>NC_139992.1:72384266-72742265 GCF_964263955.1 Coregonus lavaretus | reverse complement strand
GTTGTTGGCTGAAACGTGTATATTTCTTCTGAATATGAATCTCTCTCTCTCTCTCTCTCTCTCTCTCTCTCTCTCTCTCTCTCTCTCTCTCTCTCTCTCTCTCTCTCTCTCTCTCTCTCTCTCTCTCTCTCTCTCTCTCTCTCTCTCTCTCTCTCTCTCTCTCTCTCTCTCTCTCTCTGACACTCCGGCACAGCGAATTCCTTTGTCAAGTCATCGGGTTGTTCTCCCTCCTGGGAGTGGTTTACTGTCTCAGAGCTGCACTCCTCTGTTTGTGCCTCCCTAATTACAGATAACAGTTAGTGCAGTGAGACACACACACAGACACACGCACAAACACACGCTCACACAGTGCCCCCAGGAGGTAGTTCACCTCCCCTGAGAAGGCAGGCAGAAAGTCCTTACTCAGCAAGAAAACCAGGCTAAAAGTGCTTCCATACTATTCCGTGCTCGCTTCCCGTACTATTCTGTGCTCACATTCCATGACAGGGAGTAATGTTCTGCTCCGTAGTCAACAATTCTGCACCAGTGTTCTCTATAAGAATAGCAAAATGCAGCTGAGTTATAAACAGAGTTTCTGTGTTTCAAAACTGAGTGATTAGGAAATGAGTGAAACAATATCAGAATGGAGACGTTTTGTAATTCTGAGCCCTCCTGAACCCGTATCTATTGTTGGCCCAATTCAGCCTGATTTTAGTGAACCGAGCGATGCTGCAAAAGGGTAGTGTGAAAGAACTGGACAGCATGGCACAGCTTGATCATGTGGAAATGGTAGTACAGATAACGCTTTGCCAAAGATTATAAAACTTCAGGTGGACCAAACATAGATTAAGCACTTGGGTACAACTTCATTCACCACCATATTATTATTATTATTATTATTTTTACAGATTGAAGGGAAACAGTGTAAAAGACAGGTGGGACCGGGATTCAATCTCAGCTAGAGGCTCGTATACAGTGCCTTCATAAAGTTTTCATACCTCTTGACTTATTACACATTTTGTTGTGTTACAGACTGAATTCAAAATTGATTAAATATATGTTTTTTTCTCACCCATCTACACACAATACCACATAATGACAAAGTGAAAACGTGTTTTTAGAAATGTTAGCAACTTTTGTGAAAATTAAATACAGAAATGTCTAATTTACATAAGTATTCACACCCCTGACTCAATACATGTTAGAATCACCTTTGGCAGTGATTACAGCTGTGAGTCTTTGTGGGTAAATTGCTAAGAGCTTTGCACACCTGGATTGTACTATATTTGCACATTACTATTTTTTAAATTCTTCAAGCTCTGTCAAGTTGGTTGTTGATCATTGCTAGACATCCATTTTTAAGTCTTGCCATAGATTTTCAATGTATTTAATTCAAAACTGTAACTAGGCCACTCAGGAACATTCAATGTCATCTTGGTAAGCAACTCCAGTGTATATTTGGCTTTGTGTTTTAGGTTATTGTCCCTGCTGAAAGGTGAATTTGTCTAATTTTACATTTTCGTCATTTAGCAGACGCTCTTATCCAGAGCGACTTACAGTTAGTGTATACATATATTTTAATTTTTTATACTGGCCCCCCGTGGGAATCGAACCCACAACCCTGGCGTTGCAAACGCCATGCTCTATCAACTGAGCTACATCCCTGCCGGCCATTCCCTCCCCTACCCTGGGCCAATTGTGCAGCGCCCATGAGTCTCCCGGTCGCGGCCGGGCTGCGACAGAGCCTGGATTCGAACCAGGATCTCTAGTGGCACAGTTAGCACTGCGATGCAGTGCCTTAGACCACTGCGCCACTCAGGAGGCTATTGTCTATTGGAAAGCAGACTGAACCAGGTTTTCCTCTAGGATTTTGCCTGTGCTTAGCTCTATTCCATTTATTTTTTATAAATAAAAAAACTCCCTAGTCCTTGCCGATGACAAGCATGCCCATAGCATGATGCAGCTACCACAGGTAGCTTAGTGGTTAAGAGCGTTGTGCCAGTAACCGAAAGGTCGCTGGTTCTAATCCCCTAGCCGACTAGGTGAAAAATCTGTCGATGTGCCCTTGAGCAAGGCACTTAACCCTAATTGCTCCTGTAAGTCGCTCTGGATAAGAGCGTCGACTAAAATGTAAATGTAAATGCTTGAAAATATGAAGAGTGATACTCAGTGATGTGTGGAGTTGGATGTGCCCCAAAAATAACACTTTGTATTCAGGACATAAAGTTTTGCAGTTTTACTTAAATGCCTTATTGCAAACAGGATGCAGATGTTTTGGAATATTTATATTCTGTACAGGCTTCTTTCTTTTCACTATTTCATTTAGGTTAATATTGTGGAGTAAGTAGTAGGTAAGTATTTACTACACAATATTATTGTGCGCCACCCTATGGGACTCCCAATCACGGCTGGTTGTGATACAGCCTGGACTTGAACCAGGGTGTCTGTAGTGACACCTCAAGCACTGAGATGCAGTGCCTTAGACCGATGCGCTACTCGGGTGTCACGGTTTCGGCCGAGGCTGCTCCTCCTCCTGGTTCGGGCAGGCATCGGCGGTCGTCGTCCCCGGAGTACTAGCTGCCACCGATCTATGTTTCATGTTCGTTTGGTTTGGTCTTGATGTTGTACACCTGTGTCTAGTTAGCAGTGGCGGCTCCTGAAAAAATTCTCAGGGGGGGGCAATTTTTCTGATGATTTAGGTGACCTACACACATTTTAAAAAAGATATGTCCAGCAACAACATGAAGACAGGGGCAGCATATAAGTCAATACTGATATACACATTACTTGCTTCAAAAAGGCCTCATGGTTGAATTGGAAATATGTGCACCTGAGCAAGCAGGAGCTTTTGATAGAGGCTACTGAAAACATTGATGCAAGTTATTGGTAATAAGAAATTTTTATAGACTTCCATATTCTGCCCTCTTGTATAGATTTGTGAAAATGAACAGTGATAGACATTTTGCCTGAAAACAGAATTTGAAAATAATTTCTAGAAAAGGTAAACACAGCTATCTGTATGGCTTTGTAAATATGAACAACCATATTCTGGCCAATTGTATAGATTTGTAAAAAAAATTGTTTACTTTTTTTAAAATGAAAAATAACTATTTTAAACAACATCAACTGTGAACTGATTTGGGCGTGTGTGTGTTAAAGAGACAGACAGGGAGGGACAAAGAGAGAGAGAGGCTACATTACTTGTACTGAAACTGTTCTCTTCTCTCTTTCAATGCAGCAAAGCGGTCAATGACTTTCTCATTGAAATCAGGCATGCTGAGGACTAGTTTACTAGTTACTTTTTAGCTTGCTGCATGATCAAATTCAGCTGATGCGCATAGCAATGCACGTAATGGCCTTTCTTGAAATGCTCACGCACCTTTTGCCTTCTCTCGCCTCATCACACTGGCTCCATCGTAAGCTTGCGCAATGAGTTTGACTTTCACGTCGTTGGCAAAAAGACCGTTCAGTCTCTCCAAAAGCACACTGGCGATTGAGACTGAGGTTGATTCCGAGATGGGAAGGAACTCAAAAAAGCGCTCCTGCACTTTGTGGTTGTCTCTTTGATGTGAACTTCTTTCAAAGAGACAATCGAGTTGCACTGAACGCTATAGCCATCTTGATAGCAGTACGTGAATTGATTGATGCTGCTACCCGCTCTTTTCTTAGTTACGTTCATGGTTACGTTACGTATGACGAAAGCGCGTAAGTGCAAGCCCTCAGAAACCCATAGAGATTGTATTGAAAGCTCTGAAATTTGAAAAAAATAGATTTTACATGGGAGTCTATGACAGACTTCTGGGCGATTTTCAACCTGACTGAAATCGCCCCAAAAGGGGGGGGGGGGGGGGCATTTGAAGCACGACTTTAGCCTGATTGGACATTTAGTGGCAGTGTGGCACTGTGGCAGATCAGACGTCTAGATTACAACACTGATAACTACTGTTGCCGTGATATAATTGATTAGAAAAAAAATCCCTTCCTTTTCCCGTTTGGCAGTGCGTCGCCCATATCGCCCTATTGAACACACCACCCCTGCTAGTTAGTCCTCATTAGTGTTCTATTTATGTCTCGTTGGGTGTGTCTGTGTTTGTGTGTGATTGTTCCTGTCGTATGTTTGCTTGTCGATTTCCTTATTCGCTCGGTTGAGCTTTACTCCACTGTGTTGGAGCGTTTTACGCACCTGTGTAGTGCGCCTTTTGTTTGTTGACTACGTGCGTAGTTTCGCCTTCGGGCAAGTTTGTTCTGTTTTCCTTGTTGGATATTCCACTAAAGTCTTTTGGACTATACTTCGGTGTCCTGCGCTTGATTCCACCACTACACCCACCTACAGCATTTATGACATCGGGAGCCAATAGGAGCCCTTCTTTGCAAGGCATTGGAAAACCTCAGTCTTTGTGGTTGAATCTGTGTTTGAAATTCACTGCTCGACTGAGGGACCTTACAGATAATTGTATGTCTGGGGTACAGAGATGAGGTAGAAATTCAAAACAATATTATTGCACTAAGAGTGTGTCCATGCAACTTATTATGTGACTTGTTAAGCATATTTTTACTCCTGAATTTATTTAGGCTTGCCATAATAAAGACATTGAATACTTTTTGACTCAAGACATTTCAGCTTTTAATTTCTAAATAATTCATATAGATTTTAAAAACATAATTCCACTTTGGCATTATGGGGTATTGTGTGTAGGCCAGTGGCAAAATAAATATAAATGTAATACATTTTAAATTCAGGCTGTAACACAATTTTTTTTGGAAAAAGTGAAGGGGTGTAGATACTTTCTGAAGGCACTGTACGTGCTGAGGGCTTTGACTTTAACCACACAACCAACCTTAGGCACCATCTCTCATCATTTTTTACAACCTGTGGTACATACAAACTGTCACCAATGAGATTATAGTCCCGACCACTTCTGAGACTCACTGCCAAGCAGGATAAGTGACATCATCAGGGTGTGAGACACATACCAGCAGGATGGTGCCTTGAGGGAGCCAATGTGAATCTTTGTCTTCCAATGATAACAACACATTGTTTACAGAAACACAGTGCTTGATAGCTCCTTTGGGATTAATTAAAGGAGAGCAAACGATTGTGTGTATGTGTATGTGTGGGTGTGTGTGTGTGTTCTGTCGACCCTGAGAGTCTATAAAGGGAACATTATCTTCAGCAATTATTTTCCCTTTGTTTGGAACAAGTTTCCGGTGCATATAAACTTTTTATGTGCAGATGTCCTTGTTTGTATTCGGGGCATGTACACTCTTAGAACAAAAGGTTCCAAAATGTTTCTGTGGCTGTCCCAATAGGATAACCATTTTTGATTTCAGATAGAACCCTTTTGGGGTTCCATGTAGAACCCTCTGTGAAAACAGTTCTACAAGGAACCCAAAAGGGTTCTAACTGGAACCAAAAGGGGTTCTTCAAAGGGTTCTCCTATGGGGACAGCCGAAGAACCCTTTTTGGTTCTAGATAGCACCTTTCTTCTAAGAGTGCACTAAGTCTTTTGTGTGTGTGTGTGTGTGTGTGTGTGTGTGTGTGTGTGTGTGTGTGTGTGTGTGTGTGTGTGTGTGTGTGTGTGTGTGTGCATGACCTATAGTGGAGCTGCAGGGCACTGAGGGTCCCCCTCAGAAGAAGCCGACCAAAGATGCCAGCTTCTGGATGTGGTCCAAAGAGAAGGCCGTGAGGCGGGCCCAGAACGAGGTCAAGACCAGGATGAAGACCAACAACTGTCCTGAAGAACCTAGGACCCAGCGGCCCACTCAGGTCAGGACAAACCATTCCAAAAATAAATAAAAAGCCATCTTTGTTCACATCCACTATCCGAGAGATACAGTTCAGAAACGTAATAAGCAATTAGTATTATGGCACTACATAGTTTACAATGGATAAACTTAGGGCCTCGCGAGTGGCGCAGCGGTCTAAGGCACTGCATCACACGTCACTACAGATCCAGGTTCGATCCCTGGCTGTGTCGCAGCCAACTGTGTCCGATAGACCTATGAGGCAACGTACAATTGGCCCAGCGTCGTCCGGGTTAGGGAAGGGTTTGGCCGGCCGGGATGTCCGTGTCCCATTGCGCTCTAGTGGCTTCTGTGGCGGGCTGGGCGCATGCATGCTGACACGGTCGCCAGTTGTACAGTGTTTCCTCTGACACATTGGTGCGGCTGGCTTCCGGATTAAGCGAGCAGTGTGTCAAGAAGCAGTGCGGCTTGGCAGGGTCATGCTTCGGAGGACGCATGGCTCTCAACCTTCGCCTCTCCTGAATCCGTACAGTAGTTGCAATGATGGGACAAGACTGTAACTACCAATTGGGGTAAAAAAAGTACTAAAAGATTTTAGAACTGTACTATAAGAGCCTCCCTAAACACGTTGTTGTGTAAATTGATTGAATGCTGGTCAGTGGTGACCCTGGTTGGTATTTGGTACAGCAGTGCCTTCTTCCGGACACACACACACACCTAATTTGTATGCCAATAAAATCTTTATATCTTCATATGTGTTGACAGATTGTTATTTATTTACATAGACCACTGAGGCCAATATTCTTATACATTTGGCCCTATTTCTTTTAATACTGCAGTTGGTATAACTGTTTACGAAATACCATCAAATATTGGCAGAATTTTCACCATTAATCCGTTTCTATTCCAAAGTAGAAATATCAAATCAAATCAAATCAAATTTTATTTGCCACATGCGCGGAATACAACAGGTGTAGACATTACAGTGAAATGCTTACTTATAAGCCCTTAACCAACAATACATTTTTTAAAGAATAGTGTTAAGTAAACATTTTTTAAAGCAAACAACTAAAGAGCAGCAGTAAAATAAAATAACAGTAGGGAGGCTATATATAGGGGGGTACCGGTGCAGAGTCAATGTGCGGGGGCACTGGCTAGTCGAGGTAATTGAGGTAATATGTACATGTGGGTAGAGTTAAAGTGACTATGCATAAATAATAGACAGAGTAGCAGCAGCGTAAAAGAGGGGTGGGGGGGCAGTGCAAATAGTCTGGGTAGCAATGATTAGCTGTTCAGGAGTCTTATGGCTTGGGGGTAGATGCTGTTGAGAAGCCTTTTTGACCTAGACTTGGTGCTCCGGTACCGCTTGCCGTGCGGTAGCAGAGAGAACAGTCTATGACTAGGGTGGCTGGAGTCTTTGACAATTTTGAGGGCCTTCCTCTGACAACGCCTGGTATAGAGGTCCTGGATGGCAGGAAGCTTGGCCCCAGTGATGTACTGGGCCGTACGCTCTACCCTCTGTAGTGCCTTGCGGTCGGAGGCCGAGCAGATGCCATACCAGGCGGTGATGCAACCAGTCAGGATGCTCTCGATGGTGCAGCTGTAGAACTTTTTGACGATCTGAGGACCCTGCCAAATCTTTTCAGTCTCCTGAGGGGGAATAGGCTTTGTCATGCCCTCTTCACGACTGTCTTGGTGTTTAGTCCCAGGATCCTTAGCTTAGTGATGAGCTTTGATGGCACTATGGTGTTGAACGCTGAGCTGTAGTCAATGAACAGCATTCTCATGTAGGTGTGTGTTCCTCTTGTCCAGGTGGGAAAGGGCAGTGTGGAGTGCAATAGAGATTGCATCATCTGTGGATCTGTTGGGGCGGTATGCAAATTGGAGTGGGTCTAGGGATTCTGGGATAATGGTGTTGATGTGAGCCATGACCAGCCTTTCAAAGCACTTCATGGCTACAGACGTGAGTGCTACGGGTCGGTAGTCATCTAGGCAGGTTATCTTAGTGTCCTTGGGCACAGGGACTATGGTGGTCTGCTTGAAACATGTTGGTATTACAGACTCAGTCAGGGACATGTTGAAAATGTCAGTGAAGACACTTGCCAGTTGATCAGCACATGCTTGGAGTACATGTCCTGGTTATCCGTCTGGCCCTGCGGCCTTGTGAATGTTGACCTGCTTAAAAGTCTTAGTCACATCGGCTATGGAGAGCGTGATCACATAGTCATCCGGAACAGCTGGTGCTCTCATGCATGCGTCAGTGTTGCTTGCCTCGAAGCGAGCATAGAAGTGATTTAGCTCGTCTGGTAGGCTTGTGTCACTGGACAGCTCACGGCTGTGCTTACTTTTGTAGTCTGTAATAGTTTTCAAGCCCTGCCACATCCGACGATTGTCAGAGCCGGTGAAGTACGATTCAATCTTAGTCCGGTATTGTCTCTTTGCCTGTTTGATGGTTCGTCGGAGGGCATAGCGGGATTTCTTATAAGCGTCCGGGTTAGAGTCCCGCTCCTTGAAAGCGGCAGCTCTACCCTTTAGCTCAGTGCGGATGTTGCCTGTAATCCATGGCTTCTGGTTGGGGTATGTACGTACAGTCACTGTGGGGATGACGTCACCGATGCACTTATTGATGAAGCCAGTGAGTGATGTGGTGTACTCCTCAATACTATCTGAAGAATCCCGGAACATATTCCAGTCTGTGCTAGCAAAACAGTCCTGTAGCTTAGCATCTGCATCATCTGACCACTTTTTATTAACCGGGTCACTGGTGCTTCCTGCTTTAGTTTTTGCTTCTAAGCAGGAATCAGGAGGATAGAGTTATAGTCAGATTTGCCAAATATCAGAGCCAAGTAGAATTGCGTTACATTTGCATTCAACAGTGTTTATTTGCTTCAATCAAGATCACGTGCCTTACAAGGACAACCTTGTTATTAGTTGACTAACACAGCCCTAGTTAGCCCTACATTCATTTTCCAAACAACCCCTTGTCGTCCGGTTCATGTGAGCTTTGCTCAAAGCAAAAATATGTGGCATGCTAATATGCATGGCCCCCGGGCCCCACAGAGAAGAGCCATAAGTGTTCAGACCTAGGAAACAACCATATACATGCACAGATCTTCTCCCTCATTTAACTCTATGTATTGCCACTAAACAGAAAATAGGCGAGGGGGAACACAATTGATAAGACCATTAGAGACAACAATAGATATAGTAATGCAGTAAACGGGGGTAGGAAAAATGGGGAGTCAGTTCTGTGGGCTGGTAAGTTGTGGGTTGTGGAGGGACAACTAAAATGACAATTCAACACTTTGATCCACTTTGATGGCTGTCATATACTAATGTACAGTATAAATAGGCCAGCGGAACACAGCCCTCAGCTCTGTCACGCTGTGCACCCTTCATACAATTCAATCACTTATGTACTAGATGGTGCTGAGTTGAATGTGTGTAAGTTCAACAGTCAGTATTTTGTCTGTGCTTTTCAGAGACATTGTCAACTGGAGCTGAACAAGGTGCTGGAGGAGCTCTCCAAGATTACCTTTCATGACAACAGAGAACCACTGGAGAATCTGTACGAGCTCAACTTCCCCAACT
Source organism: Coregonus lavaretus (assembly GCF_964263955.1). Taxonomy (NCBI): domain Eukaryota; kingdom Metazoa; phylum Chordata; class Actinopteri; order Salmoniformes; family Salmonidae; genus Coregonus; species Coregonus lavaretus. Next base: position 72,732,950 of record NC_139992.1, on the reverse strand, counting down.
GTGACAGAAGGGGCCAGTACAATCTCAAACAGGTGAGCCTCAAATCATTGATATGGTTAATGTAATATACTGTAGCCTCACAGCAAATTGGCCAGTTTAGATTTTTCAGTGTAACATTTCTAAAAGAACCACAGTGTTGGTGTTGGTGTCCCCCCCCCCCAAAAAAAATTGTAAAGTGGTTATCCCGGCAGGTAGCGGCAGGTAGCTTAGTGGGTAAGAGCGTTGTGCCAGTAACCGAAAGGTCGCTGGTTCTAATCCCCGAGCCGACTAGGTGAAAAATCTGTCGATGTGCCCTTAAGCAAGGTACTTAACCCTAATTGCTCCTGTAAGTCGCTCTGGATAAGAGCGTCTGCTAAATGACTAAAACATAAAACAAACAAAACAATCCCACTGGCTATAGGGTGAATGCACCAATTTGTGAGTCGCTCTGGATAAGAGCGTCTGCTAAATGACGTAAATGTGCCCTTGAGCAAGGCACTTAACCCTAATTGCTCCTGTAAGTCGCTCTGGATAAGAGCGTCTGCTAAATGACTAAAATGTAAATGTAAATGTTAATAACCAGTGTTGACTGTGAGAGTGTGATTGTGTCTAGTTTACTCTGTGGAGAGTAAAACATTTTCATCAAAACTACGGCCATCATTATCATTTTCCCCAGCATGCTCTACTGCAGCTAGATTTTTTGGGGATTGTTTTTGCATGTACATTGATTGATTGATTAATCTTATGCTACACAAAGATAATTAACTAACCTATCAGTTAGTTAGATTTATTGCACCCATTACTGAAATGGTTGTTCCAGTTTAAATGGTTTAGGTAGTCTCCTTTATCAATATTCCTAACCCTGAGAGTCATCCTGAATGCAGGTTGCAGATGAATACAAATTCAAACTGTTGGATGTCCTAACTCTGGCTGAATTCCAATAGGAATTACATATCACTTTGCACTTCAGCATAATGTGACTTGCAGGCCTGATGTGGCCTGTAAACCAGTAGGTTCTTAACACCCCTGTGTTGGGGTAAAACATAGGCATCAAAGCAAGGCTTTATGAAATTATCCAATAGTAGGTTTTGGTTGAAGCGCAATGTTAAATTCAAATATCCCTACTTTCATATCTATGCCAATATGACACCAATGTCGATGAAAATGTGCAAATCACCTTGATTGTAGGTACACAACACACTTCCTGCCTCTCGCCATGAGCCATCCGGCCATTTCCGAGAACCACATACCGGATTTTTAACAGGGTCATTAACAAAAATACCCCGACCTAATTCAATATCAAGGCGTTGGATAAGAATGAGACTACAGCATCCATAAAGTGACTATTAGACTTGCCACCTTTCGGATGGAATTTTTAGGGGCAACAGTTTTGATTCAATTGATAATTTATGTGTGCCAATAGAGAACTAATGATGTGCTATCTTTTTGTAGCATTTCTGACAATACGAATATATTTTTCAGCCGAATCTCAGAGTTCTAAAACTGGGTGGAGCAACTCGATTGCTCAGCAACAACACAGCTTCACCAGGCTGCCAGTCATTAGAAGTGTATTTTTTTATTTATTCCCCATTAGCTTTTGGCAGCTATTCGTCATGGGGTCCATAAAAAACACAAAACATGAAAAGTAACACTGATACGGCCCAAGAAAACTTCCCCGAGGGACACCGCACTGTATATATCTGATGTTATTGAAGCTTCCATTCATGAACTCTCTTTGGGCTCTATTGAATAAATAACTCTCCAACCATGTGATGGCAGGTAATGTAAAGCCAAAATAACTGAGTTTCTTCAATAACAATGTATGATCAATAACATCAAAGGCTGCACTGTAATCTATAGTGAGGGAAAAAAGTATTTGATCCCCTGCTGATTTTGTATGTTTGCCCACTGACAAAGACATGATCAGTCTATACTTTTAATGGTAGGTTTATTTGAACAGTGAGAGACAGAATAACAACAACAAAAATCCAGAAAAACGCATGTCAAAAATGTTATGAATTGATTTGCATTTTAATGAGGGAAATATGTATTTGACCCCTCTGCAAAACATGACTTAGTACTTGGTGGCAAAACCCTTGTTGGCAATCACAGAGGTCAGACGTTTCTTGTAGTTGGCCACCAGGTTTGCACACATCTCAGGAGGGATTTTGTCCCACTCCTCTTTGCAGATCTTCTCCAAGTCATTAAGGTTTTGACGTTCGGCAACTCGAACCTTCAGCTCCCTCCACAGATTATCTATGGGATTAAGGTCTGGAGACTGGCTAGGCCACTCCAGGACATTAATGTGCTTCTACTTGAGCCATTCCTTTGTTGCCGTGGCCGTGTGTTTTGGGTCATTGTCATGCTGGAATACTCATCCATGACCCATTTTCAATGCCCTGGCTGAAGGAAGGAGGTTCTCACCCAAGATTTGACGGTACATGGCGCCGTCCATCGTCCCTTTGATGCTGTGAAGTTGTCCTGTCCCCTTAGCAGAAAAACACCCCCAAAGCATAATGTTTCCACCTCCATGTTTGACGGTGGGGATGGTGTTCTTGGGGTCATAGGCAGCATTCCTCCTCCTCCAAACATGGCGAGTTGAGTTGATGCCAAAGAGCTCGATTTTGGTCTCATCTGACCACAACACTTTCAACCAGTTCTCCTCTGAATCATTCAGATGTTCATTGGAAAACTTCAGACGGCCCTGTATATGTGCTTTCTTGAGCAGGGGGACGTTGCGGGCCCTGCAGGATTTCAGTCCTTCACAGCGTAGTGTGTTACCAATTGTTTTCTTGGTGACTATGGTCCCAGCTGCCTTGAGATCATTGACAAGATCCTCCCGTGTAGTTCTGGGCTGATTCCTCACCGTTCTCATGATCATTGCAACTCCACGAGGTGAGATCTTGGATGGAGACCCAGGCCGAGGGAGATTGACTGTTATTTTGTGTTTCTTCCATTTGCGAATAATCGCACCAACTGTTGTCACCTTCTCACCAAGCTGCTTGGCAATGGTGTTGTAGCCCATTCCAGCCTTGTGTAGGTCTACAATCTTGTCCCTGACATCCTTGGAGAGCTTTTTGGTCTTGGCCATGGTGGAGCGTTTGGAATCTGATTGATTGATTGCTTCTGTGGACAGGTGTATTTTATATAGGTATTAAACTGAGATTAGGAGCAATCCCTTTAAGAGTGTGCTCCTAATCTCAGCTTGTTACCTGTATAAAAGACACCTGGGAGCCAGAAATCTTTCTGATTGAGAGGGGGTCAAATACTTATTTCCCTCATTAAAATGCAAATCAATTTATAACATTTTTGACATATGTTTTTCTGGATAATTTTGTTGTTATTCTGTCTCTCACTGTTTAAATAAACCTACCATTAAAATGATAGACTGATCATTTCTTTGTCAGTGGGCAAACGTACAAAATCAGCAGGGGATCAAATTCTTTTTTCACTCACTGTAACAATACAGCTCCAACTATCATCTTATTATCAATTTATTTTAACTAATCATCTGTCATCTGAGTCAATCAGTAGAAGTTTGATTGCCCTGCATGCTGAAAGTCAGTGGTTAACTTGTTCTCTGAAAAATAGCATTGCATTTGGTAAAACACAATTCTCTTCATCAGTTTACTAAGAACAGGCAGCAAACCGATTGGGCAGCTGTTAGAACCAGCAATGGGTGCTTTACTATTTTTAGGCAGTGGAATTACTTCAAATCACATTTTATTGGTTGCATACACATATTTAGCATATGTTATTGCGGGTGTAGCGAAACGCTTCCTTCCATGCCTGTGGACAAACACACTCCTTAAGGCTGTGGTTAAAGATATAGCAAATAGGGGTGGCAATACAGTCGTGGTCAAACGTTTTGAGAATGACACAAATATTAATTTTCACAAAGTCTGCTGCCTCAGTTTTTATGATGGCAATTTGCATATACTCCAGAATGTTATGAAGAGTGATCAGATGAATTACAATTAATTGCAAAGTCCCTCTTTTGTAGCATTTCATTTTGGATCCATGGCCAGAAAATTGCGGATAGAAATCAGTGCGCGATGACGTAGTGCACACAAAATGTACTTTTTCGCTTACGTTTTCATGTACCAAATAAAAATCGAAAATTCAATGTGTTTCTGTCTCATTTTCAACTCTACCAATATTTTTGTCACAAAAACTGCTGCGTTAAATAGCAAATGTGCCTACTCTCATCTTGGCACATGTGCTCTAGCCAACTGCTCACAGATACATTGCAAGTAGGCTGTCATGCACGGCCATTCCAGTGGCGAGTCTACATTATGAGATTACTATGGATAAGAGCGAGCATATGTTTATTTGTCAAATGGCAGTCAAGCATCGATCATCATGTCACCAGAATAAGTCCATCAATATTTATTGGAAAGGATCATAAAGATCACCGTTCACATTCACCACCCTGTGAAGTTCATCATAATTTATTGAATCTGTAGCCTAATAAACTGCATGGTTTCCCGAGTCGTAATGCGAGGACCAGGGGCGGTGTGTTCAATAGGGCGATATGGGCGACGCACTGCCAAACGGGAAAAGGAAGGGATTTTTTTTCTAATCAATTATATCACGGCAACAGTAGTTATCAGTGTTGTAATCTAGACGTCTGATCTGCCACAGTGCCACTAAATGTCCAATCAGGCTAAAGTCGTGCTTCAAATGGCCCCCCCCCCCTTTTGGGGCGATTTCAGTCAGGTTGAAAATCGCCCAGAAGTCTGTCATAGACTCCCATGTAAAATCAATTTTTTTCAAATATCAGAGCTTTCAATACAATCTCTATGGGTTTCTGAGGGCTTGCACTTACGCGCTTTCGTCATACGTAACATAACCATGAACGTAACTAAGAAAAGAGCGGGTAGCCTCGTCAATCAATTCACTACTACTATCAAAATGGCTAGGCTTCAGTGCAACTCGATTGTGTCTTTGAAAGAAGTTCCTTTTTGTCGGCGAACAAATGAAGATAAATTGGCAACGAAACAATTAGGACCTCCCAGACCAAATTTAATAATTCAACAGGTTTCTACTAAAGGGGGGAAGTCCTACACCCGAGGATTTTCCAAAAATTGGTACGAACGAAAATCCTGGCTAGCAGGCTGCGATGTAGCTAATGCAGTCTTCTGCTACCCCCTGCTTACTCTTTCACCCTGAAGGCGGCACGGCAGACAGCACCGCTTGGACAGCGACTGGTGTGTAACGGACATGCACCATCTTTCAGGAAAGATTAAGAAACATGAGCTGTCAAAGACCCACATGGATAGCTGTTTGAGATTGTCTGCTTTGGGGAGAGTGAACATTCCCACTCAACTGGATGAGGGATACAGGCTAGCTGTCCGCCGCCACAACGATGAGGTTAGTGTTGATAATCACAAGTTTACTGGAGAACTGAAACTGACAAGGCTGACAAGATAGGACCCTTTTGTCCTTTGTTATTGGATAGGAACAGAACCTATAACCAGCTCCTGACCTAAATAGATCTTAGCACAACATTTTACTCAACATATCATATTCCATATTCACTATAACAAATATATTTACTACGACATTAGCAAGAACCGCCACATCCTCAGCCGGCTAATCCAGTGTGTGAAGTTTTGCGGAGTGTTTGAGTTAGCTTTGCGGGGCAAAGATGAAACTGAGGGCTCCACCAACCCTGGTAAGCCAACACTTTTGAGATCAGTCAATAAATGCTTCTGGTATTGACTTATATGCTGCCCCTGTCTTCATGTTGTTGCTGGACATATCTTTTTTAAAATGTGTGTAGGTCACCTAAATCATCAGAAAAATTGCCCCCCCTGAGAATTTTTTCAGGAGCCGCCACTGGCGAGGACCACACACCATATCATTGCGTGACTCCAAGTTTATTTCAATATGATGGTTATTATATCAATATTTGTGCTTACAGGTGTTTCCACCGCCATTTCTCACATTATTAATTTTACAGACACAAAAAGATCCCACCATGTCGAACTAACAAATGATCTTTCGTCATTTATAAAATTGTACCGAAACGTCCTGTTTCCATCACAGCTGTAGTGATTTTTTGCTTTTATACAGTATGACTTTACTCACATAAAAACTATGGATGGAAACGTGGTTATAGACAGCCTTTTGGTTGCTCAAAAAAATATTGTTTGGCATGTAGAAATGTTGTATAGTGCACCTTAAAGCTAAGAGGTCTTTGTGATGCTTTTCAAATTTAAGTCTGAGGCCAAGTTTTTGAAACAGTGAGGAATTAGTGGACCAATCTAGCATAATTGTCACGATCGCCAATGAAGTAGGACCAAAGCGCAGCGTTGGGAGTGAACATGATGACTTTAATGTTGAATACACGACAAAACAAAACACGATCCGTAAAGTCCTCAGTACACCGACTGAACATAGAACAAAAACCCACAACCACAAGGTGAACACAGACATTTTAAATATGGCTCCCAATCAGAGATAACGAGCCGACAGCTGACACTCGTTACCTCCGATTGGGAGTCACTGACCAAACATAGAACGCGAACACCTAGACACTACACACAGTACAAAACACACGGAAATCTACACACCCTGACTAAACATAAAAAGTCCCAGAGCCAGAGTGTGACAGTACCCCCCCCTAAAGGCGCGGACTGCGACCGCGCCTAAATACAAGCAAACAGGGGAGGGCTGGGTGGGCATTCCTCCTCGGCGGCGGCTCCGGCTCCGGGCTTCCTCCCCACTTCCTCTCCAACCCCCCAAAGTACCCCTGGTCCTGTCTAGCCCCGCTGGCCGGAACCGGACTGACGACACGCGCCCCTGGCTTGGTGCGTGGAACAGGAACGGACCGGGCCGGGCTGACGATACACACCCCTGGCTTGGTGCGTGGAGCAGGAACGGACCGGAATGGGCTGGCAACGCGCACCACAGACTTGGTGCGGAGAGCAGGAACGAGCCGGACAGGGCTGACGAAACGCACCCTTGGCTTGGTGCGTGGAGCAGGAACAGGCCGGACAGGGCTGACAAGACGCACCACAGACTTGAGCCGGGGAGCAGGAACAGGCCGAACCGGGCTGGCAACACGTACCACAGCCTTGGTGCGGAGAGCAGGCACGGGCCGGACAGGGCTGACGAAACGCACCACAGACTTGGTGCGGGGAGCAGGAACAGGCCGGGCCGGGCTGGCGACGCGCATCATTGGCTTGGTGCGGGGAGCAGGCACGGGCCGGACAGGGCTGACGAAACGCACCACAGACTTGGTGCGGGGAGCAGGAACAGACAGGACCGCACTGGGGACACACACCCCTGGCCCTCCACGGGGATCAGGAACGGGCCGGACCGGACTGGTAACACACCCCAGTACCTTTCGCCCTGCCTCCACACCTTCCTTCCCCTTCGTGACCAGTGGCCCCCTTAACCTGGCGGCCTCCTCTGCCAACCTTCTGCACTCCTCAATCCCGTACTCCTGCTGCCCCGACGTCATGAGCCCCCCCCTAAAAATTTTCTGGGGGTCTCTCCTCCCCGTGGACCAGGCCTCTAATGTCCTCTCCCAACCTTCGCTCTTCTGGCTCCACCACTCGTCATCCAACTGCTGCTTGGTCTGGTTGTGGTGGGTTTTTATGTCACGATCGCCAATGAAGTAGGACCAAAGCGCAGCGTTGGGAGTGAACATGATGACTTTAATGTTGAATACACGACAAAACAAAACACGATCCGTAAAGTCCTCAGTACACCGACTGAACATAGAACAAAAACCCACAACCACAAGGTGAACACAGACATTTTAAATATGGCTCCCAATCAGAGATAACGAGCCGACAGCTGACACTCGTTACCTCCGATTGGGAGTCACTGACCAAACATAGAACGCGAACACCTAGACACTACACACAGTACAAAACAAACGGAAATCTACACACCCTGACTAAACATAAAAAGTCCCAGAGCCAGAGTGTGACAATAATGAAAGCTTCCTCAACTAATAACAATCACACACACACACACACACACACACACACACACACACACACACACATCCAGACCAAGATCACATCATGGAAGAGCTCTGTCTCTTCTGCCAGTGGGGCTGGACCTGCAAGCAGATGGCTACAGACAGAGGAATGGAAGAGAAGGGAAAGGGCTTTGGAAAGCAGTCATATATATATATATATAGATGTAGAGCAAGATGGCACCGACAGACATGGCAGCTCTGCTTCTAGCTCCTAAGCAACTTAGCAGTATTTCTTTTTTTTTATTAGCCCAGAAAGTTTTTTGTGTTATTACATACAGCCGGATATAACTTTTGGATATCAGGGCGGCGGTAACTCACCAGCATTACGACCAGGAATACGACTTTCCCGAAATGGATCCTTTGTTGGTACCCCCAGGGCAACTGAACTTATCCCAGAGGCTGCTCCAAGTCGCCGCCAGTGGAGAAGGGGTATTCTGAGTGGACTTCTAGTCCGACTCAGGAGGCGGGCACACCATCCACCGCTTCCGAGTATATTATTTGCTAATGTTCAGTCTCTGGACAATAAAGTAGACGAGCTCAGGGCGAGGATCTCCTTCTACAGAGACATCAGGGACTGTAACATACTCTGTTTCACGGAATCATGGCTCTCTCGGGATATACTGTCGCCATCCATACAGCCAGCTGGGTTCTCAGTTCATCGCGCAGACAGGAATAAAGAACTCTCCAGGAAGAAGAAAGACGGAGGTGTATGCTTCATGATTAACTACTGGTGTGATTGTGGTAACATATGTAAACTCAAGTCCTTTTGTTCACCCGATCTAGAATGCCTCACAATGAAATGCCGACCGTATTACCTCCCAAGAGAATTATCTTCAGTTTTAGTCACAGCCGTGTATATTCCCCCTCAAGCCGATACCACGACGGCCCTCAAGGAACTACACTGGACTTTATGCAAAATGGAAACCACATATCCTGAGGCCGCATTTATTGTAGCTGGAGATTTGAAACAAAGCACATTTGAGGAAAACGCTACCTAAGTTATATTAACACATTGACTGTAGTACTCTCTTAGGAAAAACACTAGATCACTGCTGCTCACCTTTTCAAAATGCCTCCAAGGCCCTCCCCTGCCCTCCTTTCGGCAAATCAGATCACGACTCTATTTTGCTCCTCCCTTCCTATAGGCAGAAACTCAAACAGGAAGTACCAATGCTAAGGTCTATTCAATGCTGGTCTGACCAATCAGAATCCATGCTTCAAGATTGTTTTCATCTCGCGGATTGGGATATGTTCTGGGTAGCCTCTGAGAATAATATTGATGCTTACACAAACACGGTGACTGAGTTCATCAGGAATTGTATAGGGAATGTTGTTCCCACGGTGACTATTATAAGATTTTAGATTTTAGTCATTTAGCAGATGCTCTTATCCAGAGCGACTTACAGTTAGTGAGCGCATACATTTTTTATAACCTACCCAAACCAGAAACCATGGATAGATGGCAGCATTGGCGCAAAACTGAAAGCGCGAACCACCGCATTTAACTATGGAAAGGTGACTGAGAATATGGTTGAATACAAACAGTGTAGTTATTCCCCCCGTAAATCAATCAAACAGGCAAAACGTCAGTACAGAGACAAAGTGGAGTTGCAATTCAAAGGCTCAGATACGAGACGTGTGTGGCAGGGTCTACAGACAATCACGGATTACAAAGGGAAAACCAGCCACGTCGCGGACACCGACATCTTGCTCCCAGACAAGCTAAACACCTTCTTCACCCGCTTTGAGGGTAACACAGTGCCATCGACGTGGCCTGCTCCCAAGGACTGTGGGCTCTCGTTCTCCATGGCCGAAGTGAGTAAGATGTTTAAGCGTGTTAACCCTCCCAAGGCTGCCGGCCCAGACGGCATCCCTAGCTGCGTCCTCAGAGCATGCGCAGACCAGCTGACTGGAGTGTTTAAGGACATATCACCTCTACCTTACCTTCCACCCTAGACGCACTTCAATTTGCTCACCGCCCCAATAGATCCACAGACGATGCAATCGCCATCACACTGCACGCTGCCCTATCCCATCTGGACAAGAGGAATACCTATGTCAGAATGCTGTTCATTGACTATAGCTTAGCCTTCAACACCATAGTACCCTCCAAGCTCATCATTAAGCTCGGGCCCTGGGTCTGAACCCCGCCCTGTGCAACTGGGTCCTGGACTTCCTGACGGGCCGCCACCAGGTGGTGAAGGTAGGAAACAACACCTCCGCTTCGCTTATCCTCAACACAGGGACCCACAAGGGTGAATGCTCAGCCCCCTCCTGTACTCCCTGTACCAACAATGACGAGACAGCCTACAGGGAGGAGGTGAGGGCCCTGGCAGAGTTGGGCCAGGAAAATAACCTCTCTCTCAACGTCAACAAAACGAAGGAGCTGATTGTGGACTGCAGGAAACAGCAGCGGGAGCACGCCCCTATCCACATCGACCGGACCGCAGTGGAGAAGGTGGAAAGCTTCAAGTTCCTTGGCGTACACATCACTAACAATCTGAAATGGTCCACCCACACAGACAGTGTGGTGAAGAAGGCGCAACAGCACTTTTCAACCTCAGGAGGCTGAAGAAATTCGTCTTGGCCCCTAAGACCCTCAGAAAAGTTTTACAGATGCACAATTGAGAGCATCCTGTTGGGCTGTATCACCGCCTGGTACGGCAACTGCACTGCCCACAATCGCAGGGCTCTCCAGAGGGTGGTACGGTCTGTCCAACGCATCACCAGGGGCACACTGCCTGCCCTCCAGGACACCTATAGCACCCGATGTCACAGGAAGGCCAAAAAGATCATTAAGGATATCAACCACTGAGCCATGGCCTGTTCACCCCGCTATCATCCATAAGGTGAGGTCAGTATAGGTGCATCAAAGCTGTGACCGAGAGACTGAAAAACAGCTTCTATCTCAAGGCCATCAGACTGTTAAATAGCCATCACTAGCCGGCTACCACCCGGTTACTCAACCCTGCACCTTAGAGGCCGCTGCCCTATATACATTACATTTTACATTTTAGTCATTTAGCAGACGCTCTTATCCAGAGCGACTTACAGAAGCAATTAGGGTTAAGTGCCTTGCTCAAGGGCACATCGACAGATTTTTCACCTAGTCGGCTCGGGGATTAGAACCAGCGACCTTTCGGTTACTGGCACAACGCTCTTACCCACTAAGCTACCTGCCGCCCATAGACATGGAATCACTGGCCACATTAATAATGGACAATAGTCACTTAAATAATATTTACATACTGCTTTACTCATCTCATATACATATACAGTGAGGGAAAAAAGTATTTGATCCCCTGCTGATTTTGTATGTTTGCCCACTGACAAAGAAATTATCAGTCTATAATTTTAATGGTATGTTTATTTGAACAGTGAGAGACAGAATAACAACAACAAAAACAGAAAAACGCATGTCAAAAATGTTATAAATTTATTTGCATTTTAATGAGGGAAATAAGTATTTGACCCCCTCTCAATCAGAAAGATTTCTGGCTCCCAGGTGTCTTTTATATAGGTAACGAGCTGAGATTAGGAGCACACTCTTAAAGGGAGTGCTCCTAATCTCAGCTTGTTACCTGTATAAAAGACACCTGTCCACAGAAGCAATCAATCAGATTCCAAACTCTCCACCATGTTCAAAACCAAAGAGCTTTCCAAGGATGTCAGGGACAAGATTGTAGACCTACACAAGGCTGGAATGGGCTACAACACCATCGCCAAGCAGCTTGGTGAGAAGGTGACAACAGTTGGTGCGATTATTCGCAAATGGAAGAAACACAAAAGAACTGTCAATCTCCCTCGGCCTGGGGCTCCATGCAAGATCTCACCTCGTGGAGTTGCAATGATCATGAGAACGGTGAGGAATGAGCCCAGAACTACACGGGAGGATCTTGTCAATGATCTCAAGGCAGCTGGGACCATAGTCACCAAGAAAACAATTGGTAACACACTACGCCATGAAGGACTGAAATCCTGCAGCGCCTGCAATGTCCCCCTGCTCAAGAAAGCACATATACAGGCCAGTCTGAAGTTTGCTAATGAATATCTGAATGATTCAGAGGAGAACTGGGTGAAAGTGTTGTGGTCAGATGAGACCAAAATCGAGCTCTTTGCCATCAACTCAACTCGCCGTGTTTGGAGGAGGAGGAATGCTGCCTATGACCCCAAGAACACCATCCCCACCGTCAAACATGAAACATTATGCTTGAAACATTATGCTTTGGGGGTGTTTTTCTGCTAAGGGGACAGGACAACTTCACCGCATCAAAGGGACGATGGACGGGGCCATGTACCGTCAATTCTTGGGTGAGAACCTCCTTCCCTCAGCCAGGGCATTGAAAATGGGTCGTGGAAGGGTATTCCAGCATGACAATGACCCAAAACACACGGCCAAGGCAACAAAGGAGTGGCTCAAGAAGAAGCACATTAAGGTCCTGGAGTGGCCTAGCCAGTCTCCACACCTTAATCCCATAGAAAATCTGTGGAGGGAGCTGAAGGTTCGAGTTGCCAAACGTCAGGCTCAAAACCTTAATGACTTGGAGAAGATCTGCAAAGAGGAGTGGGACAAAATCCCTCCTGAGATGTGTGCAAACCTGGTGGCCAACTACAAGAAACGTCTGACCTCTGTGATTGCCAACAAGGGTTTTGCCACCAAGTACTATGTCATGTTTTGCAGAGGGGTCAAATACTTAATTCCCTCATTAAAATGCAAATCAATTTATAACATTTTTGACATGCGTTTTTCTGGATTTTGTTGTTGTTATTCTGTCTCTCACTGTTCAAATAAACCTACCATTAAAATTATAGACTGATCATGTCTTTGTCAGTGGGCAAACGTACAAAATCAGCAGGGGATCAAATACTTTTTTCCCTCACTGTATACTGTATTATATTCTACTGTATTTAGTCAATGCACTCCGACATTACTCATTCTAATATTTAAATATATCTTAATTCCATTGTTTTACTTTTAGATAGGTGTATTGTTGTGAATTGTTAGACACTACTGCACTGTTGGAGCTAGGGACACAAGCATTTCGCTACACCCGCAATAACATCTGCTAAATTGGTGTTTGTGACCAATAACATTTGATTTGATTTGTGTGACTGCTTTCCAAAGTCCTTTCCCTTCTCTTCCCTTCCTCTGTCAGTGGCCATCTGCCATAAATATATATATATATATATATATATATATCAGTGGAGGCTCCTCAGAGGAGGAAGGGGAGGACCATCCTCCTTATTGAATTTCATAAAAAGTTAAATATTTAAACATTTAAAAAGTTAGCGTTTTTAGATACAATTATACTAAATATATTCACGTCACCAAATAATTGATTAAAACACACTGTTTTGCAATGAAGTTCTACAGTAGCCTCAGCAGCACTCTGTAGGGTAGCACTATGGTGTAGCTGGAGGACAGCTAGCTTCTGTCCTTGTCTGGGTACAATGACTTCAATACAAAACCCTCATCGTTCTCACCCCCTTCCATAGACTTACACAGTAATTATGACAACTTCCGAAGACTTACACAGTAATTATGACAACCTATCAGAGCTCTTGCTGCATGGACTGACATGTTGTCCACCCAATCAAAGGATCAGATAATTAATCTAGTACTGAAAGCATAAACTACAGCTAGCTAGCACTGCATTGCATAAAATGTGGTGAGTAGTTGACTCAAAGAGAGACAAGGAGTTTTGAACAAAAACATTTCTTCCTAAATTAAGGAGAAGCAAGAGAGAGAGAGAGAGAGAGAGAGAGAGAGAGAGAGAGAGAGAGAGAGAGAGAGAGAGAGAGAGAGAGAAATAACTAGTTAGCTAACACTCGAGCTAGCAGGCAAGAGTTTTATTTGAGGTAGTTTGCTAGTTAACGTTAACTACCTGAAAAAAAGTCATTGACTGAGATATTTATGATAGGACCTAACCTATTTAACCATCAAATTGATAATTAGTAACTTTTGTTATTTACGTTTTGCAGTCAGCCAAAACACATTTTCCAAATTGTTTGTCGAAATGGCCGTTGGTTAACATAAGTGGATTTCACTTCACGGGCTGGTGTACGGGAGAATTAACTATGTTCTCTCAGGTCGTCACTAGTTAACACAGCCACAAAGTCATAAACCCTATTTCTACCTATTCTACCCTAACCTTAACCACACTGCTAACCTTATGACTAACCCTAACCTTAAATTAAGACCAAAAATCAAATATTTGTTTAAATAAATTATACGATATAGCCAACTTTGTAGCTAGTGGAAACCGTTCTCTCGGGCCAAACTTTTATTTTATTTTATTTAACTAGGCAAGTCAGTTAAGAACAAATTCTTATTTACAATGACAGCCTACACCGGCCAAACCCGGACGACGTTGGGCCAATTGTGCGCCGCCCTATGGGACTCCCAATCACGGCCAGTTGTGATACAGCCTGGAATCAAACCAAGGGTCTGTAGTGACGCCTCAATCACTGAGATGCAGTGCCTTAGACCGCTGCGCCACTCGGGAGCCCATAGAGATAGTGGGGCAGCTAACCACCTCAGATTCTTTCTAGATGGCCACTGACAGTACCGTTCTCTGGTCTCTGTCAAAGTCAGTTGGTAAAATTCTGAACATGAGCCTGTTTTAAATCGACGATTTTGATAATTTAATGAAATTATAATTGAAGACTAATATATCCATCTATTCAGGATGTCAAAGTCTTTGGCTTGTAAAACCATTCATGTGTCACCTGCATTGGGGCAGTACAACCCCGATTCTGTGAAGGTGATCATGAGCCAAAACGGCTGTGTTCCAAATGATCAAAGCCAGATTTTGGCACTGAGCTCAACCTGATGGAGATGACAGAAGTGGAGTACACCCACCTTCAGCACATCATCCAGTCACACATGGAGGCACAGGCGGCTGGTCCAGAGGGATCTGGAGACATCAACGAAATTATAATGGTATTGGTCAGTGACGGGAACGTTATACCTGGAGAAAGGACCCCCACCACTTGCGGTGAAGTCCCCGGCTCTGTGTTGGCTAAAGTCAGGAGTGCAGTGGATGCGACCCAAGAACGCAGCTTGGAAGCATACAACAACGGTAGCACACAGCTATTGTCCAGGCCCAACCCACCCGCCCGAGTTCGCTTGGAGAAGAGGTTCAACTGCACCCCCTGTGACAATCCCCAGACAACAGGTTGTGCAATCAGCAGCTCTTAGCAATTTTTTGACAATGCTTCATCACTCCAATGAGGCGCAAGAAGCAGCAATGCATCCACAACCGCAGAAGTGGGTGAGGTCAGATCGGGGCAACCCTATTGAGCTGTCATACCCATATGGAAGCATGTTCAACCCCATCGCTGGCGCCCGTCAAGGGTTTGGGATGGTTCCGCATATGCTTGAACCCAATAAGCATCAAGGGTTGATCATTCCAAAGAACTTCACATTCAGCTATCGGCCAGACAAGATGCCTGACAAAGATCCATGCGTCAACAGCCCCAACCCAATAGAGGAGAAAGTTTGGGTGAAGGTGGAAGATGATGCTGTGGCGAAGCCTGCTAAACGTGGTAGGACCTGTGGACCCTGTGCTGTCAAGGCCTCGGCATTGTCCCAAACTCAGTGGAGGGAAGAGCAGCTGGAGGAGCAGGCACCAGGAAGAGAGGAGGGCCACCAGTGGAAAGTAGCCAGCGCAGAGAGAGGCACAACAGCAAGGAGCGGGACCGCAGGAGGAGGATCCGCTTCTGCTGTGATGAGCTGAATGTGCTGGCGCCGTTCTGTAACCACGAGACGGACAAAGCCACCACCCTGCAATGGACCACCGCCTTCCTCAAGTACGTCAGAGAGGTGTACAGGGACTCCATCAAACAGGAGTTCCAGGGCACGTTCTGTGGCAAGACTGGTCAGCGGCTCAAGCCCAGCAGTGCCTCAGGTCAGGTCATGGTCCGCCAGGAGACAACACAGCCAACAAGTGCCCCACAGGCATCGGAGCAGTAAATACACACCTACACCTATTTAATAATTATTCTATTTATTATTAATTTATTTCACCCTCAAGAGTAGCTGTGCTCCATCAGGTTTGGCTTTGGAATGTTAGCTGTCACAAAAGCATCAGGTATTGCCAGAGAGACAGACACATCCATTTGATTGTTTTTTGAGGGGAGAAAAAATATTTTGGTGTTCTGTTTATTTCTTTATTACAACACCTTGAAATATTATTTTTCCTCGAAGTGATTATTACCCCCCTTGACAGGGCATGTACTCCAACATGTACATTTCCGTCTTGATCTAGTTGGTCACAATTTTTTTATCAGAGATTTCATAAATGTTTATTTTGCTTAAAAGTGTTCAAGTTCGACTGATATTTGAAACGAGCTTCCCTTCCAAACCTCATGAATGACAATAATTAAAACAGGTGAAGGTTTTAAGTTTCAGACCATGGAAGTAACATTTCAACATGGTTTTGAGGGTCTTGATTGTACAATGCAAGTTTAACTGCACTCCATGGCTCCTATGGATCAGGTTAGTGTATATTGTGATTCTTTATGAGCCAACAAACCTTTTTATAAAAAAGAAGAGTACTTTACTGAAAGTCGTGCACAGGAGGCACTGTTTCTCTACGATAGAAGAGAATGTATGAAAATGTATGCACTCACTAACTGTAAGTCGCTCTGGATAAGAGCGTCTGCTAAATGACTAAAATGTAATGTAAATGTAAATTATTTTACAATTTCATAAGGACTGTTTTGAGATAAAGTCAAAAAACGGCTTAGACTTTTAAGAAATAGGCTATGTCTAAATACACTTACATGCACGGTAATTACTCCCTGTGGGCATATACAGTGGGGGGAAAAAGTATTTAGTCAGCCACCAATTGTGCAAGTTCTCCCACTTAAAAAGATGAGAGAGGCCTGTAATTTTCATCATAGGTACACGTCAACTATGACAGACAAAATGAGAAAAAAAAATCCAGAAAATCACATTGTAGGATTTTTAATGAATTTATTTGCAAATTATGGTGGAAAATAAGTATTTGGTCAATAACAAAAGTTTCTCAATACTTTGTTATATACCCTTTGTTGGCAATGACACAGGTCAAACGTTTGGTGACAACAGTTGGTGCGATTATTCGCAAATGGAAGAAACACAAAATAACTGTCAATCTCCCTTGGCCTGGGGCTCCATGCAAGATCTCACCTCGTGGAGTTGCAATGATCATGAGAACGGTGAGGAATCAGCCCAGAACTACACGGGAGGATCTTGTCAATGATCTCAAGGCAGCTGGGACCATAGTCACCAAGAAAACAATTGGTAACACACTACGCAGTGAATAACTGAAATCCTGCAGCGCCCGCTAGGTCCCCCTGCTCAAGAAAGCACATATACAGGCCCGTCTGAAGTTTGCCAATGAACATCTGAATGATTCAGAGGAGAACTGGGTAAAAGTGTTGTGGTCAGATGAGACCAAAATCGAGCTCTTTGGCATCAACTCAACTCGCCGTGTTTGGAGGAGGAGGAATGCTGCCTATGACCCCAAGAACACCATCCCCACCATCAAACATGGAGATGGAAACATTATGCTTTGGGGGTGTTTTTCTGCTAAGGGGACGGGACAACTTCACCGCATCAACGGGACGATGGGCTGGGCAATGTACCATCAAATCTTGGGTGAGAACCTCCTTCCTTCAGCCAGGGCGTTGAAAATGGGTCGTGGATGGGTATTCCAGCATGACAATGACCCAAAACACACGGCCAAGGCAACAAAGGAGTGGCTCAAAAAGAAGCACATTAAGGTCCTGGAGTGGCCTAGCCAGTCTCCAGACCATAATCCCATAGAAAATCTGTGGAGGGAGCTGAAGGTTCGAGTTGCCAAACGTCAGCCTCGAAACCTTAATGACTTGGAGAAGATCTGCAAAGAGGAGTGGAACAAAATCCCTCCTGAGATGTGTGCAAACCTGGTGGCCAACTACAAGAAATGTCTGACCTCTGTGATTGCCAACAAGGGTTTTGCCACCAAGTACTAAGTAATGTTTTGCAGAGGGGTCAAATACTTATTTCCCTCATTAAAATGCAAATCAATTTATAACATTTTTGACATGCGTTTTTCTGGATTTTTTTGTTGTTATTCTGTCTCTCACTGTTCAAATAAACCTACCATTAAAATTATAGACTGATCATGTCTTTGTCAGTGGGCAAACGTACAAAATCAGCAGGGGATCAAATACTTATTTCCCTCACTGTACATTTACCAGACACTGTTATCCAGAGCTACTTACAGTTAGTGAGTGCATACGTTTTCATACTGGCCCCGCTTGGGAATCGAACCCACAACCCTGACGTTGCAAACGCCATCCTCTACCAACTGAGCTACACGGGACTACATATTGGAACTAGGGCTGTGGCGGTCATGAAATTTTGTCAGCACATTATTGTCATGCAAAAGACTGCCGGTCTCACTGTATTTGACTGTTAATTAACATAAACACGTTTAGCATCTCCAGGCCTCAACACATACAAGCTGCTGATGCATGCCTTTGGAACATCTACAAGTCTAAAGAATCAATTTAATGTACACCATAACAATAAATACATTATTTATTTTAGGTAGGTCTAAAGAAACATTATGATATGAAGAAAATGTATTTCAGATTAACAGAATATAAATTGGCCTATTACTGTATGTTATCTGGCTATGCTGCATGCCATAGGCTGTAGGCTTGTTCATTTAGCAGTCAAATATGCTTATAAGTCCCGTGTCATTATTTTATATTTTATTATTTTATAGTAAGAAGACTATAATTGAACTTAGCTGAATAAAATAGAAAGGATATTCTTCCCATTCCAGAGCGAGTGCACATGTTAAGGCTATGTTGAGCATAAAAGTGATCATTTGAAACAGATCCTATAGGCTACGCTAGATTTATAGTTACTTGGCAACTTTAGATGTTAATGATACAAACTTTAGAATGTCTTAGAAATCAAAAAATGTATGGGCTGCATGGTGTGACTATAAGCTATTAATGATTTGAGAAGGTCGCAAAAAAAAGTTTGTCTCTGTTCCATGCCTCAGGCTGCACAAACTGTTCTCTCCTCAAGTGATCATATTAGGTGCTATTCCACCCAAACTCTGTATGCCATGGGCTCCCCAACACTGTTCCTGCAGCTACAACCAAGTGAAATCTGTTCGGGAACATCAAAAGTAACATGTTTCCACAACAAAATATATACTACATTACCAAAAATATGTGGACACCTTCTCGTCGAACATCTTACTCCAAAATCATGGGCATTAATATGGAGTTGGTCCCCCTTTTTCTGCTATAACAGCCTCCACTCTTCTGGGAATGCATTCCACTAAATGTTGGAACATTGCTTCGGGGACTTGCTTCCATTCAGCCACAATAGCATTAGTGAGGTTGGGCACTGATGTTGGGTGATGAGGCCTGGCTGACAGTCGGCATTCCAATTCATCCCAAAGGCGTTCAATGGGGTTGAGGTCAGGGCTCTGTGCAGGCCAGTTAAGTTCTTCCACACCGATCTCGACAAACCATTTCTGTATGGACCTCGCTTTGTGCACAGTGGCCTTGTCATGCTGAAACAGGAAAGGGCCTTCCCCAAACTGTTGCTACAAAGTTGGAAGCACAGAATCGTCTAGAATGTCATTGTATGCTGTAGCATGATTTCCCTTTACTGGAACTAAGGGGCCTAGCCCGAACCAAAACAGCCCCAGACCATTATTCCTCCTCCACCAAACTTTACAGTTGGCACTATGCATTCGGGCAGGTAGTGTTCTCGTCTATGGAGATTGCATGGCTGTGTGCTCGATTTTATACACCTGTCAACAATGGGTGTGGCTGACATAGCAGAATCCATTAATTTGAAGGGATGTCCACATACTTTTGTATATATAGTGCATTTCATTAAACTGTTGACAGCTCCTCTCTCTGCATGCTTGAGAAAGTAATGAAGGAGAAAGGGGAGGAGATGGAAACACATGGTGGCGAGATATTCTGTAGCCTAATGTGTCACCCTATTAATTATAAAAAATGCCCTATTACTAGGCTATTCAAAATCAAATACAAATTCACTATTGTAGGCTAACTCTGTTAGCCGCCCTGCACAATCATGAACCAACAGCATCGCCTAGGCCTATACGTTCTATCCCAGAATTATGAATAGAAACTTTGGAGTGTAGCATAAGGTAACCAGTCCATCCAGAATGCATAATAATATAGTCCACACTCAAAGGTGATTACTAGAATTTGTTTATTTTGAAATATAGGCTAGACCAATTAAATACATCTTAAATCATTTGTTTTAATGTTTTTTTCTGCTGTGTGTAATATGTGTAGGCTATGTATTGTACAGTCATGGTGAAAAGTTTTGAGAATGACACAAGTATTGGTCTTCACAAAGTTTCCTGCTTCAGATATTTTTGTCAGATGTTACTATGGTATATTGAAGTATAATTACAAGCATTCCATAAGTGTCAAAGGCTTTTATTGACAATTAAATTAAGTTTATGCAAAGAGTCATTATTTGCAGTGTTGACCCTTCTTTTTCAAGACCTCTGCAATCCGCCCTGGCATGCTGTCAATTAACTTCTGGGCCACATCCTGACTGATGGCAGCCCATTCTTGCATACTCAATGCTTGGAGTTTGTCAGACTTTGTGGGTTTTTGTTTGTCCACCTGCCTCTTTAGGATTGACCACAAGTTCTCAATGGGATTAAGGTCTGGGGAGTTTCCTGGCCATGGACCCAAAATTTCGATTTTTTGTTCCCCGAGCCACTTAGTTATCACTTTTGCCTTATGGCAAGGTGCTCCATCATGCTGGAAAAGGCATTGTTCGTCACCAAACTGTTCTTGGATGGTTGGGAGAAGTTGCTCTCGGAGGATGTGTTGGTACCATTCTTTATTTATGGCTGTGTTCTTAGGCAAAATTGTGAGTGAGCCCACTCCCTTGGCTGAGAAGCAACCCCACACATGAATGGTCTCAGGATGCTTTACTGTTGGCATGACACAGGACTGATGGTAGCGCTCACCTTGTCTTCTCTGGACAAGCTTTTTTACGGATGCCCCAAACAATCGGAAAGGGGATTCATCAGAGAAAATGACTTTACCTCAGTCCTCAGCAGTCCAATCCCTGTACCTTTTGCAGAATATCAGTCTGTCCCTGATGTTTTTCCTGGAGAGAAGTGGCTTCTTTGCTGCCCTTCTTAACACCAGGCCATCCTCCAAAATTCTTCGCCTCACTGTGCGTGCAGATGCACTCACACCTGCCTGCTGCCATTCCTGAGCAAGCTCTGCACTGGTGGTGCCCCGATCCCGCAGCTGAATCACGTTAGTAGATGGTCCTGGCACTTGCTGGACTTTCTTGGGCGCGCTGAAGCCTTCTTCACAACAATTGAACCTCTCTCCTTGAAGTTCTTGATGATCCGATAAATGGTTGATTTAGGTGCAATCTTACTAGCATCAATATCCTTGCCCGTGAAACCCTTTTTGTGCAAAGCAATGGTGACGGCACGTGTTTCCTTGCAGGTAGCCATGGTTAACAGAGGAAGAACAGTGATTTCAAGCACCACCCTCCTTTTAAAGTGTCACGAGTGTCAGTGTAATGCGGTGGATCGAAGTCAGGCGCAGGACACAGAACTCAATGAAAACGTACTTTACTGAATAAGTAAAGAAACCAAAACAAAATACCTCCACACAGGGAGGAACAAACCCGCTCACCAAACGACACACGAAGCGAAAAACAAACACGCACAAAACAAAATGGGAGCCACTGGGTTAAATAGGGAAGGAGTAATAACATGATGGGAAACAGGTGTGTGACAATCAGACAACAACAGGTAGAACATAGAAAGGCAGTAGCTAGTATTCCGGTGACGACGAACGCCGAAGCCTGCCCGAGTAAGGAGGAGGGGCTGCCTCGGCCGAATCCGTGACAGTACCCCCCCCCCCGACGCGCGGCTCCAGCTGTGTGTCAAAACCGGTCTCGGGGGCGGCCAGGAGGACGCGGCGCAGGGCGAGTCGGATGACTGCGGTGGAAATCCCTCAACATGGAGGGATCGAGGATGTCCCTCCTAGGGACCCAGTACCGTTCCTCCGGACCGTACCCCTCCCACTCCACGAGATACTGCAGGCCTCCCACCCGATGCCTCGAATCTAAGATGGCATGGACCGAGTACGCCGGTGCCCACTCGATGTCCAGTGGGGTCGGAGGAACCTCCCGTATCTCAGACTCCTGGAGTGGACCAGCTACCATCAGCCTGAGGAGAGACACATGGAATGAGGGGTTAATACGATACTCAGGAGGAAGCTGTAACCTATAACATACCTTGTTCAATCTCCTCAGGACTTTGAATGGCCCCACAAACCGCCGACCCAGCGTCCGGCAGGGCAGGTGAAGGGGCAGGTTTCGGGTCGAGAGCCAGACCCGGTCCCCCGGTGCATACGAAACCATTCATCCACCGCAGGTGCCTCGATCTGGCTCTGATGCCAAGGTGCCTGAACCGGCTGATAACCTAATACACACTGGAATGGAGTAAGGTTAGTGTAGGAGTGACGGAGTGAGTTTTGGGCCATCTCTGCCCAGGGGAGGAAAACCGACCACTCACCCCGCCGGTCCTGGCAATATGACCTCAGAAACCTACCGATCTCCTGGTTGACTCTCTCCACCTGCCTGTTACTTTCGGGGTGAAACCCTGAGGTCAGGCTGACCGAGACTCCCAGACATTCCATGAACGCCCTCCAGACTCTCGAGGTGAACTGGGAACCCCGATCAGACACTATATCCTCAGGTATCCCATAGTGCTGGAAGACGTGTGTAAATAGGGCCTCAGCAGTCTGTAGGGCCGTAGGGAGACCGGGCAGAGGAATGAGGCAGCAGGACTTAGAAAACCGATCCACAACGACCAGGATCGTGGTGTTCCCTTGTGAGGGGGGAAGATCCGTCACGAAATCCACCGATAGGTGGGACCACGGTCGTTGTGGAACGGGTAGGGGTTGCAATTTCCCTCTGGGCAGGTGTCTAGGAGCCTTACACTGGGCGCACACCGAGCAGGAGGAAACATAAACCCTCACGTCCTTAGGTAAGGTGGGACACCAGTACTTCCCACTAAGACAATGCACTGTCCGACTGATGCCAGGATGACCAGAGGAGGGTGACATGTGAGCCCAATAGATCAAACGATCGCGGACCTCCAGCGGGACGTACACACGACCCTCTGGACACTGGGGAGGAGTGGGTTCGTTACGCAACACCCATTCGATGTCCGCGTCCACCTCCCACACCACCGGTGCCACCAGACATGATGCCGGAAGTATGGGAGTGGGCTCCACGGAACTCTCCTCTGTGTCATACAGTCGGGACAGAGCATCTGCCTTAGCGTTCTGCGAACCTGGCCTGTAAGAAAGGGTGAAAACTAAACGGGCGAGAAACATGGACCACCTTGCCTGGCGAGGGTTTAATCTCCTCGCCTCCCGGATGTACTCCAGATTGCGGTGGTCAGTCAAAATGAGAAAAGGGTGTTTAGCCCCCTCAAGCCAATGTCTCCATGCTTTCAGGGCTTGGACCACAGCCAACAGCTCCCGGTCCCCCACATCATAATTGCGCTCCGCCGGGCTGAGCTTCTTCGAAAAGAACGCACAGGGGCGGAGCTTGGGTGGCGTGCCCGAGCGCTGGGAAAGTACAGCACCTATCGTGTCTACCTCAGCCGTGAAAGCCAAGGAGGGGTCCGGATGGGCCAGCACTGGAGCCGAGGTAAACAGGTTCTTCAGATGACTGAACGCCCGGTCCCCCCTTCAGCAATGAGGTAATGGGAGACGCTACCTGACCAACGCCCTGGATAAACCTCCGGTAGCAATTGGCAAACCCCAAAAATCGCTGCACCTCCTTCACCGTGGTTGGAGTCGACCAATTACGCATGGCCGAAATGCGGTCACTCACCATCCTCACCCCAGACGCGGACATGTGGTACAATAGGAAGGAGATGGACTCCTGGAAGAACAAGCATTTCTCCTCCTTTGCATTTTTTAAATTTTTTAATTTTACAGTTATTTAACTAGGCAAGTCAGTTAAGAACAAATTCTTATTTACAATGACGGCCTACACCGGCCAAACCCGGACGATGCTGGGCCAATTGTGCGCCGCCCTATGGGACTCCCAATCACGGCCGGTTGTGATACAGCCTGGAATCGAAGCAGGGGGTCTGTAGTGACGCCTCAAGCACTGAGATGCAGTGCCTTAGACCACTGCCCCACTCGGGAGCCCAAGGTCATGCTTCAACAGTCGTCCAAGCACTTTACGCACCAGAGACACATGCTCGGCCCGTGTAGCGGAGTATATGAGAATGTCATCAATATACACCACTACACCCTGTCCGTGCAGATCCCTGAAAATCTCATCGACAAAGGATTGGAAGACTGGTGGAGCATTCATCAACCCGTATGGCATGACAAGGTACTCATAGTGTCCTGAGGTAGTACTGAATGCCGTCTTCCACTCATCTCCCTCCCGGATATGCACCAGGTTGTACGCGCTCCTGAGATCCAATTTCGCGAAGAAGCGCGCCCCGTGCAATGACTCCGTCATACAACCTATCAGAGGTAACGGATAGCTGTACTTGACGGTGATCTGATTAAGACCACGGTAATCAATGCACGGGTGTAACCCATCATCCTTCTACTTCACAAAAAATAAACTTGAGGAAACAGGTGAAGTGGAAGGCCGAATGTATCCCTCTCTCAGAGATTCGGAGACATATGTTTCCATAGCCGCCTTCTCCTCCTGTGACAGAGGGTATACGTGACTCGGGGGAAGTGCAGCGCCCACCTGGAGATTTATCGCACAATCCCCTGGACGATGAGGTGGTAATTTAGTCGCCCTCTTTTTACTGAAGGCGAGAGCCAAATCGGCATACTCGGAAGGAATGTGCATTGTGGAGACCTGGTTTGGACTCTCTACCATAGTAGCCACTAAGGAAACCCCTACACACCTCCCTGAGCACTGACTGGACCATCCCTTGAGAGCCCTCTGTTGCCATGAAATAGTGGGGTCATGAGTGGTTAACCAGGGAAGTCCCAACACCACAGGATATGCAGGATAATCAATCAGATAGAGACTAATCCTCCCCTCATGACCCCCCTGTGTCCTCATTAAGAGTGGTGCGGTGACCTCCCTGATTAGGCCTGACCCTAACGGGCGACTATCTAATGCATGTACAGGGAAGGTCACATCAACACGAACAGTGGGAATCCCTAAACTAAGTGAATACTGATGATCAATAAAATTCCCAGCTGCACCTGTATCTACTAGCGCCTTATGCTGGGAATGAGGAGAAAACTCTGAGAAAACAACCTCAATACACAGCTGACTAACAGGGAGCTCTGGGTGAGTCGCGTGCTTACTCACCTGAGATGGTCGACCAGTGCTCTGCCTACTGCCTCGACTCCCTGGGGACCCTCTCCAGCACCGACCAGCAGTGTGTCCTCTGCGGCCACAGTTGGTACAGGGGACGGCCCCTCTCCTGGTCTCCCTAAGCGCAGCACCTCCGAGCTCCATGGGGGTAGGGTCGGAGATGCTGGGGGATGGAATGGACGGGCCCTGATCAGAACGTCCGTGGGTTTCCAACAGGTTATCCAGCCTGATGGACATCTCCACCAGTTGGTCCAGGTTGAGGTTGGTAACCCTGCAGGCCAGTTCCCGACGAACGTCCTCCCTTAGGCTGCATCGATAGTGGTCGATCAGGGCCCTCTCATTCCATCCTGCACTGGCTGCCAGAGTCCTGAACTCCAGCGCAAAATCCTGGGTGCTCCTCCTCTCCTTTCTTAGGTGGAACAGATGCTCGCCCGCCGCTCTCCCCTCCGGTGGATGATCGAATACCGCCCGGAAGCGGCGGGTGAAATCCTCGTAGCGGACAGATGTAGCGTCAATTCCTCCCCACTCGGCGTTGGCCCACTCGAGCGCCTTCCCCGACAGACAGGAGATGAGGGCGGACACGCTCTCATATCCCGAGGGCGCCGGGTGAATGGTTGCCAGGTAGAGCTCTACCTGGAGAAGAAAACCCTGACACCCGGCTGGTGTACCGTCATATGCCCTCAGGAGCGAGAGCCGAATCCCACTGGACCCAGGTGGCGAAGGGGTGGACAGTGGTTTGGGTGGTTGAGTGGTTGGAGGAGGTGTAGGAAAGCCACCTCTCTCGGTCCATAGCATTTACCACTCTCTCCATAGCGGTGCCAAAAGCCTGGATCATGCTCTCCTGTCGTTTAACGCGTTCCTCCATCGATCCGGACTCACTGGCTATACCTGCTGACTCCATACTGGTGCGTGTTTCTGTCACGAGTGTCAGTGTAATGCGGTGGATCGAAGTCAGGCGCAGGACACAGAACTCAATGAAAACATACTTTACTGAATAAGTAAAGAAACCAATACAAAACACCTCCACACAGGGAGGAACAAACCCGCTCACCAAACGACACACGAAACGAAAAACAAACACGCACAAAACACAATGGGAGCCACCGGGTTAAATAGGGAAGGAGTAATTACATGATGGGAAACAGGTGTGTGACAATCAGACAACAACAAGTAGAACATAGAAACATAGAACATAGATCGGCAGTATCTAGAATTCCGGTGACGACGAACGCCGAAGCCTGCCCGAGTAAGGAGGAGGGGCAGCCTCGGCCGAAACCGTGACATAAAGCTTCCAGTCTGTTATTTTAACTCAATCAGCATGACAGAGCGATCTCCAGCCTTGTCCTCGTCAACACTCTCCCCTGTGTTAACGAGAGAATCACTGACATGATGTCAGCTGGGCCTTTTGTGGCAAGGCTGAAATGAAGTGGAAATGTTTATTTGGGATTACGTTCATTTTCATGGCAAAGAGGGACTTTGCAATTAACTGCAATTCATAACATTCTGAAGTATATGCAAACTACCATCGTAAAAACTGAGGCAGCAGACTTTGTGAAAATTAATATTTGTGTCATTCTCAAAACTTTTGACCACGACTGTATAACGAACGGCGTCATACATGATCTGCAGAGTGAGGGCTGACTTCCCTATATATATATACAGTGGGGAAAAAAGTATTTAGTCAGCCACCAATTGTGCAAGTTCTCCCACTTGAAAAGATGCGAGAGGCCTGTGATTTTCATCATAGGTACACATCAACTATGACAGACAAATTGAGATTTTTTTTCTCCAGAAAATCACATTGTAGGATTTTTAATGAATTTATTTGCAAATTAAATAGTGGAAAATAAGTATTTGGTCACCTACAAACAAACAAGACTTCTGGCTCTCACAGACCTGTAACTTCTTCTTTAAGATGCTCCTCTGTCCTCCACTCGTTACCTGTATTAATGGCACCTGTTTGAACTTGTTATCAGTATAAAAGACACCTGTCCACAACCTCAAACAGTCACACTCCAAACTCCACTATGGCCAAGACCAAAGAGCTGTCAAAGGACACCAGAAACAAAATTGTAGACCTGCACCAGGCTGGGAAGACTGAATCTGCAATAGGTAAGCAGCTTGGTTTGAAGAAATCAACTGTGGGAGCAATTATTAGGAAATGGAAGACATACAAGACCACTGATAATCTCCCTCGATCTGGGGCTCCACGCAAGATCTCACTCCGTGGGGTCAAAATGATCACAAGAACGGTGAGCAAAAATCCCAGAACCACACAGGGGGACCTAGTGAATGACCTGCAGAGAGCTGGGACCAAAGTAACAAAGCCTACCATCAGTAACACACTACGCCGCCAGGGACTCAAATCCTGCAGTGCCAGAAGTGTCCCCCTGCTTAAGCCAGTACATGTTCAGGCCCATCTGAAGTTTGCTAGAGTGCATTTGGATGATCCAGAAGAGGATTGGGAGAATGTCATATGGTCAGATGAAACCAAAATATAACTTTTTGGTAAAAACTCAACTCGTCGTGTTTGGAGGACAAAGAATGCTGAGTTGCATCCAAAGAACACCATACCTACTGTGAAGCATGGGGGTGGAAACATCATGCTTTGGGGCTGTTTTTCTGCAAGGGGACCAGGACGACTGATCCGTGTAAAGGAAAGAATGAATGGGGCCTTGTATTGTGAGATTTTGAGTGAAAACCTCCTTCCATCAGCAAGGGCATTGAAGATGAAACGTGGCTGGGTCTTTCAGCATGACAATGATCCCAAACACACCGCCCGGGCAACGAAGGAGTGGCTTCGTAAGAAGCATTTCAAGGTCCTGGAGTGGCCTAGCCAGTCTCCAGATCTCAACCCCATAGAACATTTTTGGAGTGAGTTGAAAGTCCGTGTTGCCCAGCGACAGCCCCAAAACATCACTGCTCTAGAGGAGATCTGCATGGAGGAATGGGCCAAATTACCAGCAACAGTGTGTGAAAACCTTGTGAAGACTTACAGAAAACGTTTGACCTGTGTCATTGCCAACAAAGGGTATATAAGAAAGTATTGAGAAACTTTTGTTATTGACCAAATACTTATTTTCCACCATAATTTGCAAATAAATTCATTAAAAATCCTACAATGTGATTTTCTGGAATTTTTTTCCTCATTTTGTCTGTCATAGTTGACGTGTACCTATGATGAAAATTACTTTCTCATCTTTTTAAGTGGGAGAACTTGCACAATTGGTGGCTGACTAAATACTTTTTTCCCCCACTGTATATATATATATATATATATATATATATATATATATATATAATATAATGGCATATTATATTATTATTATATTATTCCCAACACCTCCACTTCCCACCATGATCACCTTGTGCAGCACCAGAGAGCTCTGGTTCTTACTCTTTCCGGTAGCCATCTTTGGATTTGGACACTGTCCGTAGCTACTACACTAACGGAAACCGCCTCCACCAATCATCATTTTAATTCGGGCTTGAGCTCATATAGGCCTATGCATATGTATAGGCTCTAATATGTGTATGGGTGTTTTGAATTAATCACCTTAGAAAGCGCTGTCCATTTCGTTGCCAGGCTTTGAAACTACATCCACAATGACCATGTTTCCACTCAGTTTCAACCTTTTTGTTGAACTTTTTTCTTCAAATTGATCAATCACAGTTAGGTGAGTTTTAAAAGCACGATACTGTTTTGATGATGTGTTTGATGTGATTTTCAATTGCATTGATGTCAGTGTGGTTACAAGGACAATAGGGCCCTGAGTACCAGGCCATTAGCGAGTTGGATACTACCAATCCATGTCCTGAGTGCATAACAGGAGATTACCGTGACTCAACAGTCACATGGAATTTTACTGTGGTCATGACTCATGACTGCCGGTGTGGCGATTTTACTGCGGTCATGACTCATGACTGCTGGTGTGGCGGTAATATGGTCACCGCAACAGCCCTAATCAGAACCATCTTAAAGATCACATTCACACTTTTCCAGAAGTTGCATTGCATGCGCGCCATGGATGTTCTCACCATAAAACCAGGACAGTGTGAATCATTCTAAGTTTGGTTTTTAATAAAATTCTATGAAAAACAAGTGATCTGTTCAACAACAACAATAAATGAACGTAAAATGTAAAGATATCACAAAATCAGCAGGATAAAAAAGAACCGGCCGTCATTATAGTAGGCCTAGGGTAAGGGTAACCTACAGAGGGATTTGGGTTTTAAAAATGTGAAACGGGAAACAAGCAATTGTTACAGGAAAATAACTTCTAAATACAAGGTTTTCCAGTATTAACCGAGGCTCTCATCTCTCGTTTCATGATGGGTGTATGTAGCCTACATCATGGAGGGGATTTTATGCACCTCCAAAGCATGGCTAAAATAATGTAGACCTGCCTACAATAAATAGATAAAAAGGGAACGTCAGCTCAATGTTTTGCTCTTCTCAAACTTAATCCTTTAATAAAGCTTTAGTAATTAAGATATATTTCCAAGCGGTCTCATCAGCCAAACCCTTTATCGACGGTCTTGACTAGCCTACTTGATTGCATTTGGCAGGACACAAACAAAACAGCCTTCATTGAGAGGAGGGGAGGCTATGCTTGGTTTTTAATCAAATAAAATTGGGAAAAACATTTGTTTTTTATGTTTCTAAATACGAAGTATACAGGCACCAAAGCACATGACTCTTGTTCCATGGGCAGTGTGCATCATGGCTGGATAGGATGTGTTTCTGTTGTCAAAATTCATGCCATAACCAACTGCATTACTGCTAAAACCAGCTTTTAGTTGGTCTTAAATATCTCTACCAGCGCTGCCTGAAATTAGCTCTTTGGATCATGTTTTAAAGGACACATTTACATTTACATTTACGTCATTTAGCAGACGCTCTTATCCAGAGCGACTTACAAATTGGTGCATTCACCTTATAGCCAGTGGGATAACCACTTTACAATATGTTATATTTTATTTTATTTTATTATTTTTTGGGGGGGTGGGGTAAGGGGGGGTAGAAGGATTACTTTATCCTATCCCAGGTATTCCTTAAAGAGGTGGGGTTTCAAGTGTCTCCGGAAGGTGGTGAGTGACTCCGCTGTCCTAGCGACACGCCTCAAATATTTACACCCCTCCCATCTGAGCGCAAGCTAGTTGATATAAGACAGGTAAATTACCCATCCTTGTGCAACAGTTTGAAAATAGCAGAGCGCTGGCTTTAACAGGTCAAAATTGCAAACGAACGGGCGTTTTGCACTAGCGCCGCCTTAACGCCAGCCGAAAATAGAGCCTGAATGTCATATTGCTCAGTGTTTGAGAATTAGTTGCTTATTATATCTCGATGTGTGCCAGATGCTGCCCCTCATCCTTGATTCTCTGCTGGGTGCACAATATCAAGTGTGCCTAGTGTGGTCTCAATCAAATGATCCATAGCTATAGGCTATAGGCCTAGGCTATACAAAGAGCATGCTTGGAGAACAAAGGGCAGTGATATTTCTAAGAAAATGTACTTTCTTCCCGAGTATTTGCACTGTTGGGATGGTGTATATAAAACTAGGCTACACTGCATTATATTCTGCAATGGATAGGCTATCCCAATCATGAGCCCAAGCCAAAAATCTATATGCTCAGACTAGGCCTACTGATGTCCTGTTCAGTTTGAGAGGGAGAGCACGAAGATGAGAAGGAGGACCGGAGGTAAGCTTGCTACTGCTACATTTGATTAGAATAAAAAACAATATCTTTCATTGCCAATAATGAAGCTATTTATCAGAGTTATTGACCTCACAATAAGCCATATTCGAGTAATTTACATAATTTACATTACTATGAAGCGGCAGCACCGGAGATGGACAGTGCATTGGTGCTGAAAGTAGGCTAATTTGAGAAGTCCAAATTCATTTGAACAGTCTTCATTGTAATTTGACTTTAAGCTACTAACAACCAGTGCTTTGTGTTGGAGCCTATTTCTTCCTATTCAATAAATAAGAGGTAGGCCTACCTGTTTGACAGACGGAATTATCGTCTACTATCCATAGATTTTGTCAGCCAATTCCTTCAGTCACCATGCACTCCTTACATTTCTCAGTGTCAGTGATTGAAGGGCTTGGTGTGTTAAGTTAAAACCAGGGCTGGAATTGAAGGGGTGTGTGAGGGTATTGTGGTTTTTGTTAAAGAAAATGACTAAAAGCATAGGCCTACCCCTTGTTAGCTTAAGATAAAAAAAATAATACAAATGGACCTATTTATATAAAGCCATCTATAACGAAGCTTTAGTCCGCAATGCTTAAAACAATCTGTAAAATGCAGGGGAAAGACGTGACTCCGATGCATATGGGATATCTTTGGTTTGTCTCTATGACGTTCAGAGACTGCGGTACAATCTTCTATAGCCGAGGAGACAAAACATTTACTTTGATTGGGAAGTAATGTGTGATTCTGTCACTATCAATTGACGTTCAACATTTCAACAGGCTATTAAACAACATAATAACAACAACAGCACTTAAACAAAATTGTGAAAATAAAAAAGTATACCAGTTTCATTTAAGGACCAAAAAATTGACAGCTGTGCCATATAGATGACAAAATAGTTGGAATGAGATTTTTTAATAGTGAAGACATCAAAACTATGAAATAACATATATGGAATCATGTAATAACCAAAAAAGTGTTAAACAAATCAAAATATATTTTAGATTTTAGATTTTAGATTCTTCAAAGTAGCCACCCTTTGCTTTGATGACAGCTTTGCACACTCTTTGCAATCTCTCAACAAGCTTCATGAGGTAGTCACCTGGAATGCATTTCAATTAACAGGTGTGCCTTGTTAAAAGTTAATTTGTGGAATTTCTTTCCTTCTTAATGCGATTGAGCCAAACAGTTGTGTTATGACAAGTTAGGAGTGGTATACAGAAGTTACCCTATTTGGTAAAATGCCAAGTCCATATTATGGCAAGAACTGCTCAAATAAGCAAAAAGAAATGACAGTCCATTATTACTTCAAGACATGAAGGTCAGTCAATCTGGAAAATGTCAAGAACTTTTCAAGTTTGTTCAAGTGCTGTCACAAAAACCATCAAGCTCTATGATGAAACTGGCTCTCATGAGGACCGCCACAGGAATGGAAGACCCAGAGTTACCTCTGCTACAGAGGATAAGTTAATTAGAGTTAACTGCACCTCAGATTGCAGCCCAAATAAATGCTTCACAGAGTTCAAGTAACAGACACATCTCAACATCAACTGTTCAGAGAAGACAGCATGAATCAGGCCATCATGGTCGAATTGCTGCAAAGAAACCACTACTAAAGGACACCAATAAGAAGAAGATACTTACTTGGGCCAAGAAACACGAGCAATGGACATTAGACCGGTGGAAATCTGTCCTTTGGTCTGATGAGTCCAAAGTTTAGATTTTTGGTTCCAACCGCTGTGTCTTTGTGAGACGCAAAGTAGGTGAACGGATGATCTCTGCATGTGTGGTTCCCACCGTGAAGCATGGAGGAGGAGGTGTGATCATGTGGGGGTGCTTTGTTGGTGACACTGTCTGTGATTTATTTAGAAGTCAAGGCACACTTAACCAGCATTGCTACCACAGCATTCTGCAGCAATACGCCATCCCATCTGGTTTGCGCTTAGTGGGACTATAATTTGTTTTTCAAGAGGACAATGACCCAAAACACACCTCCAGGCTGTGTAAGGGCTATTTGACAAAGAAGGAGAGTGATGGAGTGCTGCATCAGATGACCTGGCCTCCACAATCACCTGACCTCAATCCAATTGAGATGGTTTGGGATTAGTTGGACCGCAGAGTGAAGGAAAAGCAGCCAACAAGTGCTCAGCATATTTGGGAACTCCTTCAAGACTGTTGGAAAAGCATTCCTCATGAAGCTGGTTGAGAGAATGCCAAGAGTTTGCAAAGCTGTCATCAAGGCAAAGGGTCCCTACTTTGAAGAATATAAAATATATTTTGATTTCTTTAACACTTTTCTGGTTACTGCATGATTCCATGTGTTATTTCATAGTTTTGATGTCTTCACTATTATTCTACAAGAAAAACCCTTGAATGAGTTGGTGTTTCCAAACTTTTGACTGGTACTGTATATATAAATATTGGGATTGGAAATGATGCAGATAATTACATTAATGGAAACTACAATCTATCTGCAATATTAAAGCTGATCTACATGCTAAAAAAATTATTGTCACGTTCGTTCAAGGACGGGTCAGACCAAGGCGCAGCGTGATATGCGTACATGTTTATTAAACGTATAAACACACGACAAAACAACAAACGAAATGAAACGTGCAGCCCAAAGGTAGAACACACAACATACCTTACACGGAACAAGATCCCACAACTACCTAGTGCCAATAGGCTGCCTAAGTATGATCCCCAATCAGAGACAACGAGCGACAGCTGCCTCTGATTGGGAACCACACCGGCCAACATAGATATACACATACTAGAATAACACACATAGAATATAAACAACATAGAATATACACACCCTGACTCAACATATACGAGTCCCCTGAGTCAGGGCGTGACAGTACCCCCCCCCCCCCCCCCCCCAAAGGTGCGGACTCCGACCGCACAACCTTCACCTAACAGGGTAGGGGCCGGGTGGGCATTCCGCCTCGGAGGCGGATCCGGCTCCGGGCGTGACGACCTCTTACTCTCCGCCTCCCTGTTGCGCCCCTGGTCTGGTCTGGACCTCGGCGCGCTGCTTCCCCTCTCCTTCCTCCCACGATACTCCAGGCCCTGGTGTGGGAGACCCCGAACTTGGAGAGGGGCTGACATCTGGGTCTGGACTGGAGCCGCTGACTGGAGCTGGACCAGACAACGGTGGAGCGGGCTGCTCTGGCTCTGGAGTGGAGCCGCTGACCGGAGCTGGACTGGACCCCGGTGGAGCGGACTGCTCTGGCTCCGGAGTGGAGCAGCGGACCGGAGCTGGACTGGGCACCAGTGGAGCGGACTGCTCTGGCTCCGGAGTGGAGCCGCTGACCCGAGTAGGACTGGACCCTGGTGGAGCGGACTGCTCTGGCTCTGGAGTGGAGCCGCTGACCGGTGCCGGACCAGGCACCGGTGGAACGGGCATGGGCCGTGCCGGACTGGACACACGCACCACTGGTCTGGTGCGAGGAGCAGGCACGGGCCGGACCGGACAAGGAACACGCACCACTGGCTTGGTGCGAGGAGCAGGAACGGGCCGGGCCGGACTGGCGACGCGCACCACTGGCTTGGTGCGAGGAGCAGGAACAGGCCGGGCCGGACTGGGAACACGCACCACTGGCTTGGTGCGAGGAGCAGGAACAGGCCGGGCTGGACTGGCGACGCGCACCACTGGCTTGGTGCGAGGAGCAGGAACAGGCCGGGCCGGACTGTGGAGGCGGACTAGAGGTCTGGAGCGGAGAGCTGGCACAACCCGTCCTGGCTGGATGCCTACTTCCGCACAGTATGTGTGAGGCATCAGCACAGGACGCACTGGGCTGTGCACGCACACTGGCGATACAGTTCGGAGAACCGGTGCAGGATATGCAGGACCGAGGAGGCGTACTGGAGACCAGGAGCGTTGAGCTGGCACACCCCGTCCTGGCTGGATGCCCATCTTCGCACGGCACGTGCGTGGTGCAAGCACAGGACGTACAGGACTGTGCCGGCGCACTGGCGACACAGTACGTAGCTCCGCATAACACGGAGCCTGCCCAGTCACACGCTTCCTCGCATGAGTACGGGGAGTTGGCTCTCCTCTGACACTAGGCTCCGCCAACCACCCCGTGTGCCCCCCCAAAAACTTTTCTTGGGGCTGCTTCTCGGGCTTCCTCCTCGACCGGCCTCCTCTGTGTTGCCGTTGCTCCTCTCCTGCCTGGGCATCTACCTTCGCCCATGGTCCTTTCCCTGCAAATATCTCTTCCCATGACCACAAATTGCCCACCTGTGATATGGCTATTCGCTCCGCCTGGGCACGCTGCTTGGTCCGTGTTTGTTGGGATCTTCTGTCACGTTCGTTCAAGGACGGGTCAGACCAAGGCGCAGCGTGATATGCGTACATATTTATTAAACTTATAAACACACGACAAAACAACAAACGAACCGAAACGTGAAGTCCAAAGGTAGAACACACAACATACCTTACACGGAACAAGATCCCACAACTACCTAGTGCCAATAGGCTGCCTAAGTATGATCCCCAATCAGAGACAACGAGCGACAGCTGCCTCTGATTGGGAACCACACCGGCCAACATAGATATACACATACTAGAATAACACACATAGAATATAAACAACATAGAATATTCACACCCTGACTCAACATATACGAGTCCCCTGAGTCAGGGCGTGACAATTATAAAAACATGCCTATGCATTTTGCATTTAGGCTGTATAAAATCAAAATTATTTAGAATGAAATGAATGAATAATGAAACAAAAAATGCCTTATTAAGCTATACAGTGCCTTTGAATTCACTTTTAGAAACATGAGTTTGGCCAGTCTTTGGTTTGAGGATCATGCTGTGAGCTACAGTGCATTCGGAAAGTATTCAAACCCCTTTACTTTTTCCACATTTTGTTACGTTACAGCCTTATTCTAAAATTGATTTTAAAATAATTGCCCTCATCAATCTACACACAATACCCCATAATGACAAAGCATAAACAGGTTTTCATCACATTTACATTCTATGTATTCAGACCCATTACTCAGTACTTTGTTAAAGCACCTTTGGCAGCAATTACAGCCTTGAGTCTTCTTGGGTATGACGCTACAAGCTTGCCACACATGAATTTGGGGAGTTTCTCCCATTCTTCTCTGCAGATCCTCTCAAGCTCTGTTAGGTTAGATGGGAAGCGTCGCTGAACATCTATTTTCAGGTCTCTCCAGAGATGTTAGATCGGTTTCAAGTCCGGACTCTGGCTGGGCCACTCAAGGACAATCAGAGACTTGTCCCAAAGCCACTACTGCATTGTCTTGGCTGTGCGCTTAGGGTTGTTGACCTGTTGGAAGGTGAACCTTTGCCCAAGTCTGAGGACCTGAGCGCTATGGAGCAGGTTTTCATCAAGGACCTCTCTGTACTTTGCTCCGTTCATCTTTCCCTCGATCCTGACTAGTCTCCCAATCCCTGCCGCTGAAAAACATGCCCACAGCATGATAATGCCACCACCATGCTTCACCGTAGGGATGGTGCCAGGTTTCCTCCAGATGTGACGCTTGGCATTCAGGCCAAAGTGTTCAATTTTGGTTTCATCAGACCAGAGAATCTTGTTTCTCATGGTCAGAGAGTCCTATGGGTGCCTTTAGGCAAACTCCAATCGGGCTGTCATGTGCCTTTTACTGAGTAGTGGCTTCCGTTTGGCCACTCTACCATAAAGGCCTGATTGGTGGAGTGCTGTATAGATGGTTGTCCTTCTTGAATGTTCTCCGATCTTCACAGAGGAACTCCCCCGATTGCTCAGTTTGGCCGGGGCGGCCAGCTCTAAGTAGAGTCTTGGTGGTTCCAAACTTCTTCCATTTAAGAATGATGAAGGCCACTGTGTTCTTGTGAACCTTCAAAGCTCAGACATTTTTTGGTACCCTTCCCCAGATCTGTTCCTCGACACAATCCTGTCTCGGAGCTCTACGGACAATTCCTTCGACCTCATGGCTTGGTTTTCGCTCTGACATGCACTTTCAACTGTGGGACCTTATATAGATACAGGTGTGTGCCTTTCCAAGTCATGTCCAATCAATTGAATTTACCACAGGTGGACTCCAATCAAGTTATCACGTTGTAGAAACATCTCAATGATGATCAATGGAAACAGGATGCACCTGAGCTCAATTTCGAGTCTCATAGCAAAGGGTCTGAATACTTATCTAAATAACATATTTCTGTTTTTTGTTTTTTTATACATTTGCAAAACTGTCTAAAAACCTGTTTTTGCTTCGTCATTATGGGATATTGTGTGTAGATTGATAAGGAAAACATTTTTAAAATCCATTTTAGAATAAGGCTGTAGTCCTGTGTAGCTCAGTTGGTAGAGCATGGTGCTTGCAACGCCAGGGTTGTGGGTTAGATTCCCACGGGGGACCAGTATGAAAATATATGCACTCACTAACTGTAAGTCGCTCTGGATAAGAGCGTCTGCTAAATGACTAAAATGTAAATGTAAAAATGTAACGTAACAAAATGTGGAAAAAGTCAAGGGGTCTGAATACTTTCCGAATGCACTGTAAGCATGCCTTAGAAAATGATAATTTCCGGATTTAAAAAAAGTTACAAGTGCATATAGGCCTACCAGATGATATGCGGCTGTTGTGTTAAAAAACAAATGGCTTTTTCTTGAATAGATTTATGATCAGGTACTTCAGTTGTAACTGGTTCTGTTGCGCTATATTTCTTACAATTGATAGACAACTTTAGCACTGTTCCAAACGTAGACTATCCTCTTTTTTAACAATAGCCTGTATAGAAATCAAAACCTCTTTGGTGCTGCAGCATGCGCTCATTCGTTGTCATCCTCTACTGTGGTATTAAAATATTCTGCTTGTCTCCAGTCATGTAAAATTA
This sequence comes from Coregonus lavaretus, assembly GCF_964263955.1. NCBI lineage: Eukaryota > Metazoa > Chordata > Actinopteri > Salmoniformes > Salmonidae > Coregonus > Coregonus lavaretus. The sequence goes on along the minus strand of NC_139992.1, from coordinate 72,695,012 downwards.
TGAAGAATTGCATGAAATGCATTTATAAAGGCAATTTGTTCTCTGGCCGCAAATAAGATGATAGATTCATGCAGTGCTTTTATTATAATGGAGATCTTTTCATCCTACCCTTGTCAGCGGTGGAATGTGACTCCACAACCTTCTGGCTACTTTGCCATGTAGGCTAATGCTTACAAAACACAGAACAGTTTCTAAAACTGCATATCTAAAGGCTCTGGTCTGTCCTAGGAGGGAAGGTAAATGGTAGGCATGTTCTCTGCTATCCACTTTATGTTTTAGTTATTATTTTGGGTATAGGGGAGGGTCAGTTTTTTTTTTCAAGCGTTCAGGTAAGGTCGGGTAAAAATATATTTTCAGCCCGGGCCGGACCGGGCTGACGACGCGCACCACTGGCTTGGTGCGGGGAGCAGGAACAGGCCAAACCGGGCTGGCGACGCGCACCACAGGCTTGGTGCGAGGGGAAGGAACAGGCCGGGCCGGGCTGGCGACGCGCACCACAGGCTTGGTGCGAGGGGAAGGAACAGGCCGGGCCGGGCTGGCGACGCGCACCACAGGCTTGGTGCGAAGGGCAGGAACAGGCCGGTCCGGGCTGGCGACGCACACCACTGGCTTGGTGCGAGGGGCAGGAACAGGCCGGGCCGGGCTGGCGACGCACACCACAGGCTTGGTGCGAGGGACAGGAACAGGCCGGACCGGGCTGGCGACGCGCACCACAGGCATGGTGCGAGGGAAAGGGACAGGCCGGGCCGGACTGGCGACGCGCACCCCTGGCCTGGTGCGGTGAGCAGGAACAGGCCGGACCGGGCTGGCGACGCGCACCACAGGCTTGGTGCGGGGAGCAGGAACAGGCCGGACCGGGCTGGCGACGCACACCACAGGCTTGGTGCGGGGAGCAGGAACAGGCCGGACCGGGCTGGCGACGCGCACCAAAGGCTTGGTGCGGGGAGCAGGAACAGGCCGGACCGGGCTGGCGACGCGCACCACAGGCTTGGTGCGGGGAGCAGGAACAGGCCGGACCGGGCTGGCGACGCGCACCAGTGGCTTGGTGCGGGGAGCAGGAACAGGCCGGACCGGGCTGGCGATGCGCACCATTGGCTTGGTGCGGGGAGCAGGAACAGGCCGAACCGGGCTGGCGACGCGCACCACAGGCTTGGTGCGAGGGGAAGGAACAGGCCGGGCCGGTCTGGCGACGCGCACCACAGGCTTGGTGCGAGGGGAAGGAACAGGCCGGGCCGGGCTGGCGACGCGCACCACAGGCTTGGTGCGAGGGGCAGGAACAGGCCGGGCCGGGCTGGCGACGCGCACCACTGGCTTGGTGCGAGGGGCAGGAACAGGCCGGGCCGGGCTGGCGACGCACACCACAGGCTTGGTGCGAGGGACAGGAACAGGCCGGACCGGGCTGGCGACGCGCACCACAGGCTTGGTGCGAGGGAAAGGGACAGGCCGGGCCGGACTGGCGACGCGCACCCCTGGCCTGGTGCGGTGAGCAGGAACAGGCCGGACCGGGCTGGCGACGCGCACCACAGGCTTGGTGCGGGGAGCAGGAACAGGCCGGACCGGGCTGGCGACGCGCACCACAGGCTTGGTGCGGGGAGCAGGAACAGGCCGGACCGGGCTGGCGACGCGCACCAAAGGCTTGGTGCGGGGAGCAGGAACAGGCCGGACCGGGCTGGCGACGCGCACCACAGGCTTGGTGCGGGGAGCAGGAACAGGCCGGACCGGGCTGGCGACGCGCACCAGTGGCTTGGTGCGGGGAGCAGGAACAGGCCGGACCGGGCTGGCGATGCGCACCATTGGCTTGGTGCGGGGAGCAGGAACAGGCCGGGCCGGGCATGCGACGCGCACCATTGGCTTGGTGCGGGGAGCAGGAACAGGCCGGACTGGGCTGGCGACGCGCACCATTGGCTTGGTGCGGGGAGCAGGAACAGGCCGGACCGGACTGGCGACGCGCACCATTGGCTTGGTGCGGGGAGCAGGAACAGGCCGGACCGGGCTGGCGACGCGCACCAGTGGCTTGGTCCGGGGAGCAGGAGTAACCTGGTGGCCTCCTTTCCTAGTCCACAAACTCGCCCTGTAGCTGCCTCCAGCAGCCCCGTCGTCCATGCCGTGTGCCCCCCCAAAAAAAATTATTGGGGTTGCCTCTCGCCTGTCCGACGACGGCACGGTTGGCGCCGTACCTCCTCTCTCGCCAGGGCTTTAACTTTTGCCCGTGGCCCTTTACCCGCGAACATGTCCTCCCAAGACCACCATTCGCCCACCTGGGACATCGCCAACTTCTCCATTTCCTTTCCCGGTGTTTGCTCCTGAACACGCTGCTTGGTCCTTCTTTGGTGGGATCTTCTGTCACGATCGTCATAAGAGGCAGACCAAGGCGCAGCGTGATATGCGTACATCTTTTAATGAGTACTTAATACATGAACAACAAAACAACAAAACGATACTTGAAGTCTACAGGTTCACCAACACAAACCTATACAGAACAAGATCCCACAATAAACTAGTGCCAACCGGCTGCCTAAGTATTGTTCCCAATCAGAGACAACGAGAATCAGCTGCCTCTGATTGGGAACCACCCTGGCCAACATAGAAAACACGAACTAGAACGAAACATAGAAAATACAACATAGACACTACACACCCTGGCTCAACATAAAAGAGTCCCCAGAGCCAGGGCGTGACATCACCACCATCGTCTTATAACAGATATCACGACTATTCAACAAAACAATAAAACAATACACAATTTTCACGTTTTTTTACTGATAATTTCTTAGTTACATGATTATACAACAAGCAAATGAGTTTTGAAGTTGAGGGTGCAGTATTTATGAAGTTTGGCAATGAGGACAGCTAGCCAGCTAGTTTAACCAGGGAAAACCAGGTAAAACGAGCTCGGGCCTAGTGCGCATGTGCGCCAGGTTAATTCAGGAGACAGATTGTAGTTTTTATGCCCTGATATCAGGAGCTGGTGGTGAAAAGTTTGATTAAACAATTCAGAGACTCAAACGAATAAAACAGATGACTTATATTTAAGGAGAGCAAATAAATATACAATCCTGAAATCAGCTGTAACTGTCAATAGTTAAACAAAGCTTAAATCGATGTTTGAGTGAACCCTTAATACAGAAAATGAATGGTGAATTTGCTTCCGGACACGGTAGACTCCTCCTCCTCAGCTCTTTATTGGGGCAGAATTTTGGAGTGACAGTGGAATCAACTGGTAACACTTTACTTGACACCCAGTGTCATAACATGTTATGACATGGTCATAACCATTTACATTTTACATTTACGTCATTTAGCAGACGCTCTTATCCAGAGCGACTTACAAATTGGGCCCATGTCATAATATGTCATAACAGCTGACATAACTTGTCATAACCTGTCATAATATGGTCATAACACTGTCATGACACATATTTAGACCTGTTGTGACATATATTGCGTTATTTTATGGCTGGTTATGATATATACATAAGAGTGTCAAAACACACAAAACCTACAACGGTAGTTATTTTATGGCTGGTTATGACACCTACATAAGAGTGTCGAAACCCACAAAACCTACCACACAAGGCAAAACATTCCATTACACCATAGCCTACTTGTCAACAGTATGTTTATGTTATATAACATTTTCTGAAATTGACCATATTAAAGTATCATTGTAATTGCGCACACAATTATGTCAGACATGCACCTACCCTAATGCTCTGTTTCTGATGACTGAGATGAATGCAAGAGCAGATTTCAGGACCAGGACAAGACACCCTCTTTTTGTAAGTTATGGGCTTATATGATTATTATTATGGTCATAATGCTTCTTGACAGTGTCAAAAGTGTATTTTCTTAGTCCAAGTAAAGTGACACAGGTTGGTCATAATGTTTATTGACAGTGTCATAAGTCGCTCTGGATAAGAGTGTCTGCTAAAAAGAATAAATAAATACATTAAAAAATATATAAAAATATTTTACAAAAAACAACAACAACAAAGGACTTAAGAAACAAACTTTCAAACGAAAGGAAACTTCTTGGCAGGGAAAAATACATTTGAATAAATGTGGGTGTTGACACTCTTATGTAGGTGTCATCACCAGCCATTAAATAATGCAATATATGTCACAACAGGTGTAAATATATGGGTCATGACAGTGTTATGACCATATTATGACAGGTTATGACAAGTTATGTCAGCTGTTATGACAAATTATGAGATGGTTATAACCGTGTCAAATCAAATCAAATCAAATGTTATTGGTCACATGCGCCGAATACAACAGGTGCAGACATTACAGTGAAATGCTTACTTACAGCCCTTAACCAACAGTGCATTTATTTTAAACAAAAAAAGTAACAATAAAACAACAACAAAAAAAGTGTTGAGAAAAAAAGAGCAGAAGTAAAATAAAGTGACAGTAGGGAGGCTATATATACAGTAAAATAAAGTGACAGTAGGGAGGCTATATATACAGGGGGGTACCGTTGCAGAGTCAATGTGCGGGGGCACCGGCTAGTTGAGGTAGTTGAGGTAATATGTACATGTGGGTAGAGTTAAAGTGACTATGCATAAATACTTACTTAACAGAGTAGCAGCAGCGTAAAAAGGATGGGGTGGGGGGGCAGTGCAAATAGTCCGGGTAGCCATGATTAGCTGTTCAGGAGTCTTATGGCTTGGGGGTAGAAGCTGTTGAGAAGTCTTTTGGACCTAGACTTGGCACTCCGGTACCGCTTGCCGTGCGGTAGCAGAGAGAACAGTCTATGACTAGGGTGGCTGGAGTCTTTGACAATTTTGAGGGCCTTCCTCTGACACCGCCTGGTATAGAGGTCCTGGATGGCAGGGAGCTTTGCCCCAGTGATGTACTGGGCCGTACGCACTACCCTCTGTAGTGCCTTGCGGTCAGAGGCCAAGCAGTTGCCATACCAGGCGGTGATGCAACCAGTCAGGATGCTCTCGATGGTGCAGCTTGACTGGTGTCAAGTGATGATGCTCGGTGTCAAGTAAAGTGTAAAGTAAGGCCGACAAGTCACTGCTCAATAGAGAGCAGTAGTTTTCCCACGGTCTAGCTAGCTAGCTTTGTTGTAGGCTAGTTTGCAGCGGCTGCAGCAGGTGTTATCAAAGAGGATATTGTTGCTAATTTATTAGGTTAGCCCTTTCAAGATTAATTTTCATAAGAAGTTAAGTTTCAAATTATCTGTGTTGTTTTTTATTGCAAATCGCTTGCTGTTGTTAGCTATCTCTTTGAAAATAACTTACAGTACCAGTTAAACGTTTGGACACACCTACTCATTCAAGGATTTTTCTTTATTTTTTACTATTTTCTACATTTTAGAATAGTAGTGAAGACATCAAAACTATGAAATCACACATATGGAATCATGTAGTAACCAAAAAAGTGTTAAACAAATGTATATTTTATATTTGAGATTCTTCAAATAGCCACCCTTTGCCTTGATGAAAACTTTGCACACTATTAGCATTCTCTCAACCAGCTTCACCTGGAATGCTTTTCCAACAGTCTTGAAGGAGTTCCCACATATGCTGAGCACTTGTTGGCTGCTTTTCCTTCACTCTGCCGTCCGACTCATCCCAAACCATCTCAATTGGGTTGAGGTCGGGGGATTGTGGAGGCCAGGTCATCTGATGCAGCACTCCATCACTCTCCTTCTTGGTAAAATAGCCCTTACACAGCCTGGAGGTGTGTTGGGTCATTGTCCTGTTGAAAAACAAATGATAGTCCCACTAAGCCCAAACCAGATGGGATGGCGTATCGCTGCAGAATGCTGTGGTAGACATGCTGGTTAAGTGTGCCTTGAATTCTAAATAAATCACAGACAGTGTCACCAGCAAAGCACCCCCACACCATAACACCTCCTCTTCCATGCTTTACGGTGGGAACTACACATGCAGAGATAATCCGTTTCCACTGGTCTAATGTCCATTGCTCGTGTTTCTTGGTCCAAGCAGGTCTCTTCTTATTATTGGTGTCCTTTAGTAGTGGTTTCTTTGCAGCAATTCGACCATGAAGGCCTGATTCACACAGTCCCCTCTGAACAGTTAATGTTGAGATGTGTCTGTGACTTGAACTCTTTGAAGCATTTATTTGGGCTGCAATTTCTGAGGCTGGTAACTCTAATTAACTTATCCTCTGCAGCAGAGGGAGCCAGTTTCATCATAGCGCTTGATGGGTTTTGGGACTGTACTTGAAGAAACTTTCATAGTTTTTTCATAATTTTCTGGATTTACTGACCTTCATGTCTTAAAGTAATGATGGAGTGTCGTTTCTCTTTGTTTATTTGAGCTGTTCTTGCCATAATATGGACTTGCTCTTTTACCAAATAGGGATATCTTCTGTATATCCCCCCTACCTTGTCACAACACAACTGATTGGTTCAAACGCATTAAGAAGGAAATCAATTCCACAAATTAACTTTTAAGAAGGCACACCTGTTAATTGAAATGCATTCCAGGTGACTACCTCGTGAAGCTGGTTGAGAGAATGCCAAGAGTGTGCAAAGCTGTCATCAAGGCAAAGGGTGGCTACTTTGAATAATCTAAAATCTAAAATCTATTTTGATTTGTTTAACACTTTTTTGGTTACTATATGATTCCATATGTGTTATTTTATAGTTTTGATGTCTTCACTATTATTCTACAATGTGAAAAATAGTAAAAATGAAGAAGAACCCTTGAATGAGTAGGTGTGTCTAAACGTTCTAAACGTTTGGCTGGTAGTGTATGTGTGTAAAACATTGTTGCATTTAAACTTTAGATCACCACTTACTTTGTGTGTGGTGCAGTGGTCTCCTGAGTGGCGCAGTGGTCTAAGGCACTGCATCGCAGTGCTAACTGTGCCACTAGAGATCCTGGTTCAAATCCAGGCTCTGTCGCGACCGGGAGACTCATGGGCGGAGCACAATTTGTCCAGGGTAGGGGAGGGAATAGCCGGCAGGGATGTAGCTCAGTTGATAGAGCATGGTGTTTGCAACGCCAGGGTTGTGGGTTCGATTCCCACGGGGGGCCAGTATAAAAAAAATATGTATTCATTAACTGTAAGTCGCTCTGGATAAGAGCGTCTGCTAAATGACTAAAATGTAAATGTGTGCTGAACATGAAAAATATGTTTGCAATGGGAAGTAATAGTTGTACATTTTCGATTGGGAAATGCTCAGCCTAATGGTTGTGCTTTTGTATTGTTTTGATTGGGACCTACTTTACTGGCTTATTATGTACCAGTGAATGGGCTGCTTATCATTTATCATCATGCTGTGTTTGACTGCTGTCTTTCTATCAGCCCCAGCTATGTGTTTTACAAAACATGCACTCTCCTACATGGCATGTGCTGGTATTACAGTCACACTAGTTTCAGCATCACGAGCCTGTCACACACAGCCTTTGATGTGTCACTGTTGTCACTTTTTGTGATAGTGTGATAGTGATGCCGTTAGTCTACCATAGGTTGTGTAAGCAGTGTGGTTGTTGTTGCTGGTAGCATTATCCGTGCAGGTACTGTCTCTGTGTGAGTGGCAGCCCGAAGCTTGGCTCAGCCTCAGGCCTGTTTGATTCAGTTGGGCGCATTAAGTGATGCTACCTTTCTGCTATTTTTCTTGATATTTGAGTTTGGTACAATGTGTTGGAAGATTTTTTTTTCTCCATCTCAAGTTCCAGTAGCCACGGTTCGCCACTGCGCAAACATGTCTGTAATAGATATAAAGACTGTTACAACTTCCCCCGGTCTCCCTTTACTAATAGTGAGTGTTCAACTTTCAAACAATTTCCCCTACTCTTCTTAACCAACAAATCAAGGAAATTCTGACGATTGCGACAAAGTTTGAGGATTTTCTTCAATGAAAGGACAGTAATGTTATGAGTAAAGTAGACAGCCCAGGTTTCAATAAGCAATAAGATATTAAAGGGATACTTCGGGGTTTTGGCAATGAGGCCCTTTATCTACTTCCCAGAGTTAGATGAACTTGTGGATAGCATTTTTATGTATCTGTGTCTAGTATGAAGGAAGTTATAGGTAGTTTCACTAGCCACTCCTAACTAGAGTTAGCAAAATGACTGGAAGTCTATTGGTATCTGCTAGCATGCTAGAAGACACCCATAGACTTCCAGTCATTGTGCTAACGCTAGCTAGCATTGGCTCCCGAAACTACCACTAACTTCCTTCATACTGGAGATCCCGAAGTATCCCTTTAATGTTTCTTGATATAGTTGGCCTGGCGAAGTGGTTTTATGCGCTCACTGAATGGAAGCTGATAATTATGAGTTTTTTACTCTGCTGGTCTCGGAAATAAATTATGAGTTCTCACTGTCTGAGACTGAGTCAAGACCGAGTAAATGTATCTGATACAGAAACAAGATTAAGACACTCAATATGTGGTCTTTAGACCAAACTCGGGTACTACAACACTGCTAGTGGCCCATTGTTTCCCTTGTTACCTGGGAACCACAAAGGCGTTTCAAAGAGCTGTCAGTCAAGGCAAGCTTATGAATATGATCCCCACCCACTCAGCCTGTTCTTTCAGGCTTCCTGATAGTTACAGATGAGAGAAAAGGTACCATTTCTTCCATTCTGAGCATTTAAATAACGTACAAATATTATGGGTGATGTTTTGGTCATTCAAAGGCTATTTTTACTTGGGAAATAGGATGACTGTGCAGGACCTTTAACTCAACTCATGCTGTTAAAAGGGGTAATATAATCTGCACGCACACATACTGTATGCAAGCACGCACACACACACACACACACACACACACACACACACACACACACACACACACACACACACACACACACACACACACACACACACACACACACACACACACACACACACACATACATTTATTTTCAAGAATGCCTTGAAAGGCATAGTCAGTGGGTAGAGGCCCAGCAAGAAAGTATGCCCCCTTACCCATCACCCTCCCTCACACACACTCTCACCCGCCCCATGCCTGAGAATGGGGCGATTTTTGTCAACATGGGGGCGACAGCGTCTGTGTCCAGAGTTACAAGGTAATAAAACAGTTCAGACTGACTGTAGCCAGGCCTTGGGAAGATTTCCACACTACACAAGTCGAAACAATGTTTCCCAATGAGACTTTTCTCAGTTTCCTTTGCAAGCTTGTCTTTGATGCTGGAAGGACCCACTTATTTTTAGGATGTGGTGAAAACAATGATATGACATATCTGCATCCTGAAAATACTTCATCTAGGCATCTGTCTGAGGTAAAATGAGGACAGTGGAGAAAGAGAGAGCGAGAGAGAGAGAGAGAGGCAAATGAGGGCATTGTTTTGATGACAAAACTCTTCGGTTCCCAGGGCTAAAAAAACACTGCACCTCCAACAACACTTAATCATTCGGTATTCATCTTGTTCCTCTCGTAATTACTGTAACTGTCACTTTTTGTTCTTTTTCATTGAAGGAAAAAATGGAAAGTGTGTTTTTTCTCTCTCTCTCTCCTCCCCTAAGGCCCTGTCCCCCTGGTCCTTTCCTGCGCGGCCTAAGAAGTGTCCAGTTAAATCAGTTCAATTATGACCTCATTCTTGGGGTGGTGGGGGGGGGTGTCTCCACAGGGGGTCCGAGGCCTGCTGGCACGCTGGAGGGGACAGAGGGGGGCTGGGGGGCGGGGGAGGGGGGCATGGCCCGAGGATGGGCTGTTATTGGGGGCCAGAGCCCCACCCATCCACCTCATCTCAACCAATCCGGATGCAAACGCCCTCATGTTATGCTACCTCCGCCCCCCAAACGCCCCATCTCTGACTGTATTCAGTGCCTCATTAAATCCCCACCTCTCCCCCCTCACCCCCCACCCTCTCTCATTTCCCCCTCGTGTGTTCCAGTGCCACATGTCCACCCATGGTCAGCGAGGCGAGTGCTGGTGTTCTAACCCCATCACGGGTGTCCAGATCACCCAGTCCACGAAGGTGCGGGGGGACCCCAACTGCAGCCAGTATGTGGAGGAGCAGGGGATGGTGACTGAGACACTGCACACTGTCGTCCTGCAGATGGCAGAGATATAGCAGCACTTCACACACACACAGATATCCCTAACGGTGGAACGGTCCAAATTGACTGACAGCTGATATTGTTGTCCTGTGCGTTGGTTTCTTTCTACGTAGCCTACATGTTTTTGTTTAAGTGTGTGTATAGGTGGGGTGTTGTTGTCTTTATATGTGTATGTGTGCATGAGAGGGACAAATAATGAGTACTTCTCTTGTCTTAGGACAGGTCTCCCTTGTGAAAAAGATTTGTAATCACCTGTGTAAATGAAGATGGGTGCTAAAAATGGATGTGAGAGCAAGGCAAGGACATTATCCATGCTACAATTCAAAGCAGGTTGCATGAAGATCTATTTACTGTGTGTGTGCACATGCACTGTATGTGCCTGTCTGCCTGCTTGCTCGTGTGTGCGTGTGTCTGTATGTGCGTGTGTGTGTGTGTGTGTGACTGGCTGTGTCCCCTGCTATTCATAGGTTAGGTGCTGCTAGTTGCATGGATGCCGGAGATAACACTATGCTAATCACGGGGCTGTCACTGCATCTGGTTCAATTGGTATATCAGGCGGCATATAACCTCCCATTTATGCAGCTGTTTGCCTTCCATGCCACGTTCCATATCTATTTATTCAACCTTTCTCTCATCACACTAGTCAATATGTGGTGGACTAACAAAGCCTCACATGAAGCCCTTGACATATAGAAGATCCGTACCAAACTAATGAACCATGGGTGACACTTTATTTTGGTGTCTCCATACAAATCTAATCTGTTATTAGTGCATCATTCCATTGATGATGATGTAGTTACATGCTAATGCTAATTTGAATTGTTGGAAACACTTTACGGCAATAACCTATACCGCCACACTCTATTACCCATGCTATTACATAGCAGTTCCTATGTAACTACAATGTTGTTACTACAGTTACTACTGTGTAGTTACGTAGGCTATAGGGGCAACTTAAGGTACTGTGCTACCAAATTGGTTCATGCTAGATTTCTGTAGGGTAACTGAAATGTTACTTATTTGTCTTTTTTTAATACACATTCTTCTGTCCTCTTCTCTTTCTGATATACAGTCTCAAGTTTTTGTTATTGACATAGCTCTGCCCTTAAAACAGATTCAGTGAAATAGCCTGTGCATGAATGTATCCTGTAGGCCCCTCAACCAGATTAGGTCATTTACATTTTTGTTCAGATAACTTTAATCTTTTGAGGATTCCTTGATTAATTAATCAAATGTAGGTACATCTCCTGTTGAATAAAATGTTGGAATAAAATGTACCATATCAAGCTCTGTCTCTCTCTCTCTCTCTCTCTCTCTCTCTCTCTCTCTCTCTCTCTCTCTCTCTCTCTCTCTCTCTCTCTCTCTCTCTCTCTCTCTCTCTCTCTCTCTCTCTCTCTCTCTCTCTCTCTCTCTCTTTCTCTCTCTCTCTCTCTCTCTCTCTCTCTCTCTCTCTCTCTGTCTCTCTCTCTCTGTCTCTCTCTCTCTCTCTCTCTCTCTCTCTCTCTCTCTTCTATTATTTTTTACTCTCTCTTCCTCTATCTCCTTCACCTCATGTGCCTTCTCCCTCTTGTTGATCCTCCAGAATTCTGACCCCCCTCCTCTCTCCCTTTCTCCAATCTATCCATCTTCTGCGCTCTCTTCGTCCCCTCCTCCAACATCTCTATCAATGTCTTTCCATGATGACACCAGTGTGCAGTGGAATTGGGGCGGTGGTTTGTGTGTGTGCATGTGTGTGTGTGTCTCTTTGCCCTCTGGTACTGTCCTGCATCCTGCCCATGTGGTGACGCCCCTGGCAAAGGGTGGTGGGGGTAGTGGAAGGGAAAGGTATATGGGGATCGGTGGTGCTTTGTAGAGGGGGGGTGTTGGAGGAAAGGGTGCATGTGAGTCGGGTTGGTGGTGGTTTAGAAAAGGGGGTGTTGCGGGTTACTAATGAAGTGTTGACAGTGGTGAGAGATTAGAACCCAGGGCTGACATTGACAAATGTGATACTAAGTGGGTTAAAGTGTCTATAAATAAACACAGGTTCCCAAATGTATGTCCGCTATGCCAACGCTGAGGCCTGGCTGCTACATCTCCAGTCCACACACGGCTAGGCAGAGGGCAAACAGAGAGAAGGGAGGGAAGGGTTGGTGGGAGGAGGGTATTGCACTTGTGTGTCCTATCCAACCCTGGAACTGGATTTCCCTTATTTTTCTATGGGCTCTTTCCACAATGCTGAGAGCCAACCACTGAGTGTCTTAGCTGGCCCACTGACCCAATGAAGATATGAATACAAACATGCAAGCATGTCATACCATATCAATGTATCAATGATTTGCAACAAAAACATTACAAGAAAGGACAAACTAACATATGAGATTGCCCTTACAGAAAAACCACATGAATTTTAGGTGATCACATGTGAATTGGTCCAAAAACACATATTCTTATGATCACGTGATCTTATATAAAGTTCATGTGATAACATGTGACAACATGTAAAGCAACATGTGATAATATGAAACTACAAATGAAAACATGTGATCACATGTGAAGTGTTCCAAAAACACGTTTTCACATGATTTCACATGTGAAATCATGTGTCTTTTCTGTAAGGGTGTGATTGGCTTTGACCTTATGACCTTCTGTGTTGCCAGTCTGCCAGCAAGGTGCTAATCCAGTCACAATGCATCACCAACCATGCCACTTTCAATGTGGAACTGGAGCTAGTATTTTCACATTTCCTTTTTGTTACTGTTTTTGTAGAGTAAATTAGTTGTGTTTAGTGTGATTTCAGTACTTTGAGGATGTTGGCAGTTTCGATTCGTTTCCTGTATAGATCCCTCTGTGCCCTCTGGTAGTGCACTAAATTTAACGGTAGTTTGAGGCTGGCCTACTTTGAAAACAAAGAGAAACCAATCCCTGTGGTTTTTGGGTATATTGATTTGTCAAAGTGGGCTAAAGTGGGTGGTGTGTGTGTTGATGGAGTGTGTGTGCCGGTGTGTGAAGAAGGGGTAGGTTTGGCTATGAGTGTGCATATGTATGTGTGCCCGGGGGGGAGGGGTTTGGCACAGAGTGGAGTGAGTGTTTACCATATGCTGCAGAGTAAAACTATCAGAGCAGGACCTTGTGTTTGGAGAAGCTCACTCAGGGTGACAGAGGGAATTCTCTGAAGCAAAGCAAAGCACCATGTGCTCTGCCAAGAACATTCACAGGGTGTTCTCCTTCCTCTTGATTTTACTTCATGTTTAATTTTAAGGTAGCACCTTCTAGCATTCTTTCTGATTTGTGTAAGCTATACTGAACAAAAATATAAACGCAACATGCAACAATTTCAACGATTTTACTGAGTTAGAGTTCATATAAGGAAATCAGTCAATTGAAATACATTCATTAGGCCCTAATCTATGGATTTCACATGACTGGGATGGGGCGCAGCCATGGGTGGGCTCCCGACTTGGGAGCCAGGCACACCCACTGGGAAGCCAGACCCAGCCAATCAGAATTAGTTTTTCCCCACAAAAGGGCTTTATTACAGACAGAAATACTCCTCAGTTTCATCAGCTGTCCAGGTGGCTGTTCTCAGACAATCCCGCAGGTGAAGAAGCCGGATGTGGAGGTCCTGGGCTGGCGTGGTTACATGTGGTCTGTGGTTGTGAGGCCGGTTGGACGCACTGACAAATTCTCTAAAGCGATGTTGGAGGAGACTTATGGTAGACAAATTAACATTCAGATCTCTGGCAACAGCTCTGGTGGAAATTCCTGCAGTCAGCATGCCAATTCCATACTCCCTTAAAACTTGAGACATCTTTGGCATTGTGATGTGTGACAAAACTGAACATTTAAGAGTGGCCTTTTATTGTCCCCAGCACAAGGTGCACCTGTGTAGTGATCTTGCTGTTTAATCAGCTTCTTGATATGCCACACCTGTCAGGTGGATGGATTATCTTGGCAAAGGAGAATTGCTCACTAACAGGGATGTAAGCAAATGCATGCACCATATTTTAGAGAAATAAGCTTTTTGTGCTTATGGAAAATGTCTGGGATCTTTAATTTCAGCTCATGAAACATGGGACTAACACTTTACATGTTGCGTTTATATTTTTGTTCAGTATATGTACAGTATTTGGTTTGTCATAAACTGTTGATGTGGAATATTGAAAGATGTGGAACATCGTGCTTCACTGAATGTGTTAAAATGAAGTTTTGTTAACATTTTCACTATAACATCTCACAACCAAACATTAACCCGACTCTGACTGTTTTACTCTAGGACGAGATTTGATCAGATGTTCTGGGATTCACAGATGTTAGTCCTAATGGACCAGCATTGGGGGATACAGCGCTTTAAAGGAGTGTTTTGCTTTTTTACAACTAAATCTCTAATTTTTATGTAAATGGCATGTTATAGAAGGGTACAGGCACTTTTTTGCGATTTCACTTGTGTTTGAGAAAATTACCCCAACCAACAATTAATTTCCTTATCCTCATTGTACAGTACGGGGGCTCCGAATAAAACCTGAACATAGGCTCCAAAAAAGCCCAAATAAGTCCTTTTAGAAACGGAAAAACTCTCAGTATGGTGATGCAGGTCTTTAGATGTTGTACACATGAAATTGTGTCATTCCGAACTTTATCTGCAACGTTGTATTCCATTTTGTTGCGACTGGAGCGATACCTCTCCGTCCATTCTAGCAGCAGGCTACACATCGAATAGAACAGCTTGATAGGGAAACTGTCTTGAGTCACACAAAGACCTGCATCACTATACTGAGAGCTTTTCCGTTTCTAAAAGGATGTATTTGGGTGTTTTTGGAGCATTTGTTAATGTTTTTCGGAGCCCACGTACTGCACAACGAGGATAAGGAAGTTAATCGCTGTTTGTGGTAAGTTTCTCAAAAACAAGTGAAATCGCAAAAAAAGGACCCTTCTATAACATGTAATTTACCTCAACAATAGAGATTTGGTTGTAAAAAAGCTAACTTCTCCTTTAATTCATGCAATTTACTCCCATGCTGTGCATTCCTCAAATCTCCTTTCATCTTTATTCCAAATGGAGAAGAACCCCTCTTACCCTTTGGGAGATGGAGAGAGTAGTAAATGTAGGAGAACACAAGCAGTAATTTGGTATTTGAAGTTCTTGTAGTGAAATATGTGGGCGATTAAAGGGATATTACCTCCAAGGTCTCTGTTTCATTTGTGTTTCTGTTATTAATTACTTTTTTGACTCTCTTATCTATGCATATCACTATGTCCTGCATTTGGGTTGCTCTCCGCAGATGGAGGCTGGTTTCGGATTGGGTAGTATTGAGGAATCGAGATTAAATCTGTTTAATCATTCCATCAGTTAGTAGAACGTTATTCAGCATTGCTAAGCACATTTTAGCAGACCCACAGCATATACGTTTCACAAAACTTCCTGTGCGACTTTGTGGGCCGATAAACCTCTGAAACCTCAAATACTTGGCATGAATCACCTGGTTCTGGGACAGGTTTGGTGTAGCGAGGCCCATGTTGCGATTATATGTAGCCATCCATAATTGTTGGCCTAATACTGTAATAAAAGAGGCATGAATGCTTTGAAGCCCTAAGTGCACTTGTCAGTTTCTTTGAAGGCAATAGTAATTGTCATGTTCACTACCTCACAAATCAAATTCCCTACACATGTTCCTTCTCCACAGAGTCTACCCGGCTTCCCTCTTATATTACTGACGCCTTGATCCGACAATACAGGGGAAGCAAGTTCCTGAGTCAATCACACACATCTGGAGTTGGTGAAGTCCTAGCGTCCCCAGGGAAGGACTTCCATACCCCAACATCCCTGTCTCGTCATGTCGCTTCCTGGAAGCCGTGGGCAAACAATTCCCCCTACACCCTCCCCTTCTCCCCCAAAACCGAAACAAGCCAGACTACCTTCAGAGGAAGGTATGTGATAGATGAGCTGATAGTACCCTCCTTTTTCCTGTTATTGACGCCAAAAATGCTCTGTGTGTGTGTGTGTGTGTGTGTGTGTGTGTGTATGTGTGTGTGTGTGTGTGTGTGTGTGTGTGTGTGTGAGAGATAGAGAGAGAGACAGAGAGCAACGATTTATAACACAGTTCAATAACTTTTGCCTTGGCAAACTTTGACTTGGCATGGGCAGAACGGTCATTTCTTACATACACTGTTAGCTGTTTTTATTTTATCAGTAACTTACTATATTAATCAACAGTATGATACTGAATAAACGGAATGCAGTAGATTACCGTAGAATGCACAATAAAATACCGTACATTTGTTTTACAGCAAACTAAGATCTTTCTGTAATTTCAACAGTAAAACACTGTAGAATGCACAGTAAAATACCGTAAATGTTTTATTTTATTTTTTTACAGTATTAACTATAGTGCATTGTGGGAAAAAGTTGTGGGCGGGGAAAGAGTCTCTGGCTCATTAACATATTTTAAGTCATTCCTTGTAAAAGGCTATATTTGTTGCACCAGTGAGAGAGAATGCAGTATTTTAGGAATTCTACAAACTTTGTCCTGAAACTCTTACTGGCCAATTGCTGCTAGTGATTTACTGTAATGCAGAATACAGTACCATACCGCATTTTTGGAGTGCCAACAACCTTTTGAACACTAGTGGGTGCATGGTATTGTTATTTCTCATTCATTAACATATTTAGAAACATGTCTTGTACGATGCTCTATTTGTTGCACCCGTTAGTGAGAGTGCTGTACCAATTTAAGTGATATGTGGCAGTGGTTTCATAACAACAAAGTTTATATAGGGAACAGATCAAAGTGGCATTGAGTTTCAACTTTTTAATGGTTGAGTAGCTAGACATGGCCTTTTGATCTGTTTTGCCATGTAGTCACTGTCAGTTTAGAAGCCTTTGTTGAAGCCTGAAGTGCAAGTGATATGAAACACCAAATAGCAGTTGATATGTTGTAATATATAATTAAATATTCAATATGAGCAATTACTGATTTTATTTTCAATACATTTCAACAATAAAGAACAATATTTCTGCTTGCGCTAAACTCTTGTAATTACAGTGAAGTAATTATTCTTACAGTTTAATAGTCCCTTTTACTTTATTGTACTGGGTTTCATTGCTCTGGCATCAAGTTACCGTGAATATTGTAGAGCTAGTCGGAGATATATCATAAAATATATTGTTGTAATTACAATTATTTTGAAAACCAATGCATCCTTAATATAATAATATAATATAATATGCCATTTAGCAGACGCTTTTATCCAAAGCGAATTACAGTCATGTGTGCATACATTTTACGTATGGGTGGTCCCGGGGATCGAACCCACTACCCTGGCGTTACAAGCGCCATGCTCTACCATGCTTAACTACAACAACATTTTCAGTAACCGTTACAGAATCCTTTTACTTGCTCTAGTTGTGATATGTTTTTTTAATCAACCTTGGTTGAATGCATTGACTGTAAATTGCTAAGGACAACCTCAATACTGTTTAACCCTTAACAAGCTCTGCCACTCAAACATCCCCTCAATCTCTGTGGAGGCTATGGCTAAAAGTCGGTCCTGGACCCAAAAGAATCCCACCTTGTCTAGCGTATTTTGTTTTGTCGACATTTGGAAAGCTTACCGACAAATGTTCTGTTTCATCAGGAATTTAATTACATTTACTTTTTTTGCATAGAAAGGTTGGATGGAAACCTGGTTTATGACTGTGATGTCTCACCTAGCTAACTTCAGATGTGTGCATTTACTGTAAGTCATTCTGAATAAGAGCATCTGCTAAATGACTGAAATGTAAATGATTAGGCATGTGTGTCTGTGTGTGCGCTAATGTGTGTGGGCTTACGTTTCAGTGTTTGTTCATTCGTGTGTGTGTGTGTGTGTGTGTGTCTGCGAGTCAGATAAAAGTTAATTTTCCATAACATGATGGGTCTCCTTAGGCTACCCTTTCCCCATTTGAACAGCTAAGTTTGTCCCGCCAGAGTTCTCCCCCCTTGAAGTTAGTTCAAACCCCTTGTTAAATGACTTCCTAGTTCCTGGGTCATCTCTTTGACTTGTGTTGAAAACCAGGTGACTCGCCCCCCGGGCAGGCCTTTAATAAAGTAATATCCTGTATACTATTCCCATCCTGTGGGCCCTCATCTTCACGTCTCTATCTTAGTATGTAAGCTTTATTATTAACACGCTGATCATATTGGTCCACCCAATTATTTTTTTAAAGACAAAATGCTGTCATCCTAAATAATCCACCTTTCTTTTACTACTGGTATAATTCAAGGGACCGATTCAGATTTAGGAATTTATGCCTTTTCTTACACAAGCCTTTCCTACGCACTTCTCAGTATTTGGTATTCAGACTTACCTTATTCAGCTCTGCAGGTGTTGCTACCTTGCGCACTGTGAATACATTTCATTCAACCGCTGAAAACCCTTCCACTTGCTGGCTAACAGATTTTCTCATGGAATTTTCATAGAATAGGGTTTCAGTAGATGTATCTTAACCCTATCAGTCCAGAGATTCCAGCAAAAATTGGATTTTCATTTAAACAGTGCATTTGGAAAGTATTCAGACCCCTTGACTTTTTCCACATTTTGTTACGTTACAGCCTTATTCTAAAATTGATTAAATAGTTTTTTCCCTCATCAATCCACACAATACCCCATAATGACAAAGCAAAAACAGGTTTTTAGCAAATGTATAACTAAATAAAACGGAAATATGACATTTACATAAGTATTCAGACCCTTTACTCAGTACTTTGTTGAAGCACCTTTGGCAGCGATTACAGCCTCAATTCTTCTTGGGTATGACGCTACAAGCTTGGCACACCTGTATTTGGGAAGTTCCTCCCATTCTTCTCTGCAGATCCTCTCAAACTCTGTCAGTTTGGATGGGAGCTTCGCTCCACAGCTATTTTCAGGTCTCTCGAGAGATGTTCGATCGGGTTAAAGTCCGGGCTCTGGCTGGGCCACAAGAAAATTCAGAGACTTGTCCCGAAGCCACTCCTGCGTTGTCTTGGCTGTGTGCTTAGGGTCGTTGTCCTGTTGGAAGGTGAACCTTCGCCCCAATCTGAGGTCCTGAGCGCTCTGGAGCAGGTTTTCATTAAGGATGTCTCTGTACTTTGCGCCATTCATCTTTCCCTCGATCCTGACTAGTCTCCCAGTCCCTGCCCGTTGAATAAAATCCCTATAGCATGATGCTGCCACCACCATGCTTCACCGTAGGGATGGTGCCAGGTTTCCTCCAGACGTGACGCTTGGCATTCAGGCCAAAGAGTTCAATCTTAGTTTCATCAGACCAGAGAATCTTGTTTCTCATGGTCTGAGTCCTTTAGGTGCCTTTTGGCAAACTCCAAGCGGGTTGTCATGTGCCTTTTACTGAGGAGTGGCTTCCGTCTGGCCACTCTACAATACAGGCCTGATTGGTGGAGTGCTGTAGAGATGGTTGTCCTTCTGGAAGGTTTTCCCATCTCCACAGAGGAACTCTGGAGCTCTGTCAGAGTGACCATCGGGTTCTTGGTCACCTCCCTGACCAAAGCCCTTCTTCCATGATTGCTCAGTTTGGCTGGGCAGCCAGCTCTAGAAAAAGTATTGGTGGTTCCAAACTTCTTCAATTTAAGAAAGATGACGCCCACTGTGTTCTTGGAGACATTCAATGCTGGAGACATGTTTTGGTACCCTTCCCCAGATCTGTGCCTCGACACAATCCTGTTTCGGACCTCTACGGACAATTCCTTCGACCTCATGGCTTGGTTTTTGTTCTGACATGCACTGTCAACTGTGGGACCTTATATAGACAGGTGTGTGCCTTTCCAAAATCAATTGAAAAAATGTCTAAAAACCTGTTTTCACTTTGTCATTATGGGGTATTGTGTGTAGATTGATGAGGAAAAAATATAATTGAATCAATTTTAGAATAAGGTTATAACGTAACAAAATGTGGAAAACAGGAAGTCGTCTGAATACTTTCCGAATGCACTGCATGTCTTTCATTTATCTGTATGTCCAGATATTTAGCCTCACACTGAAGTGTTTTAACATTTTATTTTCAGGACATTCAGGGCTACAAGTAGAACACAAAACAATTTGACATAAACAGTTATATTAATGAGTTTTATTGACAAATGTGAATTAAAGAAAATAAAGTCTGCCAAAGTAAAGACTTGATAAAAATGAATTTATATGAATGCTGTAAGTACCTAAATTGTTTTCTCAATGGGAAATGAATATCCAACTAGTTAGTGACAATTGTGTGGAGTTTGGAATTTGTGACAGCAACTATGTCAGCTTATTACAGTATTATAGACACTATGTCCTGGGATTTCCTATGATCTTCTAATGACTCTTGTAGCTTGTGAGCATCATAGAGTCTCAGCTTTTCATAGATAGCTTTTAATAGTTTGTAGCTAAAACCATTCGGACTCTACAGACATTTTGTACAGTGAGGGAAAAAAGGTATTTGATCCCCTGCTGATTTTGTACGTTTGCCCACTGAAAAAGACATGATCAGTCTATAATTTGAATGATAGGATTATTTGAACAGTGAGAGACAGAATAACAACAAAAGAATCCAGGAAAACGCATGTCAAAAATGTTATAAATTGATTTGCATTTTAATGAGGGAAATAAGTATTTGACCCCTCTGCAAAACATGACAGTACTTGGTGGCAAAACC
Source organism: Coregonus lavaretus (assembly GCF_964263955.1). NCBI lineage: Eukaryota > Metazoa > Chordata > Actinopteri > Salmoniformes > Salmonidae > Coregonus > Coregonus lavaretus. Next base: position 72,674,358 of record NC_139992.1, on the reverse strand, counting down.
CTTGTTGGCAATCACAGAGGTCAGACGTTTCTTGTAGTTGGCCACCAGGTTTGCACACATCTCAGGAGGGATTTTGTCCCACTCCTCTTTGCAGATCTTCTCCAAGTCATTAAGGTTTCGAGCCTGACGTTTGGCAACTCGAACCTTCAGCTCCCTCCACAGATTTTCTATGGGATTAAGGTCTGGAGACTGGCTAGGGCACTCCAGGACCTTAATGTGCTTCTTCTTGAGCCACTCCTTTGTTGTGTGTTTTGGGTCATTGTCATGCTGGAATACCCATCCACGACCCATTTTCAATGCCCTGGCTGAGGGAAGGAGGTTCTCACCCAAGATTTGATGGTACATGGCCCCGTCCATCGTCCCTTTAATGCGGTGAAGTTGTCCTGTCCCCTTTGCAGAAAAACACCCCCAAAGCATAATGTTTCCACCTCCATGTTTGACGGTGGGGATGGTGTTCTTGGGGTCATAGGCAGCATTCCTCCTCCTCCAAACATGGCGAGTTGAGTTGATGCCAAAGAGCTCGATTTTGGTCTCATCTGACCACAACACTTTCACCCAGTTCTCCTCAGAATCATTCAGATGTTCATTGGCAAACTTCAGACGGGCCTGTATATGTGCTTTCTTGAGCAGGGGGACCTTGCGGGCGCTGCAGGATTTCAGTCCTTCACGGCGTAGTGTGTTACCAATTGTTTTCTTGGTGACTATGGTCCCAGCTGCCTTGAGATCATTGACAAGATCCTCCCGTGTAGTTCCGGGCTGATTCCTCACCGTTCTCATGATCATTGCAACTCCACGAGGTGAGATCTTGCATGGAGCCCCAGGCCGAGGGAGATTGACAGTTCTTTTGTGTTTCTTCCATTTGCGAATAATCACACCAACTGTTGTCACCTTCTCACCAAGCTGCTTGGCGATGGTGTTGTAGCCCATTCCAGCCTTGTGTATGTATTCAATCTGGTCCCTGACATACTTGGAGAGCTCTTTGGTCTTGGCCATGGTGGAGAGTTTGGAATCTGAATGATTGATTGCTTCTGTGGACAGGTGTCTTTTATACAGGTAACAAACTGAGATTAGGAGCACTCCCTTTAAGAGTGTGCTCCTAATCTCAGCTCGTTACCTGTATAAAAGACACCTGGGAGCCAGAAATCTTTCTGATTGAGAGGGGGTCAAATACTTATTTCCCTCATTAAAATGCAAATCAATTTATAACATTTTTGATATGCGTTTTTCTGGATTTTTTTATTGTTATTCTGTCTCTCACTGTTCAAATAAACCTACCATTAAAATTATAGACTGATAATTTCTTTGTCAGTGGGCAAACGTTCAAAATCAGCAAGGGATCAAATACTTTTTTCCCTCACTGTATAAAAGACCCTGCCTCGGGCCTCCTCGGGATCCGTCTTTGTCTCACAAACACCGCTCTAGCTCAACCCCCATTAATCAATGGTACAACCCAGTAGTATGTAGTTCAAACACACAATTTTTAAAAGGGGTTAGATGAGTCCAGCGTCACAGTGGGACTCATTGGGTTAAACCATCCCTTTAAATAAGGTGTACCTTTTAGTTCTAATTTTGTCAACAGACTAGAATATATTGAGAGAATGAGTTCAGAATATTATGGATCAATGAAAAAAAGCCATCTAAATATATGCATATTCATCTCCATTTCAGCACCAATGGGTAAATTTAAAAATACTCTGATCTTATAGATTATTTAGTTTAGGGAAGTAGTTATGAATCATAAAAAACGGGTTTGGAGAGCCTTTAACCATGAAAAGAAAGGAAATGGTGGTTTGATTCTTTCAGAAAAATGCCACATTCTTCAACATATGGTAATGTTGGAAAATATGTGTACATAGAATTATAATAGGAAGAATAGTGTCAAAAGTTTTGAGAATGACACAAATATTAATTTTCACAAAGTCTGCTGCCTTAGTTTTGATGATGTCAATTTGCATATACTCCAGAATGTCATGAAGAGTGATCAGATGAATTGCAGTTAATTGCAAAGTCCATCTTTGCCATGAAAATGAACTTAATCCCCAAAAAACATTTCCACTGCATTTCAGCCCTGCCACAAAAGGATCAGCTGCCATCATGTCAGTGATTCTCTCGTTAACACAGGTTAGAGTGTTGACGAGGACGAGGCTGGAGATGACTCTGTCATGCTGATTGAGATAAAATAACAGACTGGAAGCTTTAAAAGGAGGGTGGTGCTTGAAATCATTGTTCTTCCTCTGTTAACCATGGTTACCTGCAAGGAAACACGTGCCGTCATCAATGCTTTGCAAAAAAAGGGCTTCACAGGCAAGGATATTGCTGCTAGTAAGATTGCACCTAAATCAACAATTTTTGGGATCATCAAAAACTTCAAGGAGAGAGGTTCAAATGTTGTGAAGAAAGCGTCAGGGCTCCCAAGAAAGTCCAGCAAGCGCCAGGACCGTCTCCTAAAGTTGATTCAGCTGTGGGATCGGGGCACCACCAGTGTAGAGCTTGGTCAGGAATGGCAGCAGGCAGGTGTGAGTGTATCTGCACGCACAGTGAGGCGAAGACATTTGGAGGATGGCCTGGTGTCAAGAAGGGCAGCGAGGAAGCCACTTCTCTCCAGGAAAAACATCAGGGACAGACTGATATTCTGCAAAAGGTACAGGGATTGAACTGCTGAGGACTGGGGTAAAGTCATTTTCTCTGATGAATCCCCTTTCCGATTGTTTGGGGCATCCGGAAAACACCTTGTCCGGAGAAGGTGAGCGCTACCATCAGTCCTGTGTCATGCCAACAGTAAAGCATCCTGAGACCATTCATGTGTGGGGTTGCTTCTCAGCCAAGGGAGTGGGCTCACTCACAATTTTGCCTAAGAACACAGCCATGAATAAAGAATGGTACCAACACATCCACCTAGAGCAACTTCTCCCAACCATCCAAGAACAGTTTGGTGATGACCAATGCCTTTTCCAGCATGATGGAGCATCTTGCCATAAGGCAAAAGTGATAACTAAGTGGCTTGGGGAACAAAACATCTGGGTCCATGGCCAGGAAACTCCCCAGTCCTTAATCCCATTGAGAACTTGTGGTCGATCCTCAAGAGGCGGGTGGACAAACAAAAACCCACAAATTCTGACAAACTCCAAGCATTGATTATGCAAGAATGGGCTGCCATCAGTCAGGATGTGGCCCAGAAGTTAATTGACAGCATGCCAGGGCGGATTGCAGAGGTCTTGAAAAAGAAGGGTCAACACTGCAAATATTGACTCTTTGCATAAACTTAATGTCATTCTCAATAAAAGCCTTTGACACTTATGGAATGCTTGTAATTATACTTCAGTATACCATAGTAACATCTGACAAAAAAATCTCATAACACTAAAGCAGCGAACTTTGTGAAGACCAATACTTGTGTCATTCTCAAAACTTTTGACCACGACTGTAGGCTATACCCTCGTCTATTGCTTGCACTAACAATGGAACTGTTTGATGACACAGCCAATTAATTGTCACGATCGTCTGAAGGAGGAGACCAATGCGCAGCGTTGTGAGTGAACATGATGACTTTATTTATCAAAGCGACCACGAAAAAACAACAAAAGACGAAACGTGAAGTTCTCTATGACACCGACTGAACATAGCACAAGGAAACAAAAACCCACAAACACAAGGTGAAAAACACACAGAATATATATGGCTCCCAATCAGAGATAACGAGCCGACAGCTGACACTCGTTACCTCCGATTGGGAGTCATTAACCAATTACCAAAAACACAAACAAATGAAACTCACCCATACCCAACACCACCAAAACAACATACACTCTAGCTCACATACACAAGTCCTAGAGCCAGAGTGTCACAGTACCCCCCCCTAAAGGTGCGAACTCCGGGCGCACCAGCCCACAGTCTAGGGGAGGGTCTGGGTGGGCGTCTGTCCACGGTGGCGGTTCTGGCCCCGGTCGTGATCCCCACCCCACCACAGTCACAACCTGCTTAAGTAGCCTCCTACACATTACCACCCCCCAACTACACCCCACTGGTTTAAGGGGCGGCACCGGACTAAGGGGCAGTACCGGACTAAGGGGCAGTACCGGACTAAGGGGCAGTACCAGGTTAAGGGACAGCACCAGGATAAGGGACAGCACCAGGATAAGGAGCAACACCGAGCTAAGGGGCAGCACCTGACTAAATGGCGGATCCTGGCTGGCTGGCTCTGGCGGATCCTGGCTGGCTGGCGGATCCTGGCTGGACGGCTCATGGCTGGCTGACGGATCTGGCTGCTCATGGCTGGCTGACGGATCTGGCTGCTCATGGCTGGCTGACGGATCTGGCTGCTCATGGCTGGCTGACGGATCTGGCTGCTCATGGCTGGCTGACGGATCTGGCTGCTCATGGCTGGCTGACGGATCTGGCTGCTCATGGCTGGCTGACGGATCTGGCTGCTCATGGCTGGCTGACGGATCTGGCTGCTCATGGCCGACTGACGGATCTGGCTGATCCTGTCTGGCGGAAGGCTCTGGCTGATCCTGTCTGGCAGAAGGCTCTGGCTGATCCTGTCTGGCAGAAGGCTCTGGCTGATCCTGTCTGGCAGAAGGCTCTGGCTGATCCTGTCTGGCGGAAGGCTCTGGCTGATCCTGTCTGGCGGAAGGCTCTAGCGGCTCCGGTCTGGCGGACGGCTCTGATGGCTCATGGCAGACGGGCGGCTTTGCAGGCTTTGGGCAGACGGGCAGTTCAGGCCCCGTTGGGCAGACGGCAGACTCTGGCCGTCTGAGGCGCATCGTAGGCCTGGTGCGTGGTGCCGGAACTGGAGGTACCGGGCTGAGGACACGCATCTCAGGGCTAGTGCGGGAAGCAGCAACAGGGCATGCTTGGCCCTGGGGACGCACCGTAGGCCTGATGCGTGGTGCCGGAACTGGAGGTACCGGGCTGAGGACACGCATCTCCGGGCTAGTGCGGGGAGTCGGAACAGGGCATGCTGGACCCTGGGGACTCCCATAACGCCTAGTGCGGGGAGCCGGAACAGGGCATGCTGGACCCAGGGGACTCACCTCACCCCTAGTGCGGAGAGCAGGAACAGGCCGGGCTGGGCTGGCGACGCGCACCGTATCCCTGGTGCGAGTGGCCGGAACAGGCCGGACCGGGCTGGCGAAGCGCACCGTATCCCTGGTGCGTGGAGTAGGAACAGGCCGGGCTGGGCTGGCGACGCGCACCGTATCCCTGGTGCGAGTGGCCGGAACAGGCCGGGCCGGGCTGGCGAAGCGCACCGTATCCCTGGTGCGTGGAGTAGGAACAGGCCGGGCTGGGCTGGCGACGCGCACCGTATCCCTGGTGCGAGTGGCCGGAACAGGCCGGGCCGGGCTGGCGAAGCGCACCGTATCCCTGGTGCGTGGAGTAGGAACAGGCCGGGCTGGGCTGGCGACGCGCACCGTATCCCTGGTGCGAGTGGCCGGAATAGGCCGGACCGGGCTGGCGTAGCACACCGTGGACCTGGTGCTTGGAGTAGGAACAGGCCGGTCCGTACCGGGAACACACACCACTGGCCTCAACCGAGGATCAGGAACGGGCCGGACCGGACTGGCAACACACATCAGTCCTTCACGCCGTGCCACACACACTTCCCTTCCTCTACTCGCCAATGGCTCCCGTACTCCGTTAGCCTTCTCTCCTTTTCTCCCTGTGGCAGCCTCCTGCTGCCCAGCCGCCCAAGCCATGTGCCCCCCCCAAAAAATTTCTTGGGGTTGCCTCTCGTCCCTCCGACGAAAAACCTGCTGCCGCCGATGCTCCTCTCTCGCCAGGGCCTTGATCTTCCCCCAAGGTCCCTTGCCCCCGAGCATGTCCTCCCAGGACCACGATTTGCCCACCTGGGCCATCGCCAGCCTCTCGATCTCCTTACCCGGCGCCTCCACCCATGTCCAGTCTCTTTGCTCCTGGACACGCTGCTTGGTCTTCTTATGGTGGGTTTTTCTGTCACGATCGTCTGAAGGAGGAGACCAATGCGCAGCGTTGTGAGTGAACATGATGACTTTATTTATCAAAGCGACCACGAAAAAACAACAAAAGACGAAACGTGAAGTTCTCTATGACACCGACTGAACATAGCACAAGGAAACAAAAACCCACAAACACAAGGTGAAAAACACACAGAATATATATGGCTCCCAATCAGAGATAACGAGCCGACAGCTGACACTCGTTACCTCCGATTGGGAGTCATTAACCAATTACCAAAAACACAAACAAATGAAACTCACCCATACCCAACACCACCAAAACAACATACACTCTAGCTCACATACACAAGTCCTAGAGCCAGAGTGTCACATTAATGCGCCATACGTCCGGTTCAAACTGTTGCAGCTTGGTTTGCACTCTGCTCCATGATGATTTATTTAGCCTACATGTTATTTTTTTATATTATCAACTGTTACTAATGATCCTCATCAATAATCAAATGTATTTCCTCAAATGGTATTGATGTGGAATCTAAAAGTGTGATGGACAACAAACGGAGGGGTGCTGCTAATGGAAAAGGAACGGTTTCTGCCTTATACAAACTGGTTGGCCTCTCCTCCCCAAACAGCAACATCCCTTCTCAGTTATGTTGGGAACATGAACTTGGGTGTATGTCTCACCGCAGTATAGTGGGATGCAGTATGGAAAAACACAACAGCAATGTCCAACTGTGTAAGGCATAACATTTATCAGGGCTTATATTATACCTCACAGGTTGAAAAAAATGGATCAAAGCCTTTCAGATTTGTCTTGGCGTGGCTGTGGTGATGTTGGTACACTAATGCGTCTGTTCTGGAAATGTCTAGCCGTCAAAAGATTTTGATCTAAGGTAGTTGACATGTTGTCTGGAATTTTGAATGTATGTATCCCACTTTGTCCTGTAGTGTGCTTGCTAGGAGGTAGGGTGGACAATATCCAACCTAGAACCACGCAACACATCATTGCACTGCCCTCCCCCCTGTGTTTCCTTGTAGGATCCAGGCTACCTACCCTCGACCTCCCCCCATCTATTGTTTATTGTCATGTTTGGATGTTTGTTGTCACTATGTTGTTGGTGGTCCTCTGTAGCTCAGCTGGTAGAGCACGGTGCTTGTAACGCCAAGGTAGTGGGTTCGATCCCCGGGACCACCCATACACAAAAATGTATGCACGCATGACTGTAAGTTGCTTTGGATAAAAGTGTCTGCTAAATGGCATATTAAAATTATTATTATTATTGTTCTTTGTAAATGGAAAATAAAGTATTCATTTTTAAAAATTTAAAAACGAATGATCCTCAGCAACAACCACACAGCCGTGACAGCATTTACAGAGGAAGCAAGGTAAACTAAGCAATGTAATGAAACGGAATGATAATGTAGGCTATACCAACTGAAGGGAACTAACAGTAAATTGGCAGTTGAATATGTGTGGTTATTAGGGCTACTGACGGTTGATACTCATAGTGGCTAATATTTAACATAAAAATTGAAAACAGAGAAAGTCGGGGTATCTTATAATTAAGACATTTGAGAGTGCCCCTGCAAGTTAATGTGACACTCTGGCTCTGGGACTTTTGTATTTGAGCCAGGGTGTATTTTGTTTTGTTGGGTTTTGGTTTGGTTATGTTGGGCATTTGGGTTATTTCTAGGTTTGCCTTTCTGTTGGTTTCATTTCTAGGTTTGGTCGATGACTCCCAATCGGAGGTAACGAGTGTCAGCTGTCGGCTCGTTATCTCTGATTGGGAGCCATATTTATTCTGTATGTTTTCTTGTGGGAGTTGTGGGTTTTTGTTCCAAGTTCAGTCATTGTCACTGTTGGACTTCACTTTCGTCTTTTGTTTTGTATTGACGTGCTTTTCTATTAAAGTCATCATGTTCACTCGCAACGCTGCGTATTGGTCCGCTTCCTCAGACGATCGTGACAGTTAAAAGGGTGGCAGGTACCTTAGTGATTAAGAGCATTGGGCCAGTAACTGAAAAGTTCCTGGTTCGAATCCCTGAGCTGGCAAGGTGGGGAAATCTGCTGTTCTGTTCTTGAGCAAGGCAATTAACCCCACAACAACTGCTTTCCAGGCACAAATTAAGGCAGCCCCTGCACCTCTCTGATTCAGATGGCCTTGGTTAAATGCAGAACACACATTTCAGTTGTGCAACTGACTAGATATCCCCTTTCCCTAAAAGGCTCTAAAATTTAAATGATGGTGTTATTTCTAAAAAAATGTAAATAAGCAAATGCTTTTTCCACTTGGAACCAGTAGGTTCGCTAGACCAGAGTTTCCCAAACTCGGTTTTGGTTTTTGCCATGGCACTACACAGCTGATTCAAATAACCAACTCATCATCAAGCTTTGATGATTTGAATCAGCTGAATCAGACCGAGTTTGGGAAACCCTGCTCAAGACCTTATTCAAAGGTTTCCTCGCGAGTAAAATTGGTGGAATTATTCAGGAATTAAATCAAGGTCAGAATATGGCGCAAGTTCGATCTCCACCTCGAAAGAATAGCAAGTGCATAACATGCTATTCTCATGCTTAATTTAAATAAAATGTCAAAATACACAGAGAGAAAAGTGCATCAAAAGGGAATTCCGTTCCATTTACACGCGCTTACCTGGGGTCGGAATCGGATCCCAAATCTTTACATTGTATACAGTTAAGTTTATGGCATCTGATTAAATTTGCATCGACTGTATGGATTTATTCAGCAAGCCAGTACTAATTTGTACCGTTTATATTATGGGTAACCAGTAATGTAGTCTTTACAAACCCTTTGTAATATTTCTAGGCCTTAAAGCAGCAATCTGCAGTTGCTACATCCATTGTTGGACTTAAATTAATGATATACTGTATAACCATTGATTCTTGAAGAATATAAGCAGAGTTCAACTGTCATACCCCTTCAGAACCCCAAATATAAGCTTGTTTTATTCCAATGTTTGTAAACAACGTAAATGTAAACATACACTGTAAAGCCTCAAAACATGGTTAGCATCTCAAAACATCCAAGCATCTGCCTCTAACCCTAGGAAGCTCTTTGCCACCTTCTCCTCCCTGCTGAATCCCCCCCCCCCCCCCCCCTTCCCTCTCTGTGGATGACTTCGTCAACCATTTTGAAAAGAAGGTTGACGACATCCGATCCTCGTTTGTTAAGTCAAATGACACTGCTGGTCCTGCTCACACTGCCCTACCCTATGCTTTGACTTCTTTCTCCCCTCTCTCTCCAGATAAAATCTTGCGACTTGTGACGGCCGGCCGCCCAACAACCTGCCCGCTTGACCCTATCCCCTCCTCTCTTCTCCAGACCATCTCCGGTGACCTTCTCCCTTACCTCACCTCGCTGATCAACTCATCCTTGACCGCTGGCTATGTCCCTTCCGTCTTCAAGAGAGCGAGAGTTGCACCCCTTCTCAAAAAACCAACACTCGATCCCTCTGATGTCAACAACTACAGACCAGTATCCCTTCTTTCTTTTCTCTCCAAAACTATTGAGCGTGCCGTCTTTAGCCAACTCTCTTGCTATCTCTCTCAGAATGACCTTCTTGATCCAAACCAGTCAGGTTTCAAGACTGGTCATTCAACTGAGACTGCTCTTCTCTGTGTCACGGAGGCTCTCCGCACTGCTAAAGCTAACTCTCTCTCCTCTGCTCTTGTCCTTCTAGACCTGTCTGCTGCCTTTGATACTGTGAACCATCAGATCCTCCTCTCCACCCTCTCCGAGCTGGGCATCTCCGGCGCGGCTCACTCTTGGATTGCTTCCTACCTGACCGGTCGCTCCTACCAAGTGGCGTGGCGAGAAGCTGTCTCTGCACCACGTGCTCTCACCACTGGTGTCCCCCAGGGCTCAGTTCTAGGCCCTCTCCTATTCTCGCTATACACCAAGTCACTTGGCTCTGTCATATCCTCACATGGCCTCTCCTATCATTGCTACGCAGACGACACACAACTAATCTTCTCCTTTCCCCCTTCTGATAACCAGGTGGCGAATCGCATCTCTGCATGTCTGGCAGACATATCAGTATGGATGACGGATCACCACCTCAAGCTGAACCTTGGCAAGACGGAGCTGCTCTTCCTCCCAGGGAAGGACTGCCCGTTCCATGATCTCGCCATCACGGTTGACAACTCCGTTGTGTCCTCCTCCCAGAGTGCGAAGAGCCTTGCCGTGACCCTGGACAACACCCTGTCGTTCTCCGCTAACATCAAGGCGGTGACCCGATCCCGTAGGTTCATGCTCTACAACATTCGGAGAGTACGACCCTGCCTTACACAGGAAGCGGCACAGGTCCTAATCCAGGCACTTGTCATCTCCCATCTGGATTACTGCAACTCGCTGTTGACTGGGCTCCCTGCCTGTGCCATTAAACCCCTACAACTCATCCAGAATGCCGCAGCCCGTCTGGTGTTCAACCTTCCCAAGTTCTCTCACGTCACCCCGCTCCTCCGCACACTACACTGGCTTCCAGTTGAAGCTCGCATCTGCTACAAGACCATGGTGCTTGCCTACGGAGCTGTGAGGGGAACGGCACCTCCGTACCTTCAGGCTCTGATCAGTCCCTACACCCAAACGAGGGCATTGCGTTCATCCACCTCTGGCCTGCTGGCTCCCCTACCTCTGCTGAAGCACAGTTCCCGCTCAGCCCAGTCAAAACTGTTCGCTGCTCTGGCACCCCAATGGTGGAACAAGCTCCCTCACGACGCCAGGACAGCGGAGTCACTCACCACCTTCCGGAGACATTTGAAACCCCACCTCTTTAAGGAACACCTGGGATAGGATAAAGTAATCCTTCTAACCCCCCCCTTACCCCACCCCACCCCCCCAAAAAGGTGAATGCACCAATTTGTAAGTCGCTCTGGATAAGAGCGTCTGCTAAATGACGTAAATGTAAATGTAATGGTTAAAACTATAATTTTGATATCATAGATGGTCAGTCCTTGCATCCATAGCTATGTCTATGATTTTGAGAGTGGTTACATTTCTCCACCCCCATCCCTCAGCTTTTTATCGAGACAGTGGTGGGGATAACTTATTCTTATTGTTTCAACTGTGGATTGCCCCTTTAAATATAGATTACATTCATCAACACTGAGTATATGTATGTTATGGAGTGGGGTATTGTGCTTTGAGTCATTTCCATGACCAGGGCAAGTACGATCAGTCCAGTATCCAAAAGCAAGACCACAATCATGCAGCTGATATCATGGCCAGTGTCTGTAAATACAGTATGTCCTCATCATGTCATATCTGATCACCACACCGTTAGGCCCCATACACACTGCTCCTGGTAACAACAAGGAAGTATTTTCATTGGTTCTAGCCGGCTTAATCTGGGGGCGTGTCGGCACAAGGAGTTAACTATTTACATGGGCTCATTTGAATAGCTAGGATTACTCTGAGAACTTAAGTTGTTGTGGTCAGGTTTTTCAAACCTCCTCTAACCCACATACAGTATACCCCCTATATATCCCTCTTGTATGGCTGTACTGTATCTTTGGTATATGACTATATGTTAGTGCCTTGGAATAGCCTGAAATTAGTTTTGAGATAAACCATTTTTAGAGGTAGGTTTTGAGGTCTTGAGGCCACACTGCACATCACAAAAACACATCACTACCAAATCTTTAAATGAATACATAACTTTATTTAAATAAATGCTTTGTCATAACAAAAAAGACAAAGGTTAAAAGAGTACATAAATTACAAGTTGAATAAATATTACACAGTGATATTCATTTTAATAATTTGAGATTTTTTGTATTTTTTGTATATTTGTTTCATGAAGAGTTCCAAATGCTGACCATTTCTTGTAACTATCCTCCGGCACCAATGGGTCTTTTTTCACAAGCCAGTTAACACCACATGTTATTAAGATAACCAATTGATTTTGTCTCGTTTCATCCATAAAAACGTTATGCATTCAGAAAAAAAAGCTGTAGTTACTATTGTAGTATGAACTGTATGAGTCTATCACCAGGTCGGAGACTAGGAATCTGAAGAAGGCACTGTTAAAGTTGGAAACAGATGTAAATCACACTTTGAAATTCAACCTCTCCAACACCTCAATCTGACTGCATCATTACGGCTGGCCAAGTACTTCAATAGTCTTCTGATGGACTGGTGCTAAAATGGAAGGTGAACATTGAAGCTGGAGAGGGAGTCAACATCTAAACATCTGCCCCTTGCTGCGTTCCTGTTCCTCAGATTCCCAAGTCTCCTTGTGTCTGTTCCTAACTGTATCTACTGTCATGCGATTGGTGACCCCTCCGTGATGGGGGAGTGTGGGGGGGGGGGGGGTTGGGGGGGGGGCTAGGCCCTGAACACGACCCCTGTCCATGGTGCTCTGTCTCTTGCTTTCTCTCTCTCACTCTGTCGTTCCTTCTCTCTCACTCTCTGTGTGCTGGAGTCCGTGAGAGCAGTTAGATCAAAGTGGGACTGTTGTGTGGTTGCTAATGTATGGTAGCCTGTGTTACTATCCCCTTATCCTTATTGGACGTTGGTGATGGAGGTCCCAGGTATGGGCCACATAAGCCCCTGTCAACGATTACCAGAAGGCCTTGCAGAGGCCTGATTCTGAATCACACAATATTTAGCTTGTTTTGTTTTTATACACAGGCAACACTATTACAGGACATTGTCTGTCGTTATTAATATTGTAGTTGTTTTAACTTCTATACAGTAAGTGCAAGCTGCTTTCTTTCAAAGTGGACTGGGGTGGAGGTGGGGAAGGATGCCAAGCTGCATTGGGTATAGGAGGACCTAGTGATTTGGGATTTGCCACAGGGGCTGAAGAGTTCACTTCCATGTAAGAAGGCATTTTGGATGTGAAGGGTAGCAGGGTTTTCCCACTAATTCTGTCTCATAGTAACTGAGGGTATAAAGCTATAGGCCTGAACGTATTGACCCCATTGTTAGTGTTAAAGCATCTCGTTGCCATTATGAGCTATGAAAAACAACAGTATCCTATCCATCACATCTGTATGTCCAAACTGATAATATCACGTCATGGTTGGTTTACAGACTCAACTGAGGCTGGAGTAAAAGCTCCTTAATTTGTTGTCTGCTGATGGCCTTTCCCCCTGCCTCCCGCTCCCTGGCTAGAGTAACTATGACCACTTACGCTGTGGAATAGGATCTGATGGCTAGTAATGCCTTGTACAGCTATTCTCTGACTACTGGAAGAGAGAAGCAGCAGCAGTTTGCTAGTCTGTGTGCCCAACTCGGAATTCTAATATCACTTGGCTTATATTTTCTGGCAATCGAATACATTGGCAGTCAACTTTGAAAGCAGTGTTGTAGCTTATCAGTGCTTTTGAAAATAAGATATAGAAGGGGTACTCTGGTCTGCCTTGCCCACAGAGAGGGATTGGCAATGGATTCATAATGTGTTTGTGACACGATTACAAGAGCTATGTCACGTCCTATAGAGTTACCCTTTGTCTATACTAGACCAAGAAGTACTGCCCTGGGGCCTCTCAGCATGAGCAGGGTTTCCGTCCCTTAGACAGCTACCACGTTGCATTCGCGTCACTATTCAAATGTGGATTTGCATGTAGGAAGGCACTGTGACTTGCACACAGACAGACATAAAACTACTCTTTCAACTGACCCTGTAGGTAGTGTTCAATGATGCCCCCTTCAGCGGAAGGATAACTGCTCACCATTTCCAATGCAAGTAATGTTGTGTTGTATTGAAAAACAAGTTGTCGAGAAGGAGGGACCAATTTTGGGGTGCGACATGCAAGCAAAGGGGGGAGGATATAGCTGGGATATAGTCTTATATTCAAATAAGGATGGCGTCATGGAACTATTCAAATTGTTTACAGGCTAAATTAAACACGTCCTTTTCCAAGCACCAGTACATTGTAGTTGTTTGTTTTAAAAAAGAACATTCATTAATCTATAGTTAAAAGTAATACACCAAGGTTACACCATAGCAGTGTTAGGGGACCACTTGGTTAAGGAACATGGCTCAAAAGTGGGCGGTTGTTACTTCACTGAAGGCAAAGAAAACAGTACAAACAAAACCATACAAGACTACACCCTCGAGCAACTGAGACACAAAGAGAAAACAGCTAGCCTCACTGGGGAATGCAAGTCTGCAACATGCTTTTTTTCCTCGTTCTCCAAATTGTTGTCCATACTTTAGCAATAAAACACATTACTGCTGTTAGTTATTGGGGGACTGCATGATTGTTCAGCCACATTCCAATATTCTTTAAGTCCTGGTAGTTGGACCAATGGAGTCTTGCTGAGCACAGCTCTGATCAGATGAGAATGGGCACTTTGTGGCAGTATTCCCTTCACCAGTAGGGGCAGTGTTCTCCATTAAGTTCTGTGTTACCCTATATGGCAGTGTCTGTTAACAATAGGCACAGTTGGCATATCAGGCTAGCTACAGATTCAAAGAGTCACTTACATAGGTTCGTCTGTAATGACCTGCTTATTATGTCAAACACTCTCAATTTTCCCAGATACATAGGTTTCATAGGCTAGTGGGAGAAAGCCATCCTCAAGACTACTTCAAGCACCAGCAATAATGCTTGTCATGTTGTTGTTGTGACAAGACCAAAAAAATGACATTCTTGTGTTAAAGGCTCACTCCCCTCTCTCTCACACACACACTCAAACACACATACATGCACGCCCACACAAACTTAGTGAAGTTACACATATCCAAGCAGGTTCCCCTATTCATAAGTGCTCTGACAGAACCAAATACCCAGATAGAGTCAACTGTATCAGAAAGACCATATCACATGTTTCTTTTTTCTTTTTTGGAAAGCAACCAAACAAAAAAACAAATACCTCTGCCAATAGAAGGTCCAGCTATCTCCTCTGACACCTCAATAGCAATAGATGTGAAAGATCAAAACAGTCCTGTTTATAATCAGCATGCCTTATTTTCGTTTTTTTCATCACTTTTATGTTAGCTTTACATGATACAAAGTTTGGTGCTTACACCCCAGCTTCTATAAAAATATATCAACACAAGTATATATTTTCATGAATCATTAGTGTGGTTCCCAGCTCTTAGTGGGGGAGGGGCACAAGTTCTTAGTGGGGGAGGGGCCCGAGGGTCAAACAAGGGCTTAAAACCTGCTGGTTTCCGTCTATTAAGAGATGAGCACACAGTCACAAAAAAAAAAAAAAGATTTCAGGTGTCCTTAATTCAAGCCTGTCCTTTCGTTCATTTGATGTTTTATTTTTTTCGTATTGAAAATCTCAAAAAGAGGGCGGAGCAGACAGGCAGGAGGGAAAGGAGGAGGCAGGGCCCTGGGTCCGGTGATCGGGACGGGGGTGGAGCAGCCTATTCACTCATTGTTGATGCTGCTGCTCTCTAGGTCCTTGCACTGGATGTCTCCCCCACTGTAGTCTGTGCCGGGCAGCTGCACGCCGTACTTGTCCACGCACCAGCAAATGCCCCGTTTCCTGCCGCGAGAGGGTTTGCACTGTGGGAGCGATCGATGTGCAGCAACAGGAGGGGGGAAAGAGAGCGAGAGAGAGAAAGACAGTGTAAGAACAAATATTATTTCGAAGCCAATGTGGATCTGAAGAGGCACATCAGTATACAACTGGTCTATGTTAAACCATGAATAAGGATGATGAAGGAGGGATAGTTCTCACCTGTTTGCGCTTGAAGAAGCCCTTTCTGTCACAGTTGGGGAGGTACAGGGACAGGGCCATGACACGGGATGTGTCCTTCATTCCCTGGATGATCCCATCCAGCTTCCTCCTGCAAGGACCCTGTGGAGGAATGATACAACTAACATTAGTTCCCAGTGCTAGCACCATGGGTGGAACAAAATCCTGCACACGCAGTTCTCTCTCCTAGGATCAGAGTTGAAGATGCACACTAGCAAGCATCAGCATTAGCACAATATTAGCGTTAGTCCCCATCTTTCCTACTCTCCACTTGTACTTACAAACTCTGGCTCGTGTTTGTCAATGGGGAGTGGGGAGTAGTCCATGGGCCCAATGAGGAGCAGTTTGGCCTGCGCCCGCTTGCGGTCCTTGTCCTTGCGCATGGCCTGGATCTTCTTGCTGTTGATGAGGTCCTGCTTGGGGAGGAGCGGCACTTTAGCAGGCTGCAGTTGGTCCTCCATTATCTCGGTCGTCAGGGTGTCCTCGTGTTCTCGAGACTCATGATCTACACAGGGAAAAAATATTTGTATCAATGGGTGTGTCATCAACATGAACTAAAACAGGGCATACCTGTTTTGTAAAATGTTCAAACAGCTTTTCCTGCACAAACTAAAATATGGACTATCAGATGCTTTTCCCAGAGTTTGGGCCACCAAATGTTGCTTTTGCATTTGTTTACAAAGGAGGGGTCAGGATCAAGGATCAACAGCTGATAAACTACTGTACCTCCTCCACCACTTCACCTCTCCCCCACCATACAAACAGCCATCATCAACTAATGGAGGTCAAAGGAATGAAAGTAAACACGTCCGAACTCTGACCAAAAATGACAAAAGCTTAGCTCAGTCACTTCTGTATCATGCTGGCTACATGCACGACCTTGTCTCTAAGACATCTGTACAACAAGGTGGGTGGAGTTTTGCGTGACACAATGGCTTATTTGGTTGATCGTAAGCTATTTTGGTAATACAATACTTCTCTGGCAATTCCTGCAGACTTTCACATCTCTCACAGATCAGACTTTGATGTCATGGTAACTGAGGATCCATGGCAACTGAAGCCTATGGCAGTGGTGGACACATCGTAGTCTGAATGTATAGTATAATCTAATATCAAGAAACATAACATAGTAATGTAAAAGAGCCTGAAGCCAGACAGAAAGGCCAATGCTCTCCCCCTACCCCATCCCACTCCCCAGGGGGCACTGCAGTCCTAGAGGTACATAGGAAGTTCCCACCAGGCTAGAGATTTGGGGTCCTGATGCCTTATCCCCTCTCCCCCCAGTCCCTCATCTGGGCTCAGCCCTCATAAGCCAAGAGCCCTAGCCTGCATGAGGTTCTCTGAGGCCAAAGAGATGAGCGCTCCTCTCCCCTCTTTGCTTAGTCTATCGTAAGCACACAAGGCACTGTTATGGGACTTTGCCAGGCCCCAACTGGTGAGCGGCAGCAGTGCCAGTAGATGACCGGGGTTATATTTATCCAGCAAGGAAACCCACAGGTCATTGCAGCGGTGGCAATGAGGAGGGCTGGCCCAACCGGAGTAGTGGTTGGAATGTTAGGGCTGAGTGAATGTGCAAAGTATTGTTGAGGAGAGACAACTGCAAGATATTGACAGACAGCTGAAGATGGGGACGATACAAAATAATTCAAACAAACCACATTTCAATGTTATCTTAATTAAGTACAGGCTAGGCTCCATTGGTCTGGACTTAGTACATGGCCACCTTGGAAAAAAGGAGAGACATGTGAACACTGAGAGGTGTATTTCCCGAGAATTGATGTCTGAAGAGTCTGGACACAGCAGGGGTGTCTGGGAGGAGGTGAGTTGGGGGATGAAGGGAGGAGGGTGATTACCGGAATTGGGACCCTGGCTTCTGAACTGCCGTCCTCGCTTTGAAAGTAATCTCACAACTCATGACTTGGCAGGCGTCTCTCAGTGTTTGGATACGTCCTCGACTCTCCCTGCTCAGACCGCCAGGGCTATAAAACACTATAAATAAGTATGTCAAATGAGCTTTCCTACGTGCTCGATGCCTGGATGCTGGGGGAAGAATTCTTCATTCGACCAGTATTCAAAGTACCACTGATGACAATGCTGCATATGTGTTTCAAGCCTTCATGCATTATTCTGTGATTCTACAAATCATTTTCAGGGTTACCTACTTCAAACCGGAGAATGTATCCCCCTTCCATTTTACAAATGCAACACACACTACATCATTGGCCTACTTTACATGCAGTGTGGGAGACACTTGTGAGATCCTAGACATGTATTCACATTTAGCCTAATATGATTTGGTTGAAGAAATATCAGATAGAGAAATGTCAGCACATTGTCAGCACACTGACATCATTGCACTCCAATTACATTAGCAGTAGGATTTGTGAACAAGTTCATTAGCTCAAGTAAGTCATGATTGAGGGATGAGAGTTTGTGTTACTTGTGTGTATAAGCTTGTGAGGAAATATTGGACGTTATATTGGATGTTCTATTGAAATATGGGATGGTAGAAGAGTTTGCTTCATATTTGATGGCGAAAATGAACATCCATCAACCGTTTAAATGTATGTTATTATTATTACAAAATGTAGTATTTATTTTAGTACATCATGCTCCTTTCCCAGAGTAAATAAAGTGCTGTTGTGCTTCCAATTCACAAGCTGTGCCTGCAAATCAAAGACATGGAGACAGAATGTACCCATCTTTAGCCAACAATACCCAGAGTGTAGCCCGTTTGCAGACAATGGAGTCTCTCTCTCTCTCTCTCTCTCTCTCTCTCTCTCTCTCTCTCTCTCTCTCTCTCTCTCTCTCTCTCTCTCTCTCTCTCTCTCTCTCTCTCTCTCTCTCTCTCCTCTCTCTCTCTCTCTCTCTCTCTCTCTCTCCTAAACCACCAAATTCGTATTTTCTGAAGTGGGCTCTTCACCGCAGCCGCAAAAACTCAGTTTTTCCATGCTTAGGGTCCCCAGCTTGTAAAGGAGGCTTAGTAGGCCTGTGTTTAAGTACTGAAACACTGCCAAGACGCTGGCCTCCAGCCAAGACAGCACGGTCACATGCAGCCCCCTCCATTAAGCCCAGGCTGACGAGGTATTGTTATCTCTCCCCTTGCTCTCACTAAAGTTTTCATTAAGACAAGAGGAATGGAACAGGCAAAGGAGGTGCAACCGATACACCTCTGTTTAAGAATGTACATGTGCGAGGGGTAATTATGCTTCATGAATATCCCAACCCACTGGGCACACACTGGTTGAATCAACGTTATTTCCACATAATTTCTATGAAATTACATTGAAACAACGTGGAATAGATGTTGAATTGACGTTGAATTGACGTCTGTGCCCAGTGGTTAGTTTCTTGCAGCCACGAAGCCTAAGCATGAACGACAAGCCACTCTTCTTTCAGTTGTTTTTCTCTCTCTCAACTGGTCAAAATGAGTTCACAGTCATTCTACTTGGGGTGGAAAATGCGCCAGAAAAATGAGTTGCTCAAATTCTCATTGGCTCACACACCTTACACCACTGAGTGTACCCTAGTCCATGAACTAGCACAGAACACCCTCTGAAATTACACTTTTACAAGATCCAAGGTGGTGAGTAAAGGTGCTGTTAATCCGGGAGTCAGGGGGGTATGCGATAACATAGTGATAACGGCGCAAGAAGTCCTCTGTCATCTTTTAGCCACAACACTGGCCAACCATGGCTCCCTCAGTCTGATTATGATTATTCATATTTCAAGGCTTCTGGACAGAGTCCATGGCCTGATACCCCTGCTGCTGTAGCATAGAGAAGGAGACATGGAAAAACCTTGGACCATCATTGTAAATAAGAATTTGTTCTTCATTGACCTGCCTGGTAAAATAAATGTTAAAATACAAATAAAATAAATGGAACACTGCACTTGAGTAATTATATTACAGGTAGGAATACATGATCCAGACTGTAGGGATCTAAACAAAATGTACAGTCATTGGAGCACATTCAATTCCACAACGAATGGCCTTACAAAATGCTTGCTCATTGGGGCATAACTCAAACACTGCATTGCCCTCCAACACAGCTGGAGAGCAATGCAGTGTAAGAAGAACATGTTGGTTTGTTATCAGTAGTCCTGTAACAACCTCAACTAAAATGTATGTGGAGATAGAGCCAACATACAGTGCATTCGGAAAGTATTCAGACCCTTCACATTTTCCACATTTTGTTACGTTAGAACCTTGTTCTAAAATTGATTAAATAAATGTTTTCCTCATTAATCTAAACACAATACCCCATAATGACACAGCGAAAACAGGTTTGTAGACATTTTTGCACATTAAAAAAAAGAAAGAAAAAAAAATACCTTATTTACATAAGTATTCATACCCTTTGCTATGAGACTCGATATTGAGCTCAGGTGCATCCTGTTTCCATTGATCATCCTTGAGATGTTTTTACAACTTGGTAAATTCAATTGATTGGACATGATTTGGAAAGGCACACACTTGTATATATGAGGTCCCAGAGTTGACAGTGCATGTCAGAGCAAAAACCAAGACATGAGGTCGAAGGAATTGTCCGTAGAGCTCCGAGACAGGATTGTGTCGAAGTACAGATCTGGAGAAGGATACCAAAATATTTCTGCAGCATTGAAGGTCCCCAAGAACACTGTGGCCTCCATCATTATTAAATGGAAGAAGTTTGGAATCACCAAGACTCTTCCTAGAGCTGGCCGCCCGGCCAAACTGAGCAATCGGGGGAGAAAAGCCTTAGTCAGGGAGATGACCAAGAACCCGAAGGTCACTCTGACAGAGCTCCAGAGTTCCTCTGTGGAGATGTGAGAACCTTCCAGAAGGACAACCATCTCTGCAGCACTCCACCAATCAGGCCTTTATGGTAGAGTGGCCAGAATGAAGACTCTCCTCAGTAAAAGGCACATGACAGCCCACTTGGAGTTTGCCAAAAGGCACCTAAAGGACTCTCAGACCATGAGAAGCAAGATTCTGTGGTCTGATGAAACCCAGATTTAACTAATTGGCCTAATACCAAGCATCACGTCTGGAGGAAACCTGGCACCATCCCTACAGTGAAGCATGGTGGTGGCAGCATCATGCTGTGGGGATGTTCTTCAGCGGCAGGGACTGGGAGACTAGTCAGGATCAAGGGAAAGATGAACGGAGCAAAGTACAGAGATATCCTTGATGAAAAACTGCCCCAGAGCACTCAAGACCTCAGACTGGGGCGAAGAGTCACCTTCCAACAGGACAACGACCCTAAGCATACAGCCAAGACAACGCAGGAGTGGCTTCGGGTCAAGTCTCTGAATGTCCTTGAGTGGCCCAGTCAGAGCCCGGACTTGAACCCGATCGAACATCTCTGGAGAGACCTGAAAATAGCTGTGCAGCCACGCTCCCCATCCAACCTGAAAGAGCTTGAGAGGATCTGCAGAGAAGAATGGGAGAAACTCCCCAAATACAGGTGTGCCAAACTTGTAGCTTCATATCCAAGAAGACTCAAGGCTGTAATCGCTGCCAAAGGTGCTTCAACCAAGTACTGAGTAAAGGGTCTGAATACTTATGTAAATGTATTATTTCAGTTTTATATTTTTTATAAATTTGCAAACATTTCTAAAAACCTGTTTTTGCTTTGTCATCATGGGGTATTGTGTGAAGATTGATGAGGGAAAACAATTTAATCGATGTTTGAATAAGGCTGTAATGTAACAAAATGTGGAAATAGTCAAGTGTTCTGAATACTTTCCAAATGCACTGTAAGTGCTGGTGGATAGTCAAATCATAGTCATGTTAAACTTATCCAGAATTACATTATTTCCATACACTTTATTGACACCTTTAGATGGCTACTACCAGTCAAAGCAGATTTTGCTTCCACCAACACGTCCATCAATAGGAGATGTCTTAATTACATCTTCAAAACAAATGATTCACAGGTGAAATTTAGCAGGGCCTTTAGAGCTTTTCTTTCTGCTTGAACTAAAAATGCTGGACCTCATTATAAAAAGTGGAATCATATTCATGTGGTATCAATATTAACACACCCTTTTGCACTGCTAAAAAACAGCTTTGGTTGGACAAGGAGGCCATGCTACTGCTTTATTCAGTACAGTATGTGTGTTGTGCAGTACAGTACAGTGCCTTGGCGTTTTTCCTATTTTGTTGCATTACAACCTGTAAGTAGTTATGCACACTCAAGTTTTCTGTTGTTTTATCTTATTTCTTGTTTGTTTCACAATAAAAAATATTTATGCACAATCAAGTTTTCTGTTGTTTTGTTTTATTTCTTGTTTGTTTCACAATGAAAAATATTTATGCTCACTCAAGTTTTCTGTTTTTTTGTCTTATTTCTTGTTTGTTTCACCCAAAAAAATATTTTGCATCTTCAAAGTGGTAGGCATGTTGTGTAAATCAAATTTTCATTCCAGGTTGTAAGGCAACAAAATAGAAAAAATGCCAAGGGGGGTGAATACTTTCACAAGCCACTGTATGTGTGTGTTGTTGGTTCCTGTTTTGAACCTTGTATCTTGGCCCTACCATTGAAGTCTCCACTGGCACTGAATTCAAACTCAATCAGCAACTTACAGGAAATCGCTTTTCCCAAGGTACAATGTGCAACAAATATGTATAGTGCAACAAATAACCAGAGTTAAAAATAGCAGCAAATAGCAGCAGGAACAATTCAGGGATTGAAAATTAAAGGAACACTTGTTCCGTAGGGATGAGATACCCTTCCAAGTAGGGCATAGGTATACTGACCTCACTGCCCCTCTCGCAACTGCTGCACAAAGACATTTCTCTGTTTAGGTAAAATAAATGTTCGACAGCAGTTGAAAGCACACTATCACAATGCTACATGCCACTGCTCTCCTGTGAAAGCCTAATTTTGGTCTGAGGTCTCATTCCACATCTGAGTTTTGTTTTTTTGACAAGCCACATGGACGGACGCTGCCTTTTTCTGGGTCACCATCACCACAACACAATTGCTGGGTGTGACATAATTCAGACTCCCCGGGGGCAGAGGCTGCTATTTTGGCTCGCAATGAACGTTCTCTATCCACTGTCCAAAGCTCAACTTCAGACACTCAGGCCAGAGACGTGAGGATGAAAATGACAAAATTCACATTTTGGAGCTGAAACCGGCACCAAAGCTGCAGACAAAAGATAAGGACCTCTATTGTTCTCGTTCTGCAAAGAAACTTGAGACATACTTTTTTGTTGAGCTCATTACAGTGACTTTCAACAAGTTAGGTTCTTCTGTGGGAAGTGATTAGTTGATTTTGAGCCTAATAACATCCTTATGCTGTCCTGGGTCATGTCCAGTAGGGAGAAAATTTATTGAAACTGTGTGAAAAGAAAAGCACTAAACAATAATTTTCGTTGTCTGTTGCAAAACTTTTGGTGTTCTCTACTGAACACGACCCTTGAGTTGGAGCGGTAAATGGTGGCAGCGGTTAACAGGGCCTACACAGTTTAGGTCAGATCACACGTGTTCCGGTTTAAAAGCCAGCATGTGGATGTCACTGCCTTTGGAGTCACATGTTTCTGATAGAGGAGACTACCGTGTGAGCTGATTCTCTCCACAGCTGTTACCCACTAGCCTTCCAGGTGTAAGTGACAAATGCTAGACTGATTGCTATAAAACTTTATTGGAAGAACTCATTCAGGCATGCCAACTCCAAAGTAAGTTCTCTAGCTTTAACACTGTGCATGGGAGCAATGCCATAGCTTGACCGTAGAGCATGTTTGCGTGTTCGTTTGGAGACCTTACATTGGCAATTGGTTTCCCATGATTAACACTTGCCATGGCACAGCATTCTAGAAAACCAGAACCTACACCAAAGAAGACTACATATCGTACGCCAAAGACGGAATGTCATTGATAAACTGTTTCACATCTGATGAGGTTGGTTATATTTAGCATTCAACAACAATATCCAGTTCTGTGAGGAGGGGGTTCATGGTGAGTGAGTTGTAAAATCCCCCTCAGCAATGGTCTTCTCCCTATGACCTAGCAATGTAACAATCAAACATTTGAGGCCATCTCTGAGTCAACTGAACTGTCCATGACTGATAGAGCCATTTGTGTGCAATGTCTACAGTACAGTGGGTGTTCAAGTAGACCATTTACAGTAGATAGGCCAAACAAGATGCCTCACACAAATGTATTTTGTCATTGGACTCTCTGTTGAAGAAGATTGGCTTGTCTGATGTAAAATAAAAATGAAAGGATGTTTTGTCGATTAGGGAATATAAAAATGCAGTAGGGATGTGCAACATTAACTAGCCCATACTGGCATTCTGCTGGTCTGTCTGATCAGTTCAGATGAGGAGAATTGGTGTGGAAATACTTTAAGTTGACCCCTGCTACTGTAAAATATTTTCTTTACATGGCTGGGGCTGTATCTTATCTTTAAAAGAGCAGGGATAAAGAAAACTTTATCATCCCCCTAGTTCTAGCCTTTCAAGAACAGAGCCACAAATCACTTGGCACATGGATTAAGTTGTCAAGCTAAGGGAGTAAACTTTATTTATAATAAGGCTTACATGGAGAAGATCGGACCGCTCTGAAATGAAAATGGATGGCCCTCCCTTCAGCAAAATATATTTTACCTAAACCCTCCCTGAACACTTGAAAAAACTGATGACCCTCCCCTATTCCCAAAATAATAATTAAAATAGCAGAGAACATATCTACCGTTTACCCTCACTTCTTGGACAGACCAGAGCCTTAGATATGCAGTTTTAGAAACTGTTCTTTGTTCTGTAAGCATTACATGGCAATGCAGGAATTTTGATAGCTCACAGGGCTGCAGGCCAGAAGGTTGTGGGTTCGCAGACCCCCGTGGACAAGAGTAGGGGTGGAAAGATCTCCTTTATAACAAAGCATTGCATGAATCTATGATTGTATTTGTAGGTCAGAGAATTTTTTTTATTTTATAAAATGTCATGCAATTCTACATCATTTTACATATTCGCAGAATATCTTTTAATACCACACAAATTACCGTAATTAAAGGCTAAGAATAGACAGAGAGATAGGCCTATGTGTTCATCTGATAATATTTCTCCACTGCCGAATCAGTGTCTTGTTTGCAACGAAACTGTCCCTGTTTGCAAATAATTAAATCTGAGACATCATAAGGAATCTGAGCATGGTACTTTCAAAAGTTAGGCCTACCTTTCCACCCTAGACAGAGTAGGCCTACCAATGCAGAAACATTTAAGCTTTAACTGCTGGCTACTCTACTTCTGTGGCTTAACCCAACAAGAGGTAACAAGTGTTTCCCTAAAAGCTGTCTGGGTTTAAACATCTTCTATTGTACAGAAAGTGAATAGCTTAATCAATTGATATAGACAGAATTAGATTACTTCCCAAGCAAAGTCTATTTATTGTCTCCTCAGCTATAAAAGGTTGTAGCTCAGCCTCTGAATGTCAAAGAAACAAAACAATGATATTCCCATATGCATCGGAGTCAGCTTGTTTCTAGAATAAAGCATCGCGGACCAATGCGCTGTAATAGATCACTTTATATAATCGGATCTGTTTTATTTTCTCCAGAATCTTAAGCTAACAAGCCTATGCTTTTTGCCATTTTCATTAATAAAAGGTAAGCCTATGGCATACCCTCTCATACCCCCCCCCCCTCCCCCCCAATTGAAGTGTTGGTTTTAACTTAACAGCCCTTCACTGACACAGAGGTAGGCTATTTAAAGAGTGCATGGTGGGTGGAGGAATTGACCAACAAATCTATAGATATAGCAGCCTATAGCGAAATGTTCTAAAATAGGAAGAAATAGGCTCCAACACAAATACCTCTTGTTGTTAGTAAAGTCTAATTAAAAGGAAGACCGTTTAAATGAATTATGCCTACTCGAATTTGCCTACTTTCAGTACCATGAGCTGTCTATTTCCCATTGATTGTGCCACAGCTGATGCTTCAGGTTTCAGCACCACAATGTAAATTACTAGAATCTGGCTTAATGTGAGGTCAATAACTCTGATAAATACATCATGGCAAAAAACATATTGTTTTTAATTAAATCGATTATAGTAGTAGCAAGCTATCAAAGTTGACCTCCGGTCCTCCTCATCTTCGTGCTCTCCTTCTCAAACTGAACAGAACATAGGCTATAGGCTAGTCTGTGTGCAAGATAGTGAATTATTTAGACTAGGCCTAATCAAAACAATTATAATCTGAGGAAGCCTTTGACTCTCCTCCTGAACTGCCACCATAGGCCTACACAGCACAGCCATTGGTTAGGTAGCACACAAAAATGTTTTTGATCAGCTAGAGCAGAGCAGGCTGGGGCTCAGGGTTGGAATATCCATTGCAGTGTGTAATGCAGCCTAGTTTTATTTACACCATCCCAGCAGCTATCTTCGAAATATAACTTTGCTCTGTGCTTCTCCGAGCATGCACTTTGTAGCTTATAGCCTATAGCAGGACTTCCCAACCCTGTTCCTGGAGAGCTACCTTCCTGTAGGTTTTTGCTCCAACCTTAATCTAGCACACCTGATTCTAATAATTAGCAGGTTGATAAGATGAATCAGGTTAGTAACAACTGGGGTTGGAGCGAAAACCTACAGGAGGGTAGCTCTCCATGAACAGGGTTGGGCAACCCTGGCCTATAGGCTATGGATCATTTGATTGAGACTATACTAAATAGCCTATTGGCACATTTGATATTACGCTCCTAGCGGAGAATCAGAGATGAGGTATGGCATTCGGGCACACATCGATATATAGCCTAATAAGCAACTAATTCTAAAACACTGAGAAATATTGACATTTCATCAATTACAAATTACATGACCCTCCCCTGGACTAGATTTTTAAAAAATACTAAAACCTCCCCTTGACTGAAATTTTAAAAGCATGACCCTCCCCCATTTTCCTCCAGGTAATAGTTCTGTAAATTCCGATCCATCCCTAACACCACAGTTGGGGTGTGAGCATTTGTTTTGTGCCATAGCCATTGTAAATTGTGTTAACAAGGACAGGTGACAAACAACTGGCTTCTTCGCATTGGCTTGTGATTGCACTAAAACGTGTAAATGTACCAACAAGGCAAAAACTAAATCTTGCAGCACAAAAACAAACCCCCAAAATTTTCTTTTCTTTTGGGCTTTGGCGGAAGCTGCATTTGTGTTGATGCTGTGTTTATAGAGCACAACGTGCTTGTTCATGTGCAAGTCAAGCTTTCTAGATTTGTACGCTCTCTTTAATCATCTTCTTGTTTCTTGGCAATGAGCAATCTGTTCAAACATAAGGCTCTTTCACAAGCTCCGAGAGCAAGGGGCCTTCTGCCATGGAGTCATATCTGTTGGCAGGCGTTCCAGGATCCTATTCTTCTGGGCTAACACAGTGCACTAAGAGGCCAGCAACACAAACCAGCCATCAGAGCTAAGCACCATTTCCTTGGAACACAACTCAACAGTCAACAAAAGAGGGTGACACCAGACTTATGCAGAGATGAGAAAGAGACAACAGAGTCATGTGTAGTTTGGCAACATTGTATTACAGTGTTATCCCATGTCATGCCAATACATTTGTGAGAGAGAAATACAGAGATAATTCAATGTCATTCTCTCTCTTCAAGAAACATATCCTGATCTGGCAGTCACTTTAAACAAACTACAACTTATGAAGACCTTACATATGCTATATATAGCCTTTATAATGTGTAGATTGTTTAAAGTGGGTCCACTTTAAAAGTGGCTTTTTTCTTGCTAGGATGCAGTAGAATTGCATGAATGCAGCCAAGAGATGGAAGCTATTGGGTCCCCTGAGGATCTGTCTTTGGACACTTGACCTGTCCTCTCTCTGTCTGCCTTGCTCAGCTGGTCAGAGCAGGTTGAAACCTTACCCAGCAGGAAACCAAAGGCTTGTGTCTAATTCCAATCGTAGCCCTTGATGGACAGCCCTTCAGAGAAGAGCAGCCGGAGGCATTCTGCTGAATCACTGCACTGTGCTTGAGCGCCCACACTGCCTAACCAGGGGCAGGAGAACGGACGCGCTCCGGTTACCACCCAGTGCCAAAAGAGAAGTCAGTATTCACACACATACACAAATGCACGCACAAATGCCTGCACACACACACACACACACACACACACACACCCACAAGCTTCAGACAGAGTGCGTGTTGGAATTCAATCTACTGGATCAGAGGGACACTTATAGCTAGACAAAAGTACTTGGGTTTATTTCAGTTATAGCTGCATGTATTCGTTGGATGTTATGTATAGCCTTGCTGCCATTACTACAGACAATGGTGACCTCTTGAATGGGCTGAATTCCATGCTAATGTTGTTTAATGCATGTCCTCCAAGGAAGTTACATGTAGGGTGTTTCCAAAGCCCAAATAGCCTCAGTCTTTCAACCTGGCCAACCAAAGAAGAAACCAGTAGCATTAATCAAATGTAGCTGTTCACCAAAATGTGTATGCAGCCTAATTTTGTTTTCCAACAACTGAAAATCAAAATCTTGAATCATCTAATACCATGTGTCTATCTGTGACCTCTAAATGTTGATGTTTGGTTAATTCAAACCTAACTTCTCTTGCCCCGTGCACACACACATTTAAGATTTAGAAGTGCGCACAGACTACACACACACACACACACACACACACACACACACACACACACACACACACACACACACACACACACACACACACACACACACACACACAGACAGACACACACACCATCAGATTTTATATTTGAGCGGTAATCCGACTCTCAACACCACCCACAGGGACTAAACCTAAATTCAGCTTTGAAAAGATCTGTAGCCTCAGGAGCAGAACCCTCTTCAGTCAATTAGGCTACAATAAGAAGAATTAGATATTATATGTTGGAAAATATTGATTTTCTTCATGGGTGGCAATTATGTTTGTGAGAAATGCTAGTGTCGAACACAGTGAAAAGGGATATAACTAATTTCCAGAGAAAAAAAGAATAGCAGCAATTATGTATTACCACATACAATATGTTCTCACGTGAGAAAGAGGGCACAAGAATGGAAGTCCAGGCAGGCACTGCGGCAAGGGAGGGACACAGCCATGTAGATAAGCATGCAGAGGAACACTTTAAGTCAGTCTACCATACTGTATTCATAACAAATTACATATAGCAACTGCAAGTTAGAGCAGGGTTTCCCAAACTCTGTCCTGGCTGTGCTGCTCTCTAACTCAGGGTTTCCCAAACCTTGTCCTGCACCCCCCCCCCCCCCCCCCCCCCCCCCCCCCCCCCCCCAACCCCCCGGGTGCACAGTTTGGTTTTTGCCCTAGCACTATACAGCTGATTCAAATAATCAAAAAAATGGATGATGAGTTGGTTATTTGAATCAGCTGTGTAGTGCTAGGGCAAAAACCTAAACGTGCACCCATGGGGGGCCCCAGGACAAGGTTTGGGAAACCCTGAAAGAAAGCAGCACAGCCCACTGTGAAGTCACTCAAAACTAAACTGTCATGAGTCAGCACCCACTTACTTTGAATTTTGGTTTTAGGCACAAACCTGCACAGATAAGATCAATACTCACATCTCACAGGTATTTCCATATATCAAACCTGCTATTACTATGGTAGGCTACAGATGTAGGATCTTAATTTGAAACAGTTTGATACAACAGGAAAATAATCCTGCAGCAACAGGACATGTGAATTATTATGTGGATTATAATTAATGACATTTTTTGTAGGGGTTGATACATTTTTCGTAAGGGAAAATCAATTCTGAAATTTCAAAGATGATATTACAAACTTCAGAAGCCGTTTAAACCTCAAATACTCTACACGTTTTACATTTCCTGCAATGCAGGACAGTTCTCCTGCAACAGGGTGATGAAATTAAGATCCTACATTTGTATGCAATGGCACATGTATTCTGTGCATGTGCTGTTATTGTGGCATGTGATGAATCCGATTGTGTGCAATTGAATAACGACCCAGATTCACAATTAAGCCTGCCGCAATCTCTGACAAATCGGACAGTTTGCGCATAGGAGCTACTCATGCATGCTATTTGTGCAGTTATTTCAAATGTGGATTCCAAAACTTCAGTGTGCTAATGCATTTGCTCACAACAGCATGACTTTACAAAACTGGAACATCATGCAAGCTCGTTTGCGAGGGGTTAGCGAGGGGTCATGGAAGCACCAAGTGGAAAGTCCTGCTAAAAACGAAACAAAACGTGTATAATGCAGTTTACCGGGGCCGGTATAGCTGGAACTGAATTTCAACTGCGACAATAATCATGCTGTTGTATTTTACACAGCCCCCTTGGATCCCCTAAGCGCACGCATTCATTGCGCCTTCTTACCTATCGGTGGTTGGAGGGGTTTGTATCCTTTCTCGTTTGTGCACACTCCCCTGCCATGGAGAAGCGCGTGAAGGGGCTTCTCTTCTCCATTTCTCGGCAAGCAGCGCAAGCCATGGGTGCATGTTCCGGTGTAAACGCCGCACGCCTGACCTTCCGATAGGGCGCAGGTTAGGCAGCAACCGCAGCCCGGTTCCTTCA
The DNA here is from genome assembly GCF_964263955.1 of Coregonus lavaretus. Taxonomy (NCBI): domain Eukaryota; kingdom Metazoa; phylum Chordata; class Actinopteri; order Salmoniformes; family Salmonidae; genus Coregonus; species Coregonus lavaretus. The sequence goes on along the minus strand of NC_139992.1, from coordinate 72,644,226 downwards.
CGAGTTGACAACCGACGGGGACTGGGGGGCACATCGAGAGCGCCTTCTGGTCGCACGGCTCGCAGGGCACATATGAGCCCAAGCACCCAGACAGCCCCAATAAAAATGTCACCAGTAGACAAAAACTGAGAAACATATTCGTCTCGCAATTATTAAACCCCAAATGTGAATCGAATTGACAGACAATGCCCGTGGGTTAAATGATCCGATTTATAAAGCAAAAAATCTGTCCGCGTCCAAATGGATATAGTGATTTCTGCACTTCAGTTGAAATAAACTGAAAAAAATATAGGTTATATTTACAAATAAAAAGTATTCACAGAACAAGTCAAAATATCACGAAAAGACTATACTTCGGGATGCAATGTTTTTCTTAATTGAGAAGTGATGTCCTCTCTCGGTGGAATGCAATTCTTTGCACAAAACCTGGACCTTTCCCCCTTTGAAACCGATTCCAATACTTTCCCCTGCGGAGAAGTTTCCTGAGCAGACTGATCAACTTCAGGCCAGGCTTGCCTTTTTAAAATCAGCCAAACCCCTAACTATGAATACGCCTAACAGCAGGGAAGGGAGTCGCACTTGTTCCAGGTCTTGGCAAGTGGCCAACCTTTTTACAGCAATAGGATCAGTCTTTCACGCTGAAGGCTGAAGTGATGCCAAGTGCGAGGAGCAACACAAGAAACCAACGCAACCTTAATCAAAACATATTTTTGAAAACACTTCATCTGGAGGCAAAATTAGGGTACTGAATACGTGCTTTTGCTAGGCGAGCACACACTCCTTTCTTACCCCTGAATGTTTTCCACCTGGTCTCAAGCGGTGCACATCGATTGACTTTAAAAAAATAAGTTTACGCACGAAGCTGAGAGCAAAACAATTGGAAAACGTGTTTTCTTAAATCATAGTTGCATTATAGACAGAATTAGTAAAATGCATGATCATTACAGAATACACCACTGTGCTGCATCTATCAACGATAGTTCTTTGGTTACAATTTGTCGGGGGAGAACCAATATGAGTTGACACATACCCATCAATGTCAGTCTGGCTCAAAACACTGCTCAGAGGTTGACGCTTATAGCTCGGATCAGCTCTTGATGACATGTTGTGCTGTTTGAATTATATGTTTTACATTTTGAAATGGTGTATTGACTGCTGCTGCTTTCTTGGTCAGGTATCCCTTGCAAAATAGATTAAGTGTCTCAATGGTTAATTTTCCTGGTTAAATAAAGTTTAAATAAAAAAAAATATATAAAACAGAATGCTACATTTTGAATAAACGAATTATGTGAATAGGCCTCTACTATAATGAAAATACATGCACTGTATTTTTTTGTAGGCTACTGTAAGCATTATCAGGCACAATATCCAACTTGGTATAGAGAGTGGTTGGGTCATGAAATAAGTGTTTATTATCATAGCTAATCAACATTTAATTTCCCAAATATGTAGTATAAATGTATTAATATGAATGTATGTCAAATCATGCCGTTGTAAAAAAAAAAAAAGCTTAGTCCCAGTAGGCCTTGACGAATGTATGGCAACAATCAGGCAATGCTCGGAGACTCTGGCTAAGATTATCTCTGTTTTGTATTTAGATAACGCTGGCTGTGGATGCCTATTTCACTCTAAAAATAGGCATACTTTAAAGCCTGCACCTGTTCTCTCCATTGGACACCATTTCTGATACAAAGGTAGCCAACTGACTGATTTAAATACATGCATGCCTCTCAGTGTGTGTGTGTATGTGAGTGTGTGTGTGTGCGTGTGTGTGTGTGTGTGTGCGTGCGTCTGCGTGTAAAGCTTTGAACACACCGACTGTGTTTGCGCAAAATAGTATGTGGCATCATCTAGATATGTGTGCAACAAAAGTTCAACATTCACCTTCTGCTATCGTTTCTGTCAACCCGTTTATGCATACAGTTTGACGCATACTTTCGATAAATCCAACTTATGCACCACACAGAACGTAGTGCAACTGCCTCTGCAACGCAATGCTGCAGGGCAAACGCAGCGTTCCATTGGAAATGAATGGACTTCTGGTGTACCAAAACGCAAATCACAGTCGGTGTGTTCAAAGCTTTGCGTCATTGCGCAAAATAGTATGCAGCATCATCTAGATATGTGTGCAACAAAAGTTCCAACATTCACCTTCTGCTACCATTTCTGTCAACCCGTTCACGCATATAGTTTGACGAATATGCTCGATAAATCCAATGTATGCACCACACAGAACGCACTGCAACTGCCTCTGCAACGCAATGCTGCAAGGCAAACACAGCGTTCCATTGGAAATGAATGTACTTCTGTACCAAAACGCAATGACAAGGGGAGAGTGGCTCAGACCCTGATGCTTAATAGCCTGACAACTCCAATTCAACATGGGACCATCATTTGTTGTTTTCCTTTCACAGACTCTGGCTAAGTGAAGACTGATTTCTTTTTTCTGAATTTGAAAACATTCTATCTCATTCAATTGTTCATCTCCAGTTAGTGGGATATTCTTGCTGCAGCCTTGATTTAGCTCAGGCAGTTTGACAGTTCACCACTAGACGGAGCTGTTACCAATGACAAGAGCTCACTATGAGAGTTCACATGAAACAGCTCTGCTCCCACATTATTTGTCCACACAAATAATCAACAATCAGCTTCATCGTTGAAAGAAAAACAGCAGCTTTTTCACCTTGGTGGCTCAGGTATTTGAATCAGGAACCTTTCAGTTACTGGACTAACACCCTAACCACTAGGTTACCTACAGTACAACAACTATGCAGAACTACTAGAATCATTTTTCTTGCTTATTTTGAACCTTCTGTACAAGCACCACACATGCTTTACTATTCATATTTATACTATTGTAATTTTTCTGTATGTCTTTAGTGCAGAGATGTGTCAAAACCACGAGAACATGTCTGCCATGTCATTTTATCAAACTGATTACAACACATTTCACATAATATAGTGTCTATTCCTTTGAAGCATTCATGAATGTTCTGATCCATTCATTAAAGGAGCTTGAACATAGTGGTGTGCCCACTTGCACTGCCCAGTCTGCTTCTGTATCTGGGCAAGGTTTCCCATGAATGGCTCTTGCCTCCTTTCCTTCCCATTTCTGCCTTTTTCCCATGTCTTCCTCCTCTGCGTTAACCAGAACCCACAGTTACTGCTGTCTGAACTTGGCTTCCATTCCCACCGTATAAGGTGTCGGATTGCCCCTGGTCTGCCTTGCTTGGTTTTTTACACTAGAAAGAAACTGAAACTTGCCAGAAATTCCCTAGTACAGAAGTCGTTGGGAAGACGCTGGAAATGTAATCCAGTTACTAATGAGGAGATAAACTGTTACAAATTACTTGAGGCCGGCTCTGTGGTGTGGAGTGCTGCTGCCATGGTGATTTTTTTTCCAGGAGTGGTGTCCACTCACCGCAACATGCAGGTCTGATATGGCATCAAACTGTCCCTATGTCATGGGGGAAGAGTAGTGTTCTGAGAACAGAGCGTTGAGGAACACTGAAACATACCGTAGATTTCTAATATAAAGCTATTTCCATCCACAGAAATGAATTGATACCTATTGATCAGATCTAAACCTGGCAAGAGCCTGTCGGCATAGACTGTGTAAACCACTGTTTAAGTACGTGATAGAGAAAATGCCTTAGGACGGAATGCTATTTGCAGCAGACTTTTTCACTTTTCAAGATTTAACATTTGATCCCCATTTTTATGACCCTTTAATGGTGCACCTTCAGCACCTGGTTCACTGTGAATTACAGTTCCATAAACCACAATTCTTTCACTTTTGTTGAGACAAAGTCTTGAACATACAGTAATATATGGACAACCTCAGTACCACAACTGCTCTTACCATATTTAGGTGTGAAACATTGCAACTGGTTCCACATTTGAATCATTCTAGTATAGTGCTGCATGGGGGTGGTGTTTTGTCAGTTAGAAAATATTTACTTTTCTTTCATTTCTCTGTGTATACAGTCACCCACATACTAAATAGATGACTTATTTTCAACCAAAACAAAGAAGAGAAACACGTTTTTCCAAACAGTTTTCGTAGGGAATGAGATTGTGGGATAGAAGTGGGTGAAACTGATTTTCCCCGTTAGTCAGCTGTGGTATTTTGCTGTATTTTGTTTGTCATTTCATGTCCGTGCAGCAATGGGGTCATGTGGGTGTCTAAATATGTGGGTGTCTTTAAATGTTAATGGTACATCTGTGTCTTATTTAATCCAAATAAATACCAACAATTGTGGCCTTTGCATTGTTTACAGAATTGCTCACCTAATGATTAGATCATATTAATCTGGGCTTGATCTGAGGGTGACACTTAGCTCTCTCTCTCTATCATGTGTCCTGTAAATGTATGTGTCTGAGCTGTATGTATGCAGTTTGGTTGTGTGTGTGTCATGCATGAGATGAGTGTGTGTATGTATAAGCTGTGTGTGTGTGTGTGTGCCCTGTGATAACTCGCCCCAACAGATGGAGAGGAAAGACTTTTACAGAGCTGAGCCTTTAATGCTTTCCTGTCCTACTTCATCAGACACTCATTTACATATACATGATTCATAAACATACACAAATAAATACTGTGCACAAACACTCACACTAGGGTTGAATGGTGGGAACCCGGTTACCGGGATTTACTGCACAAAAATAAATAACTGCGAGAAACCGGTTAATTATAATACATTATTTATATGAACAGCATGGCGTGAAATGCGTTAAATTATATGCAATGTCTAAATATGGCTTCTCTAAGGCCTCTGCATGATGAATCATGAGACAGACAGCCCATCTCAGTATGGAGCGCAGTTCACAATGCATGTAGACCTACGTATCATCTCATCATTGTAACTTTTTTTCTTGTGACAGGTAGGCCTACATTTGCTGCAGCATAACTTATGCTACAGGAATATAAAGACCGAATGAGTGTCTAATTTACCCATCTCCAACTAGCTTTCGGGGGTCACTGTTTTTTTAATTGGAAAGATGTTTAATTTTTTTTTGGAGCTGCAGAGTTTTAAAACAGCCTATCACTAGAATATCGTTGCTTTAAATCAGTGCACGCACAAGCACTATCTCACAGTCATTCTCTCTCCCTCCATCAACTCCAATCAAATTGCATCCAAAATAGATAATCCTGTTCTAGATTGATATACTCTACCAGTCAAAAGTTTGGACACACCTACTCATTCAAGGGTTTTTCTTTATTTGTACTATTTTTTACATTGTATAATAATAGTGAAGACATCAAAACTATGAAATAACACATATGGAATCATGTAGCAACCAAAAAAGTGTTAAACAAATCAAAATATATTGATATTTGAGATTCTTCAAATAGCCACCCTTTGCCTTGATGACAGCTTTGCACACACAGAATATAGCACTATTTGATAAAAGACCAAGTCCATATTATGGCAAGAACAGCTCAAATAAGCAAAGAGAAACGACAGTCCATCATTACTTTAAGACATGAAGGTCAGTCAATATGGAACATTGCAAGAACTTTTAAAGTTTCTTCAAGTGCAGTCGCAAAAACCATCAAGCGCTATGATGAAACTGGCTCTCATGTGGACCACCACAGGAATGGAAGACCCAGAGTTACCTCTGCTGCAGAGGATAAGTTCATTAGAGTTACCAGCCTCAGAAATTGCAGCCCAAATAAATGCTTCATAGAGTTCAAGTCACAGACACATCTCAACATCAACTGTTCAGAGGGGACTGTGTGAATCAGGCCTTCATGGTCGAATTGCTGGAAAGAAACCACTACTAAAGGACACCAATAATAAGGGGGACCACCCATACGTAAAAATGTATGCACACATGACTGTAAGTCGCTTTGGATAAAAGCGTCTGCTAAATGGCATATTATTGTTATTATATTATTACCTGCTTGGGCCAAGAAACACGAGCAATAGACATTAGACCGGTGGAAATTTGTCCTTTGGTCTGATGAGTCCAAATTTGAGATTTTTGGTTCCAACCGCCATGTCTTTGTGAGACGCAGAGTGGGTGAACAGATTATCTCTGCATGTGTAATTCCCACCGTAAAGCATGGAGGAGGAGGTGTTATGGTGTGGGGGTGCTTTGCTCGTGACACTGTCTGTGATTTATTTAGAATTCAAGGCACACTTAACCAGCATGGCTACCACAGCATTCTGCAGTGATACGCCATCCCATCTGGTTTGCGCTTAGTGGGACTATCATTTGTTTTTCAACAGGACAATGACCCAACACACCTCCAGACTGTGTAAGGGCTATTTTACCAAGAAGTAGAGTGATGGAGTGCTGCATCAGATGACCTGGCCTCCACAATCCCTGACCTCAACCCAATTGAGATGGTTTGGGATGAGTCGGACGGCAGAGTGAAGGAAAAGCAGCCAACATGTGCTCAGCATATGTGGGAACTCCTTCAAGACTGTTGGAAAAGCATTCCAGGTGAAGCTGGTTGAGAGAATGCCAAGAGTGTGCAAAGCTGTCATCAAGGCAAAGGGTGGCTATTTGAAGAACTTCAAATACAAAATATATTTTGATTTGTTTAACACTTTTTGGGTTACTACATGATTCCATATGTGTTATTTCATAGTTTTGATGTCTTCACTATTATTCTACAATGTAGAAAAGAGTAAAAATAAAGAAAAACCCTTGAATGAGTAGGTGTGTCCAAACCTTTGACTGGTACTGTACAGCCCTATATATAGATGTCCTCGCCTACCTCTTTCAGGTCATACATTCAATGCAGTATTAGCCTTATATTTAGCTAATTAATTATGGGTTATGCATAATAGGCCCTGTGTAGCTCAGTTGGTAGAGCATGGCGCTTGCAACGCCAGGGTTGTGGGTTCGTTTCCCACGGGGGGCCAGTATGAAAATAATGTATACACTCACTAACTGTAAGTCGCTCTGGATAAGAGCGTCTGCTAAATGACTAAAAATAAATAATAAATAAATAATAAGCTTCTAACTTATTGCCTTGATTAGCCTACTGGCTAGTTTCATTTATTTACCCAAGAGAGCATATAGCTAGCAACATCTATGGGCTTTTATATTTTTCTGTCGTGCGTTATGTGCAGGTGCCTCTTTAAGTATGTATTGGATAACGGCACAATCATTTGGGCTTTTTTTGGGCTTGGGCTCAATAAATGTTGTTAATGTAGGGCTCATAAAATGTATTTAATATATGGCTCATCAGGCTCAGGTTCTCATGCTGATCAAAGCACTAATCAAATCCAGACATATTTATATGCTTTATAATGCTTTTGAATGACACTTACGGTTTTGGTGGGAAATACCTGGTTACCCGGGAGAAAAGGGATTTATTCTCGGGTTGGAACATTTATAAAATACTGGGAAAATATTAAACCATAACTCACACCTACCACATATCCATACACATATACTGTATACATATGCTGTGTGCATGAAAGTTTGAGTGAGCCTGAATGATGATTGAAACTTTGAATCCATCTTTTTCTAAATGTTTTTGTCAGTTAATTTGTTAATTTGTGAAGTAATTTGTCACAGAGCACTTGTGTGTGTTGAATGTATGTTGAAGCGATCATTTCCCTGAATGTGCGTGTGCGTGTGTGTGTGTGTGTGTGTAGGTGTGGTAAGGTGATTTTACTCTGAGGTCTGATCCTCAGCCAGTCCCTAAGCTTGAAAAGGGTAACGTTTGGCTCTTTTAAAAGGTGATATATTTGAGTGTTCTCTTTCCAGCCATTTCCTAAGCTTCAGTTCCAAGGAGACTTACCTGAGGCATCTTTTTGTAGGTTGAATTCTGAATCTGTATTCTGTTTCTCCATATCTACATCAGCACTCATAATTCACAAGGTCTCCCAGTTCGGCATTGTGGAGAAGGCAGATGGAATGTTATGTTCTCCATATAATATATTCTCATGGAAGTTTTTATTTTATCTGTTCTAATTGTAGATATAGCCATCTGACATGCTTCCCCGACTAATGTCACAACAACAGTAATACATACTATTCACTGCCTACACAACTTCATTTTGAAAAGGCAATAGAACACTATACCGTTTTTTTTTGCGCATATCTGTGCTCCTTTGCACATTAATATGTCGCCCTAGAATGTTTGAACATTCTACAATTTAAACTTGTGGTAATTGACAACCCTCTTCTTGATTGGAATGTTGAATCAGCAATTCTATACAAAAGCAGAGGAGAATGATGGGAATGATATACTGCCTCTACACAGAACACACAGCACAGTGAAAGAACTCCCTTTCCTTGGGTGGAATCAATAAAATCTGATGCCCTGTGGTACCCTCCATCTAAGTTATGGTGATGTGCCCATCTCTGTGCCAACGCCAGCTTGCTGTAGAGTACAGTAACAGTGGCAAGCAGATACTGGGAATCTCAGGTATGTCCTACCTTTAGACCATGACTGGCGTTTTGGACCGCATTCTTGGCCAGCAAGACACCCCATCTGCTGCCTGGCATGTGTTCCAGAACGTAGGGCTCCACTGGAAGGCAGATCAGACGCTACCATAGCAATGAAAGCCAAGACAGAGATATGCGTGTGTGTGTATTTGTGTGTGTGTGTCTGTCTGTCTGTCTGTCTGTCTGGTACCACTGCACTGATATATCACTATGATCTATTTAATTGTGATTAGATAATACATATAATGTGCATACCTTTTGGGGGAAATTTACTAAGTATTTGCACCTGTTCAGAATGTTCATATTGTGGCTCTTTTTCTTTCAGAAGCTTTAGTTGTCATACAGTCTAGACAACTCATTTGACGGTGAAATGGACCATAGCTCTGCAGTCTTGAATTTCTGAATTGAACTGAACCGTCTATGCTGTTTGTCAGTAGTCTGTCTGTGTGCCTGCATGCCTGTATCTCTCATTCTCTGTCTTTCTGAAATGACAGACAGGCCATCTTTTTTCATAGCTTTGGTCACACTTGATTTGGATGGTCCACAATGTTCTACAGATGGTGATACTATCAACAAACTATCTGTTGATATGCAACTGCTTGCTAAGTTTATGGTTTAAGGGTTAAGTTTAGAATATGGTTTAGGGTAAGGGTTATGATTAGGGATAGGGCTAGGGTTAGGGTTAGTTGATAGTAAGTTGAAATGTTGTTGACAGTTATTGAACTTCTACTGACCATCTACAAAACAACTACTTGGGACGTCCAAATAAAGTGGTACCATAGCTTCTCATACCTGCTCATTTACTTTTTGTTCTGTGTTGCCCTTCATTCAGACCTGACACATGTTACATGTTACTATTTCACCTAAATGTGTTTCTCCTCGCCCAATTATCTGTCTACAGTGCTCTGTAGAAAAGAGACCTGCACCACAATGGTCATATTGTTGGTGTCCTGTTTTCTCCTACTTATCTAAGATATTGTGACATCCCAAGTTCCCATCCCCCCTAATTGGGACTTTGCTACAGCTCGTTTGGGATTTTTCTCAGCAAAACCGGCCAAATATAATTTTGGGATTTCTCTTCACCAGTCACAATAGAGTTCCTTCAGCACAGCACTCGTTTACCATGGATCGAATGAACACTTTTGACCAAACTGCAAATCGCAAATTACACCCCGACTGTTGGTGTAAGGGTATTTAGTGAACTGTAGGCATAAAACTTTGCTTCTGGATGTGTGTTTTCCAGTTTTTGATTAGAGGGTTGGTTTGAATTTTGATTTGGTCAATCCTCTGGTTGTGTCTATAATACTACAGAGACTCCCAAATGGACCCGGAGTGGACATAGAGGCTTTTGCAGAGTATGTAATTACATAGTAAATTATTCGGTGGCTCCCAACTAAAACACGAAGGCAACCTTACGGAAAAACCACATAATTTCACATTTGGAAAATCACATGATTTCACATGTGAAATTTCCACATGTTTTGCCTATGTAAAAATGTATTTCACATGTGAAATTTGGAATACTTCACGTGATGATATTTCACATGAAGTTTCACATGTGGATTTTCACTTGTGTGCATGTAACCTTTCACATGTGAAATCATGTGAAACCATGTGACTTTGGACACTTCACATGTGGATATTTTTCACATAAGATTTCACAGGTGATGCACTGCAAAAAAACAAAAGTCGTTAGGATGTCCCCGAAATGTAGTTGCAGTGTTTTCAACGTACATATTTGACATACATTGTGTATGTTTATTTGGATTAATTTACATGTGAGGATATTTCCAAGAAGTTTCACATGTGGATTGACTTATGTTTATTTATACAGTAACTATTATTCAACATGTCCTCACCTGGGATTTTAACTCACAACCTCTTGGAGCACGGCATTCCGATCTTCCTGCTACTCCACCATGTCTGTGTCAATAACTGATTTCACCTGTATTCCTACACAAAGTAAATCTCAGTTTTGCTAAAAATACACTAAAAATAAAACTATTATGTTTATCACAGTGACTCAGAAGTAACATTAAAACAGAATAATATGCCCCACCAACATCAGACAACTATACAGAAAACCCTCAAATTGCTGAAAAAAGTAAATGAAATCAATAATGAGAGAATAGTCAGAATAGCTGATAACTAAAATAGCAGTACATATGGCACTCTTTTGCTAAGTGCAGAGATGTGTTATAGGTAATGAATGGTACAGACTTTGTGGCCCAGCAGCAAGCTCAGTGAACCCCAAATCCCATACCTGCCAACTTTTCAAAAAACCTTGGAGTGAGATTTTGTCCTGGGTCCGCCTGGGTCCTGCAGTCGGTGAAAAGCAATTGCACTGCCTGCGTCTCAGAACTGCGGCCGCCTTGTTCTCATGAGGTTATCGTTGCCCACGTGTGCATGACGTCAGAGAAAGTCGGGATCAAGTCGGACACAAATCTAACCAGCATGCATTGGGCGGTGATCGCCGGTGATCGATTCTGCGCAGACCTGGCTCATCTCAAATGAGCCTCGTCTATGATCTGTCGGCATGGTTATACTGGCCTGTGGCCTTCTTGGAGGCCTTGATGATATCGGAGGGGGGCTCCCATTTGAAGCAGGGCTCCAGATTGGCCATCTTTATGGTCATTATTGCGGACAGGGTGCCATCCAATGCTAGGCTGTTTCTTCTCTTGGTTTTGTTCAGTCCCACAACTGAAAACACCCTCTCAGCATCTGCGTTTGCATGGGGCAACACCAGGACAAGCTTGGCGACGGCAGCAAGCCTCTCGAATTCTTTGGCTCCTGTCACCTATGGAAAATGCACCAAAACACAATGGAAAAACATACCTTGATTTTTGATTGATTAATACTGTAAGTATACTGTAGGTTGATCCATTAACAAAGTTCAGATAAAAACATGCATAATTTGCAACATGCATGACACATATATGCATGCAACAATTTTAAGCAACAGATGTAGCCAAGCCACACCTACCAAAAGGAAAGACAAAAAAGGAAAAAAAAATTACCTTATGCTTCCGGGTTGCCATTTCAGCCCAGAAGCTTTCCATTTCAGTTTCGTCCTGCAGGGATATCATTGGCATGGTCTGATAATTTAGAAACTCCTCACCCAGAAGGTCATGCTCCTCTGGCCCATGGTATGGGAGGAGATGGGGAAACCTATTTATGAAAGTAGAGTTACAAGTTGTTACGTTTTAGGTATATAGTCATCAACCAGCAGCAGTTCATACACATCTTTGAGGAGAAGCCACATAAGAATATCTCATGTGCAGTTTAGGAGTGAACACACCTCATCATAAAACACAGGGTATTTTAGCTAAGATGATAGACAATAATTAGAGAAAAAAAACTAACCTTTCAACAAAGTACAGGACATCTTCGATGTCACTTTCAGCCCTCTGCCGTACATCTACAAATTGTGCGTGCTTGATCAGTGGCTCTTCCAGTGGCAGCTTCTTAAGTGCATAGTCCACAGCACTTGTCAGGAAACACAACACAACTTCATGGAATGAATCCACCTGCTGTGGTGTGATGTCACCCTCGTCGAGTAATCTGTTAAGTTTAGCCCTGGTTGTGAACCCAATGTTCAACTTTCTTTCTGTCACAGATACAGCATATCGGTATAAGGTACAAAGCTAAATATCACATATCACAGTGTTTGATCATAATAATAGTCAAATACTAACCTGGTAAATGGTTAGTTTTTTCTTTAAAGGCAATTTCACAAGGCTCCTCATGGCACTGCAGAGCTGCTGGAACCATAAACTTGGAACATAGCTTGCGTACGAATTTCACCATCTATAACAGACATTTACAAAAATAGTAGGTGAAACCTGTTTTAGAGGATCCCTGCAGATATCAGCAAGAAACACAGAATGGAAAAATACAGCAAAATCCAATCCCACCTCATCATGTAACAAAAGTATTGATGACTGCTCTCTCTGAAGCAGCAAGTTGAAAGAAGTGAAAGTTGGTACGGTGGCTTGGAAGAACAGCAGGTACACTTCTGTCATGGGGTCAGTGAATGTCTGCACAAGTCTACTTCTATTGCACACGTTTCCTGAATTTATGTTAAATTCTTTGGAATACATCTTACCTGTTCGAAATCAGCTGAGTTTACATTCACCACACTAAATCATGTTCACACGCACAAACAAATAATTTATTTCAAGATTTAAAGTTTAAGAGAGTGAGTACTCAATTGGACGACATTTCATTGTTACATACCTAGTCTCAGCTCAGCTTCTTATCAGACTTCTTGAGGTAGTGACCGTTTCTTCTCCTGTTGTCTTTCGCGGCAATAGTATCTCTTCTTCTGTCACTAACTTCGGGGTGCAGCGCATATGGTTCAGTGGCGCTCATCAGCGCCATCTACCGTCGGGGAATTTGAAAAAAGGAACGAACAAGTCTCAACTGATTGTTTTTGCGTGAGAAATTGGATGTGTGGCGTGAGTGCGTGTGAAAACAGGCAAAGACGTGTGTCACACGGCGAAAGCGTGAGAGTTGGAAGCTCTGAAATCCAGAGGTTGTGAATTCAAATCCCAGGTGGGGTCATATTGAAATGTCAGCACTAAGTGCAGAATGTGACATTTGGGGGGGGGGGTCTCTGTTGGGCGCACAAAACATTTTTATGTGCCTAATAATAAAAAATACGTAATTTAACTGTAAAAATGTATTACCATTTAATGTGTCATGAACACAACCAGCCATGATGCTTTCATCTGGTTGTCAAACAAATCAATTCAAAAAGTAGGCTACCTGTGAATGTTCGTCCACTCCAAAATAATCTAAACAGTGCAATGCAATGAATGGAAATAGACATCTGTTTACAAAACACCAAAAAGTGTGCCTAATGACATTCAGCGATTGCCATTGATTAGGCCTACATTAATTGATGCGTCTTGCTGACAAATTGAACTTTTTTGTAGCCTGAAAAGTCGGGACACCTGAAATGGAGCTGAAACTGTAGCGGGAAAATGGGATGGTCAACCCTAAAACACAAGTCAATTTACTAGACTAGGCTACAATGCATAGGCCTATTGTCATGAACTTCAAATAGGCCTACCGGTAGCCAGTGATGTAGTGGTACAAAATAATTGGTGGGTAAACTCTGATTGCCGGTCACGGTGAAAAAAGTAACGCTCCCTATGCTTTTAATGGAAAAAGGTGGGTAAACTGCATTTAGTTGCGTTTACCCTCCACTAGGCCTACACCACCCCCGGTAGCCTACGCTCTCAGCCAAGGTAATTCTACACATATGAACACATGCAGAACAGGTAGCCTGCATTCAATATAATACATTGTTTTGAAAATAAAAGAGACATGTGAGGTCAGTTGTTCACAATGTGAAACCATATGTTCACATGTATTACATGTAGAGTTCACATGTGAACAGAATAACATGTTTTCACCTCGCGTGCGTTAAAGATTCACATGTGAAATTTGCAGTTTCCCATATGAAAAACATTTACATGTGAACATTGAATTTGCAATTTTACATGTGAAAAAAATGTGCATCCCCATGTTGTTACATTTATGTCACGAGATCATGTTTTCACATTCTCAGATGTTTTCACTTGTAGTTTCATGCTATCACATGTTGCTTATACATGTTGTCATATGTTACCACATTAACTTCAGATAAGATCACGTGAAATTCATGTGGTTTTTCCTTAAGAGCAGTCATTTTCTAACCCAGTTTACAAGGAAGCTTTACTCAGCGTAGGACTATGCCACGACTTTGGACTAAAAAGCCTTAAAGATGGAATCCACAGTAGGGGAAACAGCGCCACTGTCCGCCCCATGGCCATTGTTATTGTTTTTGTTGACGAAGCAGAGGAGGGGAGCGTTGCGCATCAAGGTAAAACAACATTGCAACACATATGCTGCTGTTCTATAGCGCGTGCAATGATGTCTGAGGGAAAGAACTGTGTTCGTTGTTTGCTGTAACATCTTAGTGGCCGGTGACTTTAATGCAGGGAAACTTAAATCCTTTTGACCTAATTTTACCAGTGTGTTAAATGTGAAACCAGAGGAAAAAAAAAACTCTAGACCACCTTTACTCCACACACAGAGACGCATACAAAGCTCTCCCTCACCCTCCATTTGGCAAATCTGACCATAATTCTATCCTCCTGATTCCTGCTTACAAGCAAAAACTAAAGCAGGAAGTACCAGTGACTTGAACAATACAGAAGTGGTCAGATGATGCAGACTCTAAGCTACAGTACTGTTTTGCTAGAACAGACTGGAATATGTTCCGGGATTCTTCCGATGGCATTGAGGAGTACACCACATCAGTCACTGGCTTCATCAATAAGTGCATCGATGCTGTCGTCCCCACAGTGACCGTACGTACATACCCCAACCAGAAGCCATGGATTACAGGCAACATCCTCACTGAGCTAAAGGATAGAGCTGCCGGTTTCAAGGAGTGGGACTCTAACCCGGACGCTTATAAGAAATCCCGCTATGCCCTCCGACGAACCATCAAACAGGCAAAAATGCAATACCGGACTAAGATTGAATCGTACTACACCGGCTCTGACACTCTTCGGATGTGGCAGGGCTTGCAAACAATTACGGACTACAAAGGGAAGCACAGCCACAAGCTGCCCAGTGACACGAGCCTAACAGACAAGCTAAATTACTTCTATGCTCGCTTTGAGGCAAGCAGCACTGAAGCATGCATGAGAGCATCAGCTGTTCCGGACGACTGTGTAACCACGCTCTAAGGAAGCCGATGTGAGTAAGACCTTTAAACAGGTCTACATACACAAGGCCGCAGGGCCAGATGGATTACCAGGACGTGTACTCCGAGCATGCGCTGACCAACTGCCAAGTATCTTCACTGACATTTTCAACCTGTCCCTGACTGAGTCTGTAATACCAACATGTTTCAAGCAGACCACCATAGTCCCTGTGCCCAAGAACACTAAGTTAACCTGCCTAAATGACTACCGACTCATAGCACTCATGTCTGTAGCCATGAAGTGCTTTGAAAGGCTGGTCATGGCTCACATCAACACCATTATCCCAGAAACCGTAGACCCACTCCAATTTGCATACCGCCCCAACAGATCCACAGATGAGGCAATCTCTATTGCACTCCACACTGCCCTTTCCCACCTGGACAAAAGAAACACCTACGTGAGAATGCTATTAATTGACTACAGCTCAGCGTTCAACAACATAGTGCCCTCAAAGCTCATCACTAAGCTAAGGACCCTGGGACTAAACACATCCCTCTGCAACTGGATCCTAGACTTCCTGACGGGCCGCCCTGGTAAGGGTAGGTAACAACACATCTATCACGCTGATCCTCAACATGGGGGCCCCTCAGGGGTGCATGCTCAGTCCCCTCCTGTACTCCCTGTTCACCCATGACTGCATGGCCAAGCACGACTCCAACACCATCATTAAGTTTGCCGACGACACAACATTGGTAGGCCTGATCACCGACAACGATGAGACAGCCTATAGGCAGGAGGTCAGAGACCTGGCTGTTTGGTGCCAGGATAACAACCTCTCCCTCAACGTGATCAAGACAAAGGAGATGATTGTGGACCACAGGAAAAGGAGGACCAAGCACGCCCCCATTCTCATAGACGGGGCTGTAGTTGAGCAGGTTGAGAGCTTCAAGTTCCTTGGTGTCCACATCACCAACAAACTATCATGGTCTAAACACACTAAGACAGTTGTGAAGAGGGCACGATAAAGCCTATTCCCCCTCAGGAGACTGAAAATATTTGGCATAGGTCCACAGATCCTCAAAAAGTTCAACAGCTGCACCATCGAGAGCATCCTGACTGGTTGCATCACCACCTGGCATTGCAACTGCTTGGCCTCTGAATGCAAGGCACTAGAGAGGGTAGTGCGTACAGACTAGGACATCACTGGGGCCAAGCTTCCTGCCATCCAGGACCTCTGTACCAGGCGGTGTCAGAGGAAGACCCTAAAAATTGCCAAAGACTCCAGCCACCCCAGTCATAGACTGTTCTCTCTGCTACTGCATGGCAAGTGGCACCGGAGCACCAAGTCTAGGTCCAAAAGGCTTCTTAACAGCTTCTACCCCCAAGCCATAAGACTCCTGAACAGCTAATCAAATGGCTACCTGGACTATTTGCATTGACTAGGCCATTCCAAGACATTTAAATGTTTCCCCTTAAACCACTCGAGTGTTGCTTCAGCAGTATGCTTAGGGTCATTGTCCTGCTGGAAGGTGAACCTCCGTCCCAGTCTCAAATCTCTGGAAGACTGAAACAGGTTTCCCTCAAAAATGTCCCTGTATTTAGCGCCATCCATCATTCCTTCAATTCTGACCAGTTTCCCAGTCCCTGCTGATGAAAAACATCCCCAAAGCATGATGCTGCCACCACCATGCTTCACTGTGAGGATGGTGTTCTCGGGGTGATGAGAGGTGTTGGGTTTGCGCCAGACATAGCGTTTTCCTTGATGACCAAAAAGCCACATTTTAGTCTCATCTGACCAGAGTACCTTCTTCCATATGTTTGGGGAGTCGCCTTTTGGCGAACACCAAATGAGCTTTGCAGCTCCTTCAGGGTTATCTTTGGTCTCTTTGTTGCCTCTCTGATTAATGCCCTCCTTGCCTGGTCGGTGAGTTTTGGTGGGTGGCCCTCTCTTGGCAGGTTTGTTGTGGTGCCATATTCTTTCAATTTTTTAATAGTGGATTTAATGGTGCTCCGTGGGATGTTCAAAGTTTCTGATATTTTTTTATAACCCAATCCTGATCTGTACTTCTCCACAACTTTGTCGCTGACCTGATTTGAGAGCTCCTTTGTCTTCATGGTGTCGCTTGCTTGGTGGTGCCCCTTGCTTAGTGGTGTTGCAGACTGAGGCCTTTAAGAACAGGTCTATATATACTGAGATCATGTGACAGATCATGTGACACTTAGATTGCACACAGGTGGACTTTATTTAACTAATTATGTGACTTCTGAAGGTAATTGGTTGCACCAGATCTTATTTAGAGGCTTCATAGCGAAGGGGGTGAATACATTTGCATGCACCACTTTTCCATTATTTATAATTCTTTGAAACAAGTTATTTTTTTATTTCACTTTACGAATTTGGACTATTTTGTGTATGTCCATTACATGAAATCCAAATAAAAATCAATTTAAATTAAAGGTTGTAATGCAACAAAATAGGAAAAACGCCAAGGGGGATGAATACCTTTGCAAGGCACTGTAATAAGACACTGATATTAGCAACACAGTTGTTGAAAATAAGAAGTGAGGCAGTAATTTATGCACGGTATCAAAACAGTATCTTGAAACATCTTGGCACAAGCATGAGCCGAACAGGCAGGGTGTCTCAGTGCTACTGTCAAAGTTGTTTGTTATTTTTGCAGCCCAAGCAGTATATCAAGCCAATCTTCCCCACTCTCAAGGTTTCAACCAAGCAGTCACTCTACATATATTTTTCTAATCAGCTGAGGGGAGTTTGGCAATACAATTCTAGTCAGAGAAACTGAAAAAGACAGATGAAGGGGGAGGGAATAAAAGGATAGACAGGAAAAGAGAGAAAGAGGAGTGTGAGAAAGAGGAAAAGAGAGACTGAGAAAAAAAAGTATAGCTATGAAGAAGAGAGCATGATGGTTTAGCTATGATAGGGATGCTATGTTACAGGAGCAAACCTGTGTGCTTAGTTAGACACAGATATTCAAATAGACTTAGAGTTTAAAAATGGTTGAATTGAAAAGACCCATATCAACTCTGCAATAAATTCAGGATTCCTATAAAATCCTCTTCCACACCCTAGCATTTTTGGATAAAAGGGTAGTTCCTGAAAGTGTACGGTGTGTGTGTGTGTGTGCGTGTATGTGTGCATGCATGTGTGTATCAGTGTCAATGGGGCCTCACCCGATAAAAGAAAGTGACCAGTAAACCGGTAACCATGGTTTGTATTACGTTCCGTTGAATAACTCACCTCAATTCTAGCTGAGAGATGAGCAAACTCAAGCTAACAACACCGTCAGTAGGATTTACAGTTAGGGAAAAAAGTATTTGCTCCCCTGCTGTTTTTTTACGTTTGTCACGATCGTCTACCAGAGAGGAGGACCAAGGCGCAGCGTTGAATGCGAACATTTTATTATATCAAGATGATCACACGATCAAAACAACAAAAACGAAACGTGACGTCCCTGGTTACATAAACCAACCAACACGGAACAAGAAACCACAAACACAAAGTGAAAAGACAGACAGTTAAATATGGCTCCCAATCAGAGACAACCAGCTGACACTCGTTGCCTCTGATTGGGAGTCACTCAGGCCAACATAGAAATACAAACATAGAATTACACACCCTGGCTCAACATAACAGTGTCCCCAGAGCCAGGGCGTGACAGTACCCCCCACTAAAGGCGCGGACTCCGACCGCGCCAACTAAATACCACAGGGGAGGGACCGGGTGGGCACTCCGCCTTGGCGGCGGATCCGGCTCCGGGCCTGATCCCCACTCCCTCTCCAACCCCCCAAAGTACCCCTGGTCCGGTCTGGCCCCGCTGGCCGGAGCTGGACTGCACGCTGATGGAGCGGATTGCTCTAGCTCCGGCGTAACGCATCTGACCGGTGCCGGACCAGGCACCAGTGGAACAGGCACGGGCCGTGCCGGACCGATGACGCACACCACTGGCTTGGTGTGGGGAACAGGCACGGGCCGTGCTGGACTGACGACGCACACTACTGGCTTGGTGTGGGGAGCAGGAGCGGGCCGGACAGGGCTGACGAAACGCACCACTGTCTTGGTGCGGGGAGCAGGCCGGGCCGAGCTGGCGACACGCACCGTAGACTTGGTGCGGGGAGCAGGAATGGGCCGAGCCGGGCTGACGAAACGCACCACAGACTTGGTGCGGGGAGCAGGAATGGGCCGGACTGGGCTGGCGACGCGCACCACAGACTTGGTGCGGGGAGCAGGAATGGGCCGGACTGGGCTGGCGACGCGCACCACTGACTTGGTGCGGGGAGTAGGAACGGGCCGGACAGGGCTGACGAAACGCACCACTGACTTGGTACGGGGAGCAGGAATGGGCCGGGCCGAGCTGGCAATGCACACCGTAGACCTGGTGTGAGTGGCAGGAACAGGCCGGAACGTACTGGGAACACACACCACTGGCCCTACGTGGGGATCAGGAACAGGCCGGACCGGACTGGCAACACACGCCAGTACCTCTCGCCGTGCCTCTACATCTTCCACCCCCTCTTCGACCAGTGGCCCCCGTAACGTGGCGGCCTCCTCTGCCAATCCGCTGGGCCGCTCTGCCGCGGTCTCCTGCTGGCCCGTCTTCCACAGCGTTAGCCCCCCCCTATAAAATTTCTGGGTGTCTCCCCTACCCGTGGACCAGGTCTCCATGTCCCTCGCCAGCCTTTCGCCCTTCTGCCATATTGTCAAGCCCTTCTCTTCCTCACTCGGCTTGACCCAGTCGAGGAGGCGAAGGAGATCTGTTAGGGATCTCCCTGGCGATGGCTCCTGGACACGCTGCTTGGTCACATCTTGGTGGTTTCTTCTGTCACGATCGTCTACCAGAGAGGAGGACCAAGGCGCAGCGTTGAATGCGAACATTTTATTATATCAAGATGATCACACGATCAAAACAACAAAAACGAAACGTGACGTCCCTGGTACATAAACCAACCAACACGGAACAAGAAACCACAAACACAAAGTGAAAAGACAGACAGTTAAATATGGCTCCCAATCAGAGACAACCAGCTGACACTCGTTGCCTCTGATTGGGAGTCACTCAGGCCAACATAGAAATACAAACATAGAATTACACACCCTGGCTCAACATAACAGTGTCCCCAGAGCCAGGGCGTGACAACGTTTGCCCACTGACAAAGAAAAGATCAATCTATAATTTTAATGGAAAGTTTATTTGAACAGTGAGAGACAGAATAACAACAAAAAAATCCAGAAAAACGCATTTCAAAAATGTTATAAATTGATTTGCATTTTAATTAGGGAAATACGTATTTGACCCCCTCTCAATCAGAAAGATTTCTGGCTCCCAGGTGTTTTTTATACAGGTAACGAGCTGAGATTAGGATCATACTCTTAAAGGGAGTGCTCCTAATCTCAGTTTGTTACCTGTATAAAAGACACCTGTCCACAGAAGCAATCAATCAATCAGATTCCAAACTCTCCACCATGGCCAAGACAAAAAAGCTCTCCAAGGATGTCAGGGACAAGATTGTAGACCTACACAAGGCTGGAATGGGCTACAAGTGTCACGTTCGTTGACGGACAGGAAGGACCAAGGCTCAGCGTGATATGCAAACATGTTTATTAACACAAATAAACAAACAACAAAACAATCAACTAACGACACGTGAAGTCCTAAGGTAACACACAACAAACCTTATACGGAACAAGATCCCACAACCCATGAGTGCCAAAAGGCTGCCTAAGTATTGTCCCCAATCAGAGACAACGAGCAACAGCTGCCTCTGATTGGGAACCACACCGGCCAACATAGAACTACACATCCTAGAAAACTCACATAGAATATGCACAAACAAAGAATACACACACCCTGACTCAACATATAAGAGTCCCCTGAGTCAGGGCGTGACAACAAGACCATCGCCAAGCAGCTTGGTGAGAAGGTGACAACAGTTGGTGCGATTATTCGCAAATGGAAGAAACACAAAATAACTGTCAATCTCCCTCGGCCTGGGGCTCCATGCAAGATCTCACCTCGTGGAGTTGCAATGATCATGAGAACAGTGAGGAATCAGCCCAGAACTACACGGGAGGATCTTGTCAATGATCTCAAGGCAGCTGGGACCATAGTCAACAAGAAAACAATTGGTAACACACTACACTGTGAAGGACTGAAATCCTGCAGTGCCCGCAAGGTCCCCCTGCTCAAGAAAGCACATATACAGGGCCGTCTGAAGTTTGCCAATGAACATCTGAATGATTCAGAGGAGAACTGGGTGAAAGTGTTGTTGTCAGATGAGACCAAAATTGAGCTCTTTGGCATCAACTCAACTCACCGTGTTTGGAGGAGGAGGAATGCTGCCTATGACCCCAAGAACACCATCCCCACCGTCAAACATGGAGGTGGAAACATTATGCTTTGGGGGTGTTTTTCTGCTAAGGGGACAGGACAACTTTACCACATCAAAGGGACGATGGACAGGGCCATGTTCTCTTGGGTGAGAACCTCCTACCCTCAGCCAGGGCATTGAAAATGGTTCGTGGATGGGTATTCCAGCATGACAATGACCCAAAACACACGGCCAAGGCAACAAAGAAGTGGCTCAAGAAGAAGCACATTAAGGTCCTGGAGTGGCCTAGCCAGTCTCCAGACCTTAATCCCATAGAAAATCTGTGGAGGGAGCTGAAGGTTCGAGTTGCCAAACGTCAGCCTCGAAACTTTAATGACTTGGAGAAGATCTGCAAAGAGGAGTGGAACAAAATCCCTCTTGAGATGTGTGCAACAAGGGTTTTGCCACCAAGTACTAAGTCATGTTTTGCAGAGGGGTCAAATACTTATTTCCCTCATTAAAATGCAAATCAATTTATAACATTTTTGACATGCGTTTTTTCTGGATTTTGTTGTTGTTATTCTGTCTCTCACTGTTCAAATAAACCTACCATTAAAATGATAGACTGATCATGTCTTTGTCAGTGGGCAAACGTACAAAATCAGCAGGATCAAATACTTTTTTCCCTCACTGTACTTAGTGATGGTCTTTGACAGTGGTTCCAAGCTCTCATACTTTGAGATGTTAGACCCCCACTTAGAGACCCCCCAGAAAGAGAGCAGAAAGAAATAGAAAAAACAGTGATGATTAAAACAGTGAGGTGCAACCTCAAACTGCTCCCCAGAAGTCCTCAATCTGAAACCTCTGAGTGAAAGCTTGAAGTTCAGGCTTCATTCACTGGAATTGGACCCTGGCAAATGGAGAAAATGGAGAAGCCATCACGCTTTTTGGCTGCCCAGAAAATGCCTTTTTTTTGTGCATGCTTTCTACCCAATGGGGGGAACTTGTAAGCTTTGGGAAGCAAGCTGCATTCAGGCCCTATTTAGAAGGGGCACAGCCTGCTCCACAGTGGCCCCAGGAAGGGGGAGTAAGGGGGCATTTTTGCACTCATCCACTGTAGTCATGGTCACAAATGTTTGTTGGACCACTTTATTGGCGTGCCAATTAATTTTGGCACGTTTTCACATTAACATAGCAGTATCTTTGGGGACGGGTTTTGTTACCATGGGGACAGTGATGATTATTTAAAATGTTTCAAACTGTCATCGTGACACATTTCAAGCGCATCCAACGCTGCACTAAAACATCTAGTTCTTTATGTCTATGGCAGTAGTGTTGCCATTGCGGTGGTGAAAGTGGATTTCCAGGCTTTTGTTTAAAGCATGAATTTGGTGGCAAGCACTGTCCAGTTGGCGCCCCACGTTGCCAACCGTGATGTTTACAGCACACATCAGATGATCAGGTTGCCTGTTACTCTATGGCTGCCAGAGCTGGGCATATTTCTATGCCAGCTTCCCTTTTCCTTATAGCCTTTGCCCATGGTCTCCCATGGCTGGTCAATGCATTGTGCCATGTTTGCCCATTGTTGTTAAAGCATTGTGTCGCCTTGATCCATAATTTATTCTACCCTGAGTGAACATGTGACTTCCCTAATCCCCCTTACGGAAAAACGACATGAATTTCACATATGATCTTATGTGAAGATAATGTGATAACAAGTGTCAAGATGTAAAAGCTCCCATAAATGTAACACAAGTCAATCTTTGACTCGAAATAATGCTAATGTAACCATTCTCCTATTTGTTTAAAATGCAGTGGTACATATATTTTACAGTGGTAAATATGAAAATAAAAGCTTCCAAATGCAACGATCACCCCCACCTTTCTGTCATGGTTGAAAACATTTATTTATACGTGGCTGCACAAACCCTCTCCCTGTCCACTGCGCTGTCCACTCAGTAATGCTAAATTTGGCCTCAGCCAATATTTGTTTTCTTTCCTGGATGATGGTCGCCAATATCACTAGTGACTAGCCAACAGCTAGTACCTAACGCACATCCAATCCATCCAACATTAATGACAGTAGGCCTATAGTTGACTCTTTCGTTAAGTAGCTTTCGATTTTGCAATGACACAGGCCTACATTCTTTTGAATTTGTGTGCCCATGAGAACTGTTTCCATGGCGAAACATAAAGAAACGTTATGTACGCATAGTTACACTTTCAGTGCATTTTCAGAGAACTCCAAGATCCAGGAATCGTACAGGGTTTAAGTTCAATGTTCTAATTCAATTGTTAAATGCTTAATAATTACAAATAGCACTGTCATAAATGTCATTAATGTAAGGAAAGAAAAGTAGTGTTTTATGTCACACGATCTGTGAAGACTCCAAGCATTCAACTCATGAATTATGGACAATTCATGAACTAACCTGTACCCCCGCACATTGACTCGGTACTGGTAGCCTCATTATTGTTATTTTATTGTGTGACTTTTTATTTTATTTTTTATTTTTTATTTCAGTTTATTTAGTAAATATTTTCTTAACTCTATTTTCTTAAAACTGCATTGTTGGTTAAGGGCTTGTAAGTAAACATGTTTTGATTCAACTCATGTATTATATTGAATGCAGGCTACCTGTTCTGCGTGTGTTCATAGGCCTACATTAATTGATGCGTCTTGCTGACAAATTCACCTTTTTTTGTAGCCTGAAAAGGGTCTGAAACCGTACCGGGAACAATGGGATGGTGACCCTAACACACAAGTAAATTTACCAGACTACGTTGTGTAGGCCTATTGCCATGAACTTCAAATAGGCCTACCGCTAGCCAGTGATGTAGTGGTAAAAACAATAGATGGGTCAACTCTGATTGCCGGTCACGGTGAAAAAAGTAATGCTCCCTATACTTTTAATGTGTAAAATTACCTCGGTTGAGAGCGTAGGCTACCGGGGGTGGTGTAGGCCTAGTGGAAGGTAAACACAACTAAATGCAGTTCACCCATCTTTTGCAGTTCACCCAACGGCTGTAGCTCGTTGTCTCTGATTGGGAGTCATACTTAGGTAGCCGTTAGGCATTCATTCATTGTGGTTTCTTGTTCGTGTTGGTTTGTGTTGACCATTGACTGTCACGTCATCGTTTTGTTGTTTTTGATCGTGTGATCATTATATAAATAAATATGTTCGCATTCAACGCTGCGCCTTGGTCCTCCTCTGTTCCCGACGAGCGTGACACCTATATGTAGGCCATTCAACTTATACTGAGATCTTTACTTCAGCTCTGTGCCAAAATAAACTTTTGTAATATAGACTCAAGGTCAAAATGCAACATTTGATTTGAGATGTAGGGAGATATATAGTTTATTCAAAAGCATATGTAATGTATACAGTATGCATATAGCTCATGAATTGTGTTAGCGCTGTAATTTACAGTATATGGAGTATGGTCTCTGAGGCTCTATTTACCTATTCCCCATGATCCTGTTCTCTCTAGCTCAGTCCTACTCAAATGTGACGTTGATAGAACGCTGGCGATAAACGAAACTAGACATTAATGGCAAAGGCCTCGCTTTCTCTGTGGAAAGAGAGAAAAATGATCCCCGTTTTCGTGACTTTTTAAGAGGCAGCTTTCGTAAGGCGTTCCTTAGGCAGAGGAAGAGAGACATAATAAAAATACTATCCAGACTTACAAAATGACCTTATTAGTTTTGACTGACGGTACTTAAATTACTTTCCTAATCCTCAAATTGTATTAGGATTATTTACTTGGGATTTTGGGCATACTTTATGGACGCAACTGGAAATGTTGAAAAGGAGTCTTGAGGGGAAATATTTTGTTGGATTAATCATTCTTAACCCCAAATGGAGGATCTTTTTTTATTTGATATGGTTTTGCTGCCCTCCACAAAATCATGTTAGACACATGAGCCATTGGCATTGATATATTTCACCCAGTGGGAACTAATAATAAAATATTTGGTATGGCAATTCACTGCTTTATTTGCTGTAGCTAGAAAATACAGCCAAGTAACATATTACACCCCACCCCCCAAAAAACTGACAATGACATGTCCTTCTACTGTGTAAGACTCGTCCTGCACATTTCAGACTTTCAGACAGACAATCAATTTGAGTAGGTGCAAGTGAACTGTTCCAGCGAATAAACGGTGCTACAATCTGGTGTTAACATTATTGAGTCAGAAACGGTTCAGTGTGGTCGGGTTGTCTTTGCGTGTTTACAGTGCGTCTGTTCTCCCTCAGTCTTGAACCATTGTGAAAGATTTATGTCACAGACCTGACATTAGCTAAGCTTGTGATCGGTTGCCATGGAGCTCCTCAATTAGTGGTTACACATCACGTCACCACAGATATGCTAAGATAATGGATTTGGTCCACAGCTAAGTAACCATAGAAATTAGGATGGAAGCCAATGAGCTCAATTCTCCGTCCAATAAGTTCAAAGCCAAATAAATCTCTAATGAGGGATAATTATGCACATATTGGAACATTTCCAGCTCAATTGAAAGAAGACATTGTTAAAAGATCATGTTGTTATTGATTTGTTGCTAAATAGAGGAGAGGAGGTTGCACATATCAGTAGTTCATGTCTGTCATTGCTAATCACAATACAGAGGCGTTCTTTAGCAAATTATTTTCTGCAGTTGATGTAGATTTACAGACTTGGAGACATGGAGTTCTGTCGTCAATCATCTACTGAGAGGTGTCTAGAACATATCCAGGGGTTGTGTTAAATAAGTATAAAGCGTTACTTGTATAACAGGATCTGTATTCAAAAACTGTCTCTGAGTGGAAGTGCTGATCTAGAATCAGGTCCCCCCTGTCCATATAATCTTATTTATTATTATCAAAAAGGCCAAACTGATCCTATATCAGCTCTCCTATAGTCTGAGACTCTGTGAATACGGGCCCAGGCCTTTATGAGTGTGAAACATCCTCCATGGGTCTGGCTGAAATTAAGCCTGTCTAAAGAAAATGTACAGCCGAGCTGCTCGATTGATTGGCTCTCCTAATCACCCACAAGCCTCTTTGTGTCCCATTAGAGCCTGTGTCCCCCTCACGCCATCGTCGGGGGGATGTCGAAGGACGTTAGACAACACACAGTCTTGGTTTCAACATGTGAGCACTGACCCCTAGAGCATATCACTTTGCACTCATTTAAAAGGTTGAGAAAGGTCAGGACACCGGGGAGACCTCATGCCTTTTGCCTACCCTGACCTTTGACCCCGGACGGACACTTGTTCAGTCTTTAGACCAGACAAAGGGCCCTTTCAGAGGAGGGCAACCTGTAGAACATCTGTTGCTGTTTATAGGGAGAGGGACATGGCTGTGATACAGGTAATGGACACAATGAGAAGCCATATTTAATTGGTTTCTGATTTGACAGTACCTATAATCTAGTATGCATTATTTGATATACTGTATAATGAAGGTGTTATTGATATGTTGAGCAAAGTAGTAATACAGTATGTTTAATATGTTGTTGTTTTATAGAACAACATGCTGCATTTACTATGTTCAGTATGTTGTTTAACCAAGTCTATGAAATTAGTGTATTGAGGCCTATTTTGATATATCCCAGATGTTTTTTTTCCAGATCTAAAAAAGATCATAACTGCTTAAGGCTAAAGCTTGGAGTTCTTCTCTATAGTTTCAAACATATAGACAAGTATTTTGAGCACATGGTCTGAATAAGACTGGCTGTCTTGAAATGCTTTCACCAGCTTCTGTATCATCACAAACTTGTTTTGATTATCAATAAGCAAAATAAAATTGCATATTGTAATGTTGTATGGTCAAGCAGAATATAAATTTTTTTCAGAAATGAAAAGTCTTAGCAAATGTCAAGACCCTATGGCAACCACATTTCAGATTTAATTTAATGTGAGTGTTTTATGTTTGGCTTTGTTGTTGCACAACACATTTTAGCTCTTTAAGGATATCACATGCATGCTCGCTTGCACAACTACATACGCATCCACACACACACACACACACACACACACACACACACACACACACACACACACACACACAATGCGTCATGGAGAGTCATACTATTTACATCGCAATAAACCATCTCATCTTGTCTAATCAAAATGAGAAATGACCCTGCAGACTTCACGCAAGGCATATCCAGTTACACCAGTAAGTGTGCTGCGTGATATGTACAGTAATTGGCCCCTGTCGTGCAAATCTATTTTCTGCTGATCCAGGCGCAGTGGAAAGGCGTGACGTGACAGGCGTCTCTCTATCCTCAGGCTTTGCATTGATGGTAGACAGGCAGCAACAAGACGTTGAGTCACAGCAAAATTGTGCTGACACGCTCACTTTCTGCTCTCGTCTCCAGTAGAAAAGGGTCCAGAGTCACTCGGCCTATAAAATGAGTCAGCAAAACTGTTAAACTCTGCCCTAGAGTTTTCATGTCACTTTTTTAGGTGTGCCTTTTTTATTGTTCCTCGAGCAGTCGTAATTTGGGGTTTTGGATCTATCAGAGAAGATGTATTCCTTTTTGAACAGGCGGTAGTGGTTGCACTCTCCCGAGTGGCGCAGTGGTCTAAGGCACTGCATCGCAGTGCTAGCTGTGCCACTAGAGATCCTGGTTTGAATCCAGGCTCTGTCGTAGCCGGCCACGACCGGGAGACCCATGGGGCGGTGCACAATTTGCCCAAGGCAGGGGAGGGGATGTAGCTCAGTTGGTAGAGCATGGCGTTTGCAACGCCAGGGTTGTGGGTTCGATTCCCACGGGGGGCCAGTATGAAAAATAAAAAAATGTATGCACTCACTTAACTGTAAGTCGCTCTGGATAAGAGCGTCTGCTAAATGACAAAAATGTAAATGGAAGGGATGGTTGGTGAAAATGTGGAAGATAAATACACTACCGGTCAGAAGTTTTAGAACACCTACTCATTCTAGGGTTATTCTTTATTTGAGTAGAATAATAGAATAATAGTGAAGACATCAAAACCATGAAATAACACATATGGAATCATGTATTAACCAAAAAAAGTATTAAACAAATCAAAATATTTTATATTTCAGATTCTTCAAATAGACACCCTTTGCCTTGATGACAGCGTTGCACACTCTTGGCATTCTCTCAACCAGCTTCACCTGGAATGCTTTTCCAACAGTCTTGAAGGAGTTCCCACATATGCTGAGCACTTGTTGGCTGCTTTTCCTTCACTCTGCGGTCCGACTCATCCCAAATCATCTCAATTTGGTTGAGGTCGGGGGATTGTGGAGGCCAGGTCATCTGATGCAGCACTCCATCACTCTCCTTCTTGGTAAAATAGCCCTTACACAGCCTGGAGGTGTGTTTGGTAATTATCCTGTTGAAAAACAAATTATAGTCCCACTAAGCCCAAACCAGATGGGATGGCGTATCGCTGCAGAATGCTGGTTAAGTGTGACTTGAATTCTAAATAAATCACAGATAGTGTCACCAGCAAAGCACCCCCACACCATAACACCTCCTCCTCCATGCTTTACGGTGGGAAATACACATTCGGAGATCATCCGTTCACCCACATCGCGTCTCACAAAGACATGCCGGTTGGAACCAAAAATCTCAAATTTGGACTCCAGACCAAAGGACAAATTTCCACTGGTCTAATGTCCATTGCTTGTGTTTCTTGGCCCAAGCAAGTCTCTTCTTCTTATTGGTGACCTTTAGTAGTGGTTTCTTTGCAGCAATTCGAACATGAAGACCTGATTCACACAGTCTCCTCTGAACAGTTGATGTTGAGATGTGTCTGTTACTTGAACTATGTGAAGCATTTATTTGGGCAGCAATTTCTGAGGCTGGTAACTCTAATGAACTTATCCTCTGCACCAGAGGTAACCCTGGGTCTTCCATTCCTGTCGTGGTCCTCATGAGAGCCAGTTTCATCATAGAGCTTGATGGTTTTTGCAACTGCACTTGAAGAAATTTTAAAAGTTCATGATTTTTTCCGTATTGACTGACCTTCATGTCTTAAAGTAATGATGGATCGTCGTTTCTCTTTGCTTATTTGAGCTGTACGTGCCAAAATGGACTTGGTATTTTACCAAATAGGGCTATCTTCTGTATACCCCCCTACAGTGCCTTGCAAAAGTATTCATCCCCCTTGGCATTTTTCCTATGTTGTTGCATTATAACCTGTAATTTCAACTGATTTTGGGGGGGATTTAATGTAATGGACATACACAAAATAGTCCAAATTGGTGAAGTGAAATAAAAAAAATTACTTGTTTCAAAATATTCTACAAAAGAAATAACGGAAAAGTGGTGCGTGCATATGTATTCACCCCCTATGCTATGAAGCCCCTAAATAAGATCTGGGGCAACCAATTACCTTCAGAAGTCACATAATTAGTTAAATAAAGTCCACCTGTGTGCAATCTAAGTGTGACATGATCTGTCACATGATCTCAGTATATATAGACCTGTTCTGAAAGGACCCAGAGTCTGCAACACCACTAAGCAAGGGGCACCACCAAGCAAGCGGCACCATGAAGACCAAGGAGCTCTTCAAACAGGTCATGGACAAAGTTGTGGAGAAGTACAGATCAGGGTTGGGTTATAAAAAAATATCTGAGACATTGAACATCCCATGGAGCACCATTAAATCCATTATTAAAAAATTGAAAGAATATGGCACCACAACAAACCTGCCAAGAGAGGGCCGCACACCAAAACTCACGGACCAGGCAAGGAGGGCATTAATCAGAGAGGCAACAAAGAGACCAAAGATAACCCTGAAGGAGCTGCAAAGATCCACAGCAGAGATTGGAGTATTTGTCCATAGGACCACTTTAAGCCGTACATTCCACAGAGCTGGCCTTTACGGAAGAGTGGACAGAAAAAAGCCATTGCTTCAAGAAAAAATTAAGCAAACACGTTTGGTGTTCACCAAAAGGCATGTGGGACATATGGAAGAAGGTACCCCAAACATATGGAAGAAGGTACTCTGGTCAGATGAGACTCAAATCTAGCTTTTTGGCCATCAAGGAAAACGTTATGTCTGGCGCAAACCCAACACCTCTCATCACCCTGAGAACACCATCCCCACAGTGAAGCATGGTGGTGGCAGCATCATGCTGTGGGGATGATTTTCATCGGCAGGGACTGGGAAACTGGTCAGAATTGAAGGAATGATGGATGGTGCTAAATACAGGTAAATTCTTGAGGGAAACCTGTTTCAGTCTTCCAGAGATTTGAGACTGGGACAGAGGTTCACCTTCCAGAAGGACAATGCATACTGCTAAAGCAACACTTGAGTGGTTTAAGGGGAAACATTTAAATGTCTTGGAATGGCCTAGTTAAAGCCCAGACCTCAATCCAATTGAGAATCTGTGGTATGACTTAAAGATTGCTTTACACCAGCTGAACCTATCCAACTTGAAGGAGCTGTAGCAGTTTTGCCTTGACGAATGGCAATAAATCCCAGTGGCTAGATGTGCCAAGCTTATAGAGACATACCCCAAGAGACTTGCAGGTGTAATTGCTGCAAAAGGTGGCTCTACAAAGTATTGACGTAGTGTCCACATGAGTAAAATAATTTATGCAGCAGCATACAATACATATTTTTGGACCGTTGTTTTACTAGGCTCATTTGAGCAGGAAGTTGGTGCGGCGGTTGTTCTTGTTGGCAAACTTTGTCATCAAACTTTGGCATCAAAGTCTGGCATGCTCTGAATATATGGTGCTTTCAAGACAACTGGGAACTATGAAAAAAATGAGGTCAAATCATGACGTCAGTGATCATGAAGTCGGAGCTCTAGAAGAGGCCCGAGTCCCCAACTTGTAATTCTGAGTTGAATGACCATTGAAAACATATTTTCCCAGTCGGAGCTAATTATGTTCCGATTTCCCAGTTGTTTTGAACGCACTGAAGTTGGAAGTCGGAGGTTTCCCATCTGAGTTCCCAGTTGTTTTGAACGCGGCAGGAGTCATGCTGAATTGATAGCATGGCCAATGTATTCAACCTTTTCTGGCCCATGGTGTTGCGTGCAAATGTTTATCCTTTTAAGCTGGGAAAAGAGACCCTTTCAGACAGATGTTTTAAATCCTTAAACATAGACTTGGACCACACACCCTCTCCACCGAATAGCAGGCAGGGGAAGCGAAATAGTGATTGGTTTGCAATGCTTGCAGTTAGCCACTTCCAAACCACCCCATGTTGAATTTGCGATTTTATGTTCATATACAATGGCCGATGAGCACTCTTTTTATATGACAAGGATTGAAAAGGATTTGCCAGTAGATTGCCGACATGATTCATGATGATTACTCTTTGTCTAGCTAGCTAGCTTGCTGGCTAAGATTTTGAAAGTATGATGTTGACATGATCAGTCCAATCAAAGCCGCGATAGATATAACGTGATTTGACGTCATTTTATCTGTAGCCAATGACCTTGAGCCTTCTTGGATGGGCACTTCTAATGTAAATCTATTGCAGCACCCAAGGGGGCTTGAACTGCTGAGCACTTCCGGTAGATTCTGCGGTGACGTAGTGTCCACATGAGTGACAGAACACTGAGGCAATCACAGCGCAACTAGAGAAGATTACCAACGACTACGCTCTGTGCTTTCGCTGGCTGCCCATCCACCACAGAAAGCACTGAGCCAAGCTGAAACCCCTGCATTTTGGAGCTGCCTTATTCAAGAAAGAGACAATGTTTGTATGCGGCTTTATTAACTCAATGATTATTTTTATGTACCACGAATGAATGCCAAAATAACATGAAAACAGGCAACAACCAAAAAATAGAAAATGCTAAACAGGTGGGGCTCAAAACAGGTGATGGGCCCTGAATGACGGGTTGCCACTGTACATGCAAATCTCTGGCCTTGATAGCCAGTAGTAATTCCAAAAACTCAAAATTCTGAAGACCAACTTGGCCATGAACAACTTAAACCCTGTGTGATAATTTCACTATCTACATGTATGTGCTAAAATGTTTTACACAATTTAAAGGTAAATGCAAGTACAGTACTTTGTGTGTGTGTGTGCGTGTGAGCGTGCATGCGATGTATGCGTGGGTAAATGTGCGTGCGTGAGAGATATGTGAGACATTAATTCTCCACATTTACAGTGTGAATGGATTTGATCAATAAACAGTGGAGAGGGTCACTGTCAATGATGTCACAGTGGGTGTGTGTGCCCAATCCAATTACTACTTCCTGTGTATATGTGTGTGTTTGTGCGTGTGTGTGTGTGTATGTTATTACTGATATCATAATCCTCTGTACACTGTCCCTTTCAATCGACAGTTGTTTTCCAAGATATATTCCACTCACTTGGCCAGAGCTTGGTTACACAGTGTGAAGTGATGCGCAGGTACTGTGAGGTAATGGCACAGTGGATGCTAATACGATTAGCCGTGATGATGCTGTGTGGGCGAAACATAACCAGATGACACATTAATGACACTTACAGAGATGCCTCACACAGAATCTGATTCATTTACCCTCTGGTCTAGATCATGTAATAGAAAATAAAATAAAGAAATCCGAAAATGTGTGATTTATTGTATTTTTTCTTTGCAAATAATAAAGGACGCATCGGAAACCAAAGCCTTTGAGTAGTTCGTTTCTGACGCCTATATTCTCATTGACTCATTTGATAATGCAGTGATGTGTAATGGAGATGTAAAAAAGGTTTTCCAATCTCTCCAATGTTCTGTCTTATTGCAGTGCCCTCCGATTCTCCCCAGAACCGGACACTACATCTTCCCCCATCTGGCCAGGGACTGTTCTCACATCAGCCGGCACGTGTAGCCCTCACACGATTCCCCACTGCCACAGGAGCCCTGGTGCATAAGTTCCCTATTTGTGTGTCAGAGATGGCGCTGCCATCTTATGGGCTTCTGACCAATTCTGCTCTTATTTTATTTATTTTTCTGTGACCGTAACTTTTTTTGGCATAATTTCCTATGACAGAAAAACAGCGTTACTAACCTAAATTCTGATGAATATTTCTACTTTAACGAGTCGGCAGCTCTGGACGTTGTGCTTACCCCAGACCAGGCCCTTATTTTATATTGTATTTTCTTGTGATTAGTATTTTTTTTGTAATTTCTTTAACATGTATTTTATTCTTTTAAAATTATTATAATTTTTTTTTTTTTTTTGGGGTATTCTTTCTTAAAACTGCATCGTTGGTTAAGGGCCTGTAAGTAAGCATTTCACTGTAAGGTCTACACCTGTTGTATTCGGCGTATGTGACAAATACAATTTGATTTCATTTGATTTGATTTTGATCCCTGGGACTCGAAAGAGGGAGAGGCTGCTAAAGAGAGGCAAGCGAGGCAGCGTAATGATTAGACTATGTCGGCGCGTATCTAGACCGCCATTGCCCTCTGTTTTGTTTGCAAACCTACAATCACTAGAGAACAAACTGGACGAGCTCCGTTCGAGACTATCCTATCAACGGGACCTGAAGAACTGTAATATCCTGTGTTTCTCGGAGTCATGGCTGAACAAGGACATAGATAATATACACCTCGCTGGCTTTCCCATGCATCATCAACATCGTATGGCAGCCTCGGGTAAAATAAGAGGGGGAGGGGTGTCTCTTTGTTAACTACAGCTGGTGCGAATCTCTAATGTTAAGGAATTCTCTAGTTTTTGCTGGCATGAGTTAGAATGCCTAATCATAAACTGCAGACCATTATATTTACCAATAGAGTTTTCATCTATACAGTGAGGGAAAAAAGTATTTGATCCCCTGCTGATTTTATACGTTTGCCCACTGACAAAGAAATGATCAGTCTATAATTTTAATGGTAGGTTTATTTGAACATTGAGAGACAGAATAAAACCCAAAAAATCCAGAAAAACGCATGTCAAAAATGTTATAAATTGATTTGCATTTTAATGAGGGAAATAAGTATTTGACCCCCTCTAAATCAGAAAGATTTCTGGCTCCCAGGTGCCTTTTATACAGGTAACGAGCTGAGATTAGGAGCACACTCTTAAAGGGAATGCTCCTAATCTCAGCTTGTTACCTGTATAAAAGACACATGTCCACAGAAGCAATCAATCAATCAGATTCCAAACTCTCCACCATGGCCAAGACCAAAGAGCTCTCCAAGGATGTCAGGGACAAGATTGTAGACCTACACAAGGCTGGAATGGGCTACAAGACCATCGCCAAGCAGCTTGGTGAGAAGGTGACAACAGTTGGTACGATTATTCGCAAATGAAAGAAACACAAAATAACTGTCAATCTCCCTTGGCCTAGGGCTCCATGCAAGAGCTCACCTCGTGGAGTTGCAATGATCATGAGAACGGTGAGGAATCAGCCCAGAACTACACGGGAGGATCTTGTCAATGATCTCAAGGCAGCTGGGACCATAGTCACCAAGAAAACAATTGGTAACACACTACGCCGTGAAGGACTGAAATCCTGCAGCGCCCGCAAGGTCCCCCTGCTCAAGAAAGCACATATACAGGGCAGTCAGAAGTTTGCCAATGAACAGCTGAATGATTCAGAGGAGAACTGGGTGAAAGTGTTGTGGTCAGATGAGACCAAAATCGAGCTCTTTGGCATCAACTCAACTCGCCGTGTTTGGAGGAGGAGGAATGCTGCCTATGACCCCAAGAACACCATCCCCACCATCAAACATGGAGGTGGAAACATTATGCTTTGGGGGTGTTTTTCTGCTAAGGGGACAGGACAACTTCACCGCATCAAAGGGACGATGGATGGGTGAGAACCTCCTTCCCTCAGCAAAATGCAAATCAATTTATACATTTTTGACATGCGTTTTTCTGGATTTTTGTTGTTGTTATTCTGTCTTTCACTGTTCAAATATACCTACCATTAAAATTATACACTGATCATGTCTTTGTCAGTAGGCAAACGTACAAAATCAGCAGGGGATCAAATACTTTTTTTCCCTCACTGTGTATATATTTCTTACCCTGATTTAGCCCACTGCAGTAAAAAGTTAAGCGCATCGACAATGTCGTCCCCACGGTGACCGTACATATCCCAACCAAAACCCATGGATTACAGTCAACATCCGCACTGAGATAAAGGCAAGAGCTGCCACTTTCAAGGAGCGGGGCACTAATTGGGATGCTTAGAAGAATTCCCGCTACGACCTTAAACAGGCAAAGCGTCAATACAGGACTAAGATCAAATCCTACTACGCCAGCTCTGACGCTCGTCGGATCTGGCAGGGCTTGCAAACTATGATGCATTACAAAGGGAAACCCAGCTGCGAGCTGCCCAGTGACACAAGCCTACCAGATGAGCTACAGTTGAAGTCGGAAGTTTACATACACTTAGGTTGGAGTCATTAAAACTCGTTTTTCAACCATTCCACAAATTTCTTGTTAACAAACTATAGTTTTGGCAAGTCGGTTAGGACATCTACTTTGTGCATGACACAAGTAATTTTTCCAACAATTGTTTACAGACAGATTATTTCACTTATAATTCACTGTATCACAATTCCAGTGGGTCAGAAGTTTCCATACACAAAGTTGACTGTGCCTTTAAACAGCTTGGAAAATTCCAGAAAATGATGTCATGGCTTTAGAAGCTTCTGATAGGCTAATTGACATCAATTGCGGTGTACCTGTGGATGTATTTCAAGTCCTACCTTCAGACTCAGTGCCTCTTTGCTTGACATCATGGGAAAATCAAAAGAAATCAGCCAAGACCTCAGAAAAACAATTGTACATCTCCACAAGTCTGGTTCATCCTTGAGAAAATTTCCAAATGCCTGAAGGTACCACGTTCATTTGTACAAACAATAGTATGCAAGTATAAACACCATGGGACCACGCAGCCGTCATACCGCTCAGGAAGGAGACGCGTTCTGTCTTTTAGAGATGAATGTACTTTGGTGCGAAAAGTGCAAATCAATCCCAGAACAACAGCAAAGGACCTTGTGAAGATGCTGGAGGAAACAGGTACAAAAGTATCTATATCCACAGTAAAACAAGTCCTATATCGACATAACCTGAAAGTCCACTCAGCAAGGAAGAAGCCACTGCTCCAAAACCGCCATACAAAACCCAGACTACGGTTTGCAACTGCACATGGGGACAAAGATCGTACTTTTTGGAGAAATGTCCTCTGGTCTGATTAAACAAAAATAGAACTGTTTGGCCATAATGACCATTGTTATGCTTGGAGGAAAAAGGGGGATGCTTGCAAGCCAAAGAACACATTTACATTACAGTCATTTAGCAGACGCTCTTATCGAGAGCGACTTACAGTTAGTGGATACATTATTTTATTCATACTGACCCCCCATGGGAATCAAACCCACAACCCTGGCGTTGCAAACACCAAACTCTACCAACTGAGCTACATCCCTTCCGGCCATTCCCTCCCCTACCCTGGACGACGCTGGGCCAATTGTGCGCCGCCCCATGGGTCTCCCGGTTGCGGCCGGCTACGACAGAGCCTGGATTCGAACCAGGATCTCTAGTGGCACAGCTAGCACTGCGATGCAGTGTCTTAGACCACTGCGCCACTCGGGAGTACATTTCCCAACCTTGAAGCACGGGGGTGGCAGCATCATGCTGTGGGGGTGCTTTGCTGCAGCAGGGACTGGTGCACTTCACAAAATAGATGGCATCATGAGGAAGGAAAATTATGTGGATATATTGAAGCAACATCTCAAGACATCAGTCAGGAAGTTAAAGCTTGGTCGCAAATGGGTCTTCCAAATGGACAATGACCCCAAGCATACTTCCAAAGTTGTGTCAAAATGGTCCCCTGTAGCTCAGTTGGTAGAGCATGGCGCTTGCAACACCAGGATTGTGGGTTCGTTTCCCATGGGGGGCCAGTATGAAAATGTATGCACTCACTAACTGTAAGTCACTCTGGATAAGAGCGTCTGCTAAATGACAAAATAAAAAAATGGCTTAAGGACAACAAAGTCAAGGTATTGGAGTGGCCATCACAAAGCCCTGACCTCAATCCTATAGAAAATGTGTGGGCAGAACTGAATAAGCGTGTGCGAGCAAGGAGGCCTACAAACCTGACTCAGTTACACCAGCTCTGTCAGGAGGAATAAGCCAAAATTCACCCAACTTATTGTGGGAAGCTTGTGGAAGGCTACCCGTAACGTTTGACCCAAGTTAAACAATTGAAAGGCAATGCTACCAAATACTAATTAAGTGTATGTAAACTTCGGACCCACTGGGAATGTGATGAAAGAAATAAAAGCTGAAATAAATAATTCTCTCTACTATTATTCTGACATTTCACATTCTTAATATAAAGTGGTGATCCTAACTGACCTAAAACAGGGAATTTTTACTAGGATTAAATGTCAACTGAGTTGAAATGTATTTGGCTAAGGTGTATGTAATCTTCCCACTTCAACTGTAAATACCTTCTATGCTTGCGTCGAGGCAAGCAACACTGGACATTGCAGGAGAGCACCAGCTATTCCGGACGACTCTGTGATTTCGCTCTCCGTAGCCAATGTGCGTAAGACCTTTAAACAGGTTAACATTCACAAGGCTGGGGCTCCAGATGGATTACCAGGACACGTACTCAGAGCATGAGCTGACCAGCTGGAGGGTGTCTTCACTGATTTTCAACCTTCAATCTTTAATACCTACATGTTTCAAGCAGACCACCATAGTCCGTGTGCCCAAGAACGCCAAGGTAACTTATCTAAATAACTATCGCTCACATCTGTAGCCATGAAATGCTTTGAAAGGCTGGTCATGGCTTACATCATCACCATAATTCCAGACACCCTGAACCCACTCCAATTCACATACCGCCCCAATTCACATACCGGTCCACAGATGACGCAATCTCTATTGCACTCCACACTGCCCTCTCTGACCTGGACAAGAGGAACACCTATGTGAGAATGCTTTTCATTTACTACAGCTCAGTGTTCAACACCATACATTTTAAATGTTTTGGTGGGCACCATAGTGCAGTATATGTACATATCTACCTCCATTCCCTCTTACCCCTGCACATCGACTCGGTACTGGTATCCCGTGCAAATAGCAAGGTTATCGTTACTCATTGTGTATTTATTCCTTGCGTTATTATTTTTCTATATTTTTCTCTCTTCATTGTTGGGAAGGTCCCATAAGTTAGCATTTCACTGTTAGTCTACACCTGTTGTTTACAACAAATAAAATGTGATTTGATTTAATTAGATTTATAGTCTGACACATTTCATTGTGGCGCCCCTTTCAAAAAAAGCTAATAACAAGTATCTATGACAAGTTAGATGGGGGACACAAGAGAAATTAAAATAAACTATTGTGCATTGAGCTGGACAGGCCCCTGAGTTGGGCTTTTAACAGTGCGATGCAGGGCGTTTCTACCGTGTCTGGGCATATGGGTACACTCTTACTCGTCTCAGGGAGAACGCACAGGCTAAAACACGCTCTGGATAAGATCTCTTCACCGCGTTGTGAGGACAAAGGGCGGAAGCTGTGAAGATAATCAGACACTTCAGTGAAAACACTGGCCCGTTGTGCCTCTACACATCCAGCTACAGCGTTCTGGAGGGAAAGAGGGCCTATGTGAAACTGAGAGCACAAAGAGGAAGAGAGGGATTACAATCTCCTATTTGATAATGTTAGGGACCTGGTTCAGACACGCTGCCAGTTGAGAGGTGAAATGGTTTGATGCGGTTACCACACTGATGCAGTTGTTTTCGGTAGGCCTCATTGGAACGGCCGTGCAAGATGCAGTGGCTGCCAAGGCACTTGACAATCAAACACACATGAAAGTCGATGGAACATGACAGAAGCCACTGTTCTGCTTGTACATGCATATCAGTATGTTTGTTCAACTACACTGAACCAAAATATAAATGCAACATGCAACAATTTTAAAGGTTTTACTGAGTTACAGAGCATAATCCCTTTGCCTAATAACAATGTATGGAGGATAATATAAGTGACCTCCCTTCAAATGGTCAACAACAGGTATAATAGTTGGGTCCCGCTTTAAATGACGTTGAGCTTATAAAGGCTTCATAAAGCCTTCATAAAGACATTGAAAGTGTCTTTCTTCTGGAACCAAGTTACATGTTCCTCAGTACACAAACACACACAAAACAAAAATTAACCATACCGTGCGGTGCTGGGCCCAGTCAGGTCTTTGATACATTCACCTACTCCCCTGCTGAAAGATTAGCCACAAAATGTTGGCACCATTGTTAACAGGTTGTAATCAAGCTCTGGTCTCCAGCTTGGGAACAGAAGAGGAATATCTGGTGTGGTTCTGACACACACACAAACACAAGCTTTGCAGGTCCATCAACCCATTTAAAAATCTCTCACACCCTACAGTAACCTGTAGATCATGAGAGAGCCTTCACAAATCAGCAGAACGTTAATAACCTATTTATTGACACTTTATGTAGTGTCCTGGAATACTTAGTTTGAAGTGAGACACTTCCGGTCCTTAATGACACATCCATAAAGACGTTGTACTTAATTTAAAGTGAGTCCCCTTTGGTAATTTATAACACATACATAAATTATTTGTTTCGTATGACGCTGTATTTACTATAAAGTCAGACACCTTTGGTCATTGATAACACATACATAAAGGCTTAATGATGTAAACACAAATGTATTAACTCTAAAGGAATGATCACTAACATCTAAAACAAATAAACATTAAAGACATGTTTAAACCATACATTTCCTTTTATTTGTACATGTTTTAAACAATACAAATATATTAAGTTTAAAAAAGTCCAGCCATGCAATTACATTGAACATTACAGGGCTGTGAATAGTGTAGCTTGACCCTGAGCTGGCGGATGAATGGTTTTGACTTTCTGCCTGCTGGAGGTACTGCATGTTGGTTCCAACCTTAAAAGTAACAAATAAAGTTAGCAGGTCAGTTAGGAAATGTCTTTGTCACACCATCTGGATAAGTCATTTCTGTTCTGCGCCAGAAACTCTAAATGGGGAGATGGAAAACTCCATTTGATTCGTATTATTATATTATATATATTTACAAATCTCAGGACGTGACAATGAGATGTGGCTGTATCTAGGTGGATTTTTATTTAGCTGAGCCTGCTAGCTAGCTACATTTCGGCTCGATAGCAATTGCTCTGAAGTCACTGAGGTTAATACAGTACGTAATCTAACTCAACACTCAACTACTACAAACAAATTTATATTACAATAAATAAAGGTTAAGTTACTTGTTTTTCGCTGTCCAGTGGCACCACAAGTGGTCATTTGATTTGCGAACTCATCACATGATCAGCATCTCGTCAGCAACACTAAAAAAGGTATTCCGTGTCACGGAATTTCTGAAATGTTAAAAGTAAAAGTCCCCCACTGTCACGTTCGTCGTAATGAGCGGACCAAGGCGCAGCGTGATATGCGTACATACTTTATTGAGTACTTTAAACAACAATACAAAACAACAAAACGATATGTGAAGTCTAAAGGTTCACAAACGTATACAGAACAATATCCCACAAATAACAAGTGCAAAACAGGCTGCCTAAGTATGGTTCCCAATCAGAGACAACGAGCCACAGCTGTCTCTAATTGGGAACCACCCTGGCCAACATAGAAATAAACGATCTAGAAAGAAACACATAGAAAACAAAACATAGACACTACACACCCTGGCTCAACATTTAAGAGTCCCCAGAGCCAGGGCGTGACACCCACGTAATAGCAGAAAAGCGCCAATAACCTGTATTTATTCATGTTCAATAATTATTGTCTAAACATTATCAATGATTCATATTTGTTCATATTTAAGTGACATTTGCATTAAATGTGGGTTTTAAAACATGTTCCAAGGTCAAATAAATGCCCCAATGCGAATCACTGTATATGGAATACATATTGGCTTAGAGAAATAACTATTCTGGGTGCCGCAGTAAAAGTATTGTAGGGAATACTCAGTAGAGTCTGTAGAATGTATATACAGTATGGTGTCATTTCATGGGGCTCTGAATAATATGGAGTGTTGCTGGCCTTTTACTGTATATGGATATCAATGCATATGGAATACATAATCATGACATGTGCACTTACTACGCTACAGAAAACCCGCTAACCAAACAACATTGCAGGGAATGCGCACTGACCTCAAATATTATCCCCTGATGTGGTTTAAGCATTGTTGTGACAGATAAAATCAAATGTTGATTTTCTATTAAAGAAGTGTGAAAAACTGGGATAATCAGAAAACAATTGGGAAATCCGAAACCTGGACAAACAAACCATGAAAATGTAATTTGGGGAAAAAACAGAAGAAGGCAAAAAATGTAAACAGAGTTTAAAAGGCCCTGCCAACGTTTTTTTGCCGTGCATGACTTCACATTAGAGTGTGTGTCATCCTGCAGCACAGGATTTGCATGGGAAAAGTTGAGGTCAGGTCCAATTTTGACTATGCACCCAAGAGTGAAAGAGGTTGGGCCATCCTATAAATGTTTTAGAGAAATATACAGTGCATTCGGAAAGTATTCAGACCCCTTGACTTTTTCCCAAAAAAATTAAGTTACAGCCTTATTCTAAAATGGATTAAAACTATTTGTTGCCCCTTATCAATCTACACACAACACCTCATAACGACACAGCAAAAACAGTTTTTTATAATTTTTTGCAAATGTATGAACATTTTAAAACGGAAATATGACATTTACATAAGTGTTCAGATCCTTTACTTAGTATTTTGTTGACGCACCTTTGGCAGCGATTATAGCCTTGAGTATTCTAGAGTATGACGCTACAAGCTTGGCACACCTGTATTTGGGGAGTTTCTCCCATTCTTCTCTGCAGAGCCTTTCAAACTCTGTCAGGTTGTATGGGAATGTCGCTGCACAGCTATTTTCAGGTCTCTCCAGAGATGTTCGATCGGGTTCAAGTCCGGGCTCTGGCTGGGCCACTCAAGGACATTCAGAGACTTGTCCCGAAGCCACTCCTGCGTTGTCTTGGCTGTGTGCTTAGGGTTGTTGTCCTGTTGGAAGGTGAACCTTCGCCCCTGTCTGAGGTCCTGAGCACTCTGTAGCAGGTTTTCATCAAGGATCTCTCTGTACTTCGCTCCGTTCATCCTTCCCTCGGTCTTGACTAGTCTTCCAGTCCCAGCCACTGAAAAACATCCCCACAGCATTATGCTGCCACCACCATGCTTCACCGTAGGGATGGTGCCAGGTTTCCTCCAGATGTGACGCTTGGCATTAAGGCCAAAGAGTTCATCAGACCAGAGAATCTTGTTTCTCATGGTCTGAGAGTCCTTTAGATGCCTTTTGGCAAACTCCAAGCGGGCTGTCATATGCCTTTTACTGAGGAGTGGCTTCCATCTGGCCACTCTACCATAAAGGCCTCATTGGTGGAGTGCTTCAGAGATGGTTGTCCTTCTGGAAGGTTCTCCCATCTCCACAGAGGAACTCTAGGAAGAGTCTTGGAGGTTCCAAACTTCTTCCAATTAAGAATGATGGAGGCCACTGTGTTCTTGGGGACCTTCAATGCTGCAGACATTTATTGGTACCCTTCCCCAGATCTGTGCCTCGACACAATCATGTCTCGGAGCTCTACGGACAATTCCGTCGAACTCATGGCTTGGTTTTTGCTCTGACATGCACTGTCAACTCTGGTACCTTATATAGACAGGTGTGTGCCTTTCCAAATCATGTCCAATCAATTTAATCTACCACAGGTGGACTCCAATCAAATTGTAGAAACATCTCAAGGATGATCAATGGAAACAGTATGCACCTGAGCTCAATTTCAAGTCTCATAGCAAGGGGTCTGAATACTTATGTAAATAAGGTATTTCTGTTTTTTATTTTTGATAAATTAGCAAAAATGTCTACAAACCTGTTTTCGCTGTGTCATTATGGGGTATTGTGTATAGATTGATGAGGACAAAAATGATTTTATCAATTTTAGAATAAGGCTGTAACGTAACAAAATGTGGAAAAGGGATATGGTCTGAA
This sequence comes from Coregonus lavaretus, assembly GCF_964263955.1. NCBI lineage: Eukaryota > Metazoa > Chordata > Actinopteri > Salmoniformes > Salmonidae > Coregonus > Coregonus lavaretus. The sequence continues at coordinate 72,600,854 of NC_139992.1, read as the reverse complement.
CACTTTACGAATGCGCTGAAATATAACAAATACAATTTAGCAGATGCTTTTATCCAAAGCGACTAACAGTCATGCGCGAATACATTTTTACATATGAGTGGTCCCGGGAATTAAACCCACTATGGTCCTCTGTAGCTCAATTGGTAGAGCATGGCGCTTGTAACGCCAGGGTAGTGGGTTCGATCCCCGGGACCACCCATACGTAAAAATGTATGCACACATGACTGTAAGTCGCTTTGGATAAATTTGTCTGCTAAATGGCATATTATCATATTATTATTCTGGCGTTGCAATGCTCTATCAAGATGCATGACAGGGTCAAAAATACTTTTAATATGATTTATAAGGCCTTTATTAAGCTGTATCTATGCCACCCTTTTATAAAGCACAGGTTTATGTCATATGTGACATAGTGGGTTATGTCGCATTTGACTTTTGGTGGTTATGTTACACAGTTATGCCACATTTATTAACCCTTTATAAATCATGACGTACAGTTATTGATGATTTGTTACATATGTATGTAGTCTTTATGAATGCTTTATGAAGGCATATGAAGCCTTTATAAGCTGCACTTCATTTAAAGCGGGACCAATATTTGTTTAGTACAGTGTAACAACGTGCACCTGCACTGACTGCACTTGTACGCGGTAGTACATATGTATATATACCTTGGTATGAGGGACACTTATTGTGACTACACTATATGTAATTTCTAGGTTATTACAGTGTTGTTACAATTACATGTGTTATTCCTCTGTGGTTACTGTGATATAAGGCCTTAGTTCATGTAAATGTCTTTATTATATCCTGTTTTCTCGCAAGTTGGTTTCCTGTTCATGGCAATGACAGCTATGACAACAGACCACGTTGGTATGGAACCGTTGTTGGGGTGATCCTGGTAACAAGGAGCTTTAGCTCAGGAGGTTATGATACTGATACTCCCTCAGGGTGACTGATCAGTGCTGCTTCCACAAATATAAAGAGGATAACCACCTGTTCTACCGCCAGAGAAAAGGAAATCATAGAGCGTCCACCCTGAGAGAGATGAAGAGAGAGAGAGAGAGAGCGAGAGAGAGAGAGAGAGAGAGAGAGAGAGAGAGAGAGAGAGAGAGAGAGAGAGAGAGAGAGAGAGAGAGAGAGAGAGAGAGAGAGAAAGAGAGCATCAAAATCTCTCTTTATACACAGAGATTAACCTGCTCTCTATGGAGATGGGATGGAGGGATGAGAGGTGGAGAGTAGAGAAACACAGGTCTGGCACTGAGAACGATAAGACACATGGAAGCTGTTGCCAAGGAAATGATGAATATTCCCACCCTTGACCCTGGAATGAGTCACCATGACCAATACTGGAAACAATACTGGAAATGATCAGTGTTGTTATGTGGTAGGAGCAGCACTCATTCACAGTGGCTGAAGAGAAGAAAATAAATGTTTTTCTCTATAACTGTAAATGAAACTGACTACTCCTGGTTATTGTTTTAGGAAAGGGTAGGTGTTCCTCTTGCTGTAATGAGGGGATCCGTGTTGTGTGTCCTCTGAGTCACATTGGACATTCTCATATTGTCTCCATTTGGAGTAAACTCAAAGGGAGATGTTTGGAATATTGTGTTTCCACCTTTCTCTCTGCATTTATCAAACTTTGCACTCTAAATTTTGTTTTGCTCCGTGGCCATTAAGTTACACAATAACAGTACATTAAAAAACAAGATTAATACACCCTGGCAATAAAGAGGCATGGAACTGTCATATTGTGTCATTTTAACCATTATTTCTGAGAACCCTGGCAGGTTTTAGGTAGTTAATACTTTCTCGAAGAGCTACTCGTTTCAACTCATGCAAAGAAGGCTGTGCACAAGCATAAATATAGGAATATTGTATTAAATGTCATAAGATTCACAGCATGCAAAGAGCAGAGGACATGAGAATCAATCTCAATGTAACAGTTCCAAAAGTTCCAAACAGTTCCAAAATCCTGCTATGCTAGACAAGAGGGTTCCGTTTTAAAGGTCTCCATGCACCAGGCAATTGAGGTGAACATTCCATCGATTGAACCTATTTAAGTAAAATTTAACATGAAGTATTTCTAAACCTTATAAAATTGTTTGCTGATGCAAAAGGCTATGTCCCTGTTTCAAACCCTTCCTCTCACTGACTCAGTCAGGACCAAATCACACAGTTAAATGAGGCACATCTCTTTTTTAGCATAGGCCTTAGTCTTCTCCAGATGGAGAATTGAGAGCAGGCATGGACCTGTCATGTGGAAACAGTACTTAATTATTATTTCTGCAGATATGAGCCAGGTGAGCGTTGGTCCCGATGAAGACCCTGTCAAGTTTGATGAGGTGAGAGAAATATGCTGTTCTCCCATATGGGCCATCTCAGTGTCAACTTCAATATATCTGGAGTTTCCTTCCAATTCAAAGTAGTGTGTAAAACACACCTGTCATGGGTTTCAATCCCCAAGATTCCTTGTCCTGAAACAACCTGTGCAGTTTTTCTGAATAGCCAATAGGGTTTCTACTGCTGTCTCAGGTCCTTACCTCGTTCCAATACGCAAATAAGAGCTTGTTTGCCAGTTCCCTAATAATACATTCCTAACACAACAATCCTAACCTACTGACTCACTTGATAGCTATGGACTTGATAACTGGAGGCAAAAAGGCAATGAACCATTTGAATAAAATGCTGATTACACCCCAAATCAGCACAGAGCACAACCAGTCTGCCATCTAATTTTTAGGCAAACACAGCCTCGCACTAAGGGGGCCCTTGTCTCTCAACAAATTGCTACTGCAATGCATGGAACTAATTATCAGGTCTCAGGCCTGCGAGATCTGACTCACATGCAACTCTCTGTATGGGAGGACTTGATGAGGTGCTGGGTCCTATAAAACTACAGGGGAGATGAGGCTGATACAATCATGGTGGGCTCTAGTACTTCAGTCCCTGCCTCTGCCTGGCACCACCCTTAATGTTCAGATCATGTCACATTTTAGCAGATCCAAGCTGGGTTCCAGCCTACCAAGTCCCCTCTACATTTAGTGGGGAGCAGAAAGGCATACAGAATAGCCTTTTAATGATTATGAATGCTGCCCGTGTGAACTTGTCTTCTTCTTCGTAACAGATGACGGAGGTGGCAAGGTCCAACTGTGATCCGTAATGGAATATTCAAACCCTTAGTCAAACAAGCTGTGGCCAAGCAGCATTAGAATAACAAGCAGCTAATATGATTTAGGGCTGACATCTTTGTATCGGAATTAATCTTGGCATCATCTGAGGAGAAGTTCTCCCTGATTGCTTGTGTCTTGCGCACACAATAACATATTGTACATACCAGGGAGCTGAGAGCAAGTGTCGGGACGGGGCAAAGATAAACAGCTGGAGACATGGTCCTCATTATCAAACATGCAATGGAGATTCTGAGGATTCGGCTCTGTCACGAAGCGCCTCAAACATTTACGGAGTCATTATGCTTGGGTTTAATTTGTCAAGGGTTGGCCCTATACAGGGCTCATTTCCACATATCAAACAACACGTTGGAGATTGGAGAAAGAAATAACAGTAATTTTTTAAGTTTAAGGTTTCAAGGATGTGACCCTTGAAGGTCATGATTCGACATTTATGGAGACCACAATGCGGTGACAGGCCTGCCAAACAGTCTGACAAATGATGTGGCTGCAGCACAGTCATTAATGTGACTGTCACCGCTCGCATTTCTTCACCGGAGCTGGAATAAAAGACTAATGAATGACACAACAAGGGGTTGATGCGTAACGTCCCCAACAATGTGTCAATGTCTTTAGAAAGCATCGGGTGCAGCTGGTTATCCAGCCCACAAATGGGCTTGTCACCAAAGCCAAAACGGCGTTCTTCGAGCAAGGGATGGTCAGGCGCTTTTGTGCAGGAGTGATGGTGTGGCAATGTGGAACCAGTCTAATGGCGGGCTGGTGATTAACTACCCTTCGCTGACGGCTGGAATTTGTCCACACAAAGCCGAACAACAGCGGTATTCTTCGAGTCACCATCACCTACCACCGTCACTTTCTTCTATGACTTGGACGCTGGCTGGTCACCCTTGAAATAACGAAGGGCCCTTTACTTTCCATTACCGTTGACCAAAGATTAAAGGCAACCACACAAAGCTGTGCTTTTGTCCTCTGAAAACCTTTTGTGGTGTGTCTTGTGAGGGAGTATGACTAAGCGACTCTCCCACGTCATCATATAAACCACCCAGAGTGTGCTCTTCCTCATTAATGTGAAACTTCCTGATATCTCACCCCTTGGCACTGGGGAAACACAAATGCCTGGGAAGGGAAACTCTGTGACGCTGGCAGGCCTTCCCATCAGCTCTGGCTGATCAGGAAAAGTCCCTCTCTGCTCGTCACTGACCTCTGAGTCAATACTGCCTGGCACAAGCCAACCAGGAAATGCCAGATTCCACTAGGGGGAATTCCCCCGGGTGGCGAATGATGAATCGGATAATTGCTTTTGGGAATACAATTTTCCCCGAGACTAGAGGTCCAATGCAAAACATTGATCTGTTTCGCAACAAGGTGAGATAATTGGTCAAAGTGTGATTCTCGGTCGATTTGGAAAGTCCCAACAAAGAAACAAAGGTAGAATTTTCCGGAGAGGGAATCCATTCGCTATGAAGGAGATTATTATTGTTTATTTATTTTTAAGGTCGCTAGTTTGTATTTTCTGTCAGATCACCCTCACTGTCCATAGCATTGGACTAGTGCTGTATGCTATATCCAGAAATGCAGATGTACAAATTGTGGGATATTTCCAGAAACAGTCATTGAAATTGACTCCATAATATATCAATCTCCACTTCATTAATTGTCCTCTGTTTTGCATGTGCATATCAAGCTGTCAGCTCGGGTCTGTGCTGGTTTCTTCTATAAGTGTGAGATGATTGATTGTTAGTTTTTCTCTGTTGAGTCATGACATACAGTTGAAGACGGAAGTTTATATACACTTTAGCCAAATACATTTAAACTCAGTTTTTTTTTAATTCCTGACATTTAATCCTAGTAAACATTCCCTGTCTTAGGTCAGTTAGGATCACCACTTTATTTTAAGAATGTGAAATGTCAGAATAATAGTAGAGAGAATGATATGTTTCAGCTTTTATTTATTTCATCACATTCCCAGTGGGTCAGAATTTTACATACACTCAATTTGTATTTGGTAGCATTGCCTTTAAATTGTTTAACTTGGGTCCAACATTTTGGGTAGCCTTCCACAAGCTTCCCACAATAAGTTGGGTGAATTTCGGCCCATTCCTCCTGACAGAGCTGGTGTAACTGAGTCAGGTTTGTAGGCCTCCTTGCTCGCACACGCTTTTTCAGTTCTGCCCACACATTTTCTATAGGATTGAGGTCAGGGCTTTGTGATGGCCACTCCAATACCTTGACTTTGTTGTCCTTAAGCCATTTTGCCACAACTTTTGAAGTATGCTTGGGGTCATTGTCCCTTTGGAAGACCCATTTGCGACCAAGCTTTAACTTCCTGACTGATGTCTTGAGATGTTGCTTCAATATATCCACATAATTTTCCTTCCTCATGATGCCATATATTTTGTGAAGTGCACTAGTCCCTCCTGCAGCAAAGCACACCCACAGCATGATCCTGCCACCCCCATGCGTCACGGTTGGAATGGTGTTCTTCAACTTGCAAGCAACCCCCTTTTTCCTCCAAACATAACGATGGTCATTATGGCCAAACAGTTCTATTTTTTGTTCATCAGACCAGAGGACATTTCTCCAAAAAGTACGATCTTTGTCCCCATGTGCAGTTGCAAACCGTAGTCTGGCTTTTTTATGGCGGTTTTGGAGCAGTGGCTTCTTCCTTGCTTAGCGGCCTTTCAGGTTATGTCGATATAGGACTCGTTTTACTGTGGATATAGATATTTTTGTACCTGTTTCCTCCAGCATCTTCACAAGGTCCTTTGCTGTTGTTCTGGCATTGATTTGCACTTTCCGCACCAAAGTACATTCATCTCTAGGAGACAGAACGCGTCTCCTTCCTGAGCGGTATGACGGATGCGTGGTCCCATGGTGTTTATACTTGCGTACTATTGTTTGTACAGATGAACGTGGTACCTTCATGCGTTTGGAAATTGCTCCCAAGGATGAACCAGACTTGTGGAGATCTACAATTGTTTTTCTGAGGTCTTGGCTGATTTCTTTTGATTTTCCCATGATGTCAAGCAAAGAGGCACTGAGTTTGAAGGTAGGCCTTGAAATACATCCACAGGTACACCTCCGATTGACTCAAATGATGTCAATTAGCCTATCAGAAGCTTCTAAAGCCATGACATCATTTTCTGGAATTTTCCAAGCTGTTTAAAGGCACAGTCAACTTAGTGTATGTAAACTTCTGACCCACTGGAATTGTGATACAGTGAATTATAAGTAAAATAATCTGTCTGTAAACAATTGTTGGAAAAATTACTTGTGTCATGCACAAAGTAGATGTCCTAACCGACTTGCCAAAACTATAGTTTGTTAACAACAAATGTGTGGAGTGGTTGGAAAACGAGTTTTAATGACTCCAACCTAAGTGTATGTAAACTTCCGACTTCAACTGTAACTTCAACGGGGAGATGAAAGGCTCATAAAACTTTAACTAGCGACAAACTGCAGTATGAGACATTTTGTGCATTCCTCAGGTATACTCACATCATTCATTATATATTTTAAAAAGTACATCACATGTAATATATCGAAGAAGGCAAATAAGAATTTATGTTGCAGTAAATATTCTGAGAAAACAGTGTCGGGGGAAATTATAAATTCAATGTTTGGAGAATTTCAACCAACAAACTACCATTCAAATATGCTCTCTGATTAATTGCTTTCAATCTGAAATACTTTAAATAAGTGATAATGAACAATGGATAAATATAGTATCATTACATCAATGATACCTTTTGGATAATCTCAGATGTTAAAATTTGACACAACGGTTTGATAAAATGCCTTCCATTTCCCCCTGCAATACTTCCTACATCGTAGCAATGCCCAAAATAAACCAGTGTAGAGATTTGGCATCTGAAGCACATCTAACTCAAGGACTTCCTGATCAAATCTAAACTCACTGTGAGACGCAAAATGTGTTATGCAAAACCGTTTTCCCACTCCACAAATCCAAGCCTCTTGATGAAAGAAATCTTTGAAACTATCCAAATATTCCAAACGGGTTTGCTCTGACAGTTTATGAATAAACTTTAAATCGGGTGGGTTATGTATCTTCAGACTTTGCTTCACAGACACACCATAAATGGCGAAAGAAGTCAGAGCGGAACAAAATGTCTAATCCAAACAGCTTCTCTCCTGAATGACATCTCATGCCTTCTTCCGATAACTGTGGGCCTGAGCTGCATACAGTATCTCAAAATGACTGTGGCTCCATTAGGCTACATGTAACAGATAAGAAGCAGTAGCGGTGTGTGGTTAAAATCCCTGGGGAAACCAAGCCAGGAAAAAAGCCATATTACAACCTATGTGTTGTGATAATTCTGTTGTTTGCTCTATAACCTGTTAGTTCATATGCCTTGCCACCGTGAAAAAAACTGAAAACTTGAGCGTGCATAACTATTCACCCCCCCAAAGTCAATACTTTGTAGAGCCACCTTTTGCAGCAATTACAGCTGCAAGTCTCTTGGGGTATGTCTCTATAAGCTTGGCACATCTAGCCACTGGGATTTATGCCCATTCTTCAAGGCAAAACTGCTCCAGCTCCTTCAAGTTGGATGGGTTCCGCTGGTGTACAGCAATCTTTAAGTCATACCACAGATTCTCAATTGGATTGAGGTCTGGCCTTTGACTAAGCCATTCCAATACATGTAAATGTTTCCCCTTAAACCACTCAAGTGTTGCTTTAGCAGTATGCTTAGGGTCATTGTCCTGCTGGAAGGTGAACCTCCGTCCCAGTCTCAAATCTCTGGAAGACTGAAACAGGTTTCCCTCAAGAAGTTCCCTGTATTTAGCGACATCCATCATTCCTTCAATTCTGACCAGTTTCCCAGTCCCTGCCGATGAAAAACATCCCCACAGCATGATGCTGACACCACCATGCTTCATTGTAGGGATGGTGTTCTCGGGGTGATGAGAGGTGTTGGGTTTGCGCCAGACATAACGTTTTCCTTGATGGCCAAAAAGCAGAATTTTTGTCTCATCTGACCAGAATACCTTCTTCCATATGTTTGGGGAGTCTCCCACATGCCTTTTGGCGAACACCAAACGTGTTTTCTTTTTTTTTCTTTAAGCAATGGCTTTTTTCTGGCCACTTTTCCGTAAAGCCCAGCCCTGTGGAGTGTACGGCTTAAAGTGGTCCTATGGACAGATACTCCAATCTCCACTGTGGAGCTTTGCAGCTCCTTCAGGGTTATCTTTGGTCTCTTTGTTGCCTCTCTGATTAATGCCCTCCTTGCCTGGTCCGTGAGTTTTGGTGTGCAGCCCTCTCTTGGCAGGTTTGTGGTGCCGTATCCTTTCCATTTTTTTATATTGGAATTAATGGTGCTCCGTGGAATGTTCAACCTTTGGACTTCACGTTTCGTTTTCGTTTGTTGTTTTGTCGTGTGTTTATAAGTTAAATAAACATGTACGCATATCACGCTGAGCCTTGGTCTGACCTGTCCTTGAACGAACGTGACAGAAGATCCCACCAAACAAAGACCAAGCAGCGTGCCCAGGAGGACCGAACACCCTGGATACAGGTGGGGAAGATTTGGTCATGGGAGGAGATATTTGCGGGAAAAGGACCAGGGTGTTCAGACAGGAGAGGAGCAACGGCAACACGGAAGCTGGCCGAGGAGGAAGCCCGAGAAGCAGCACCAATAAAAATGTTTGGAGGGGCTAAAGGGGTGGTCGGGGAGCGAGAGAGAAGAGCCCCGACCACTGCACCCGGTTGGTTTCCAGATTGGGTCCCTATGACCATGGGAAGAGGAGTGGGAACAGTATTATACTGAGGAGTCGGAGGATGACGACGACGACGAGTTTCTGTTCCCTAACTCGTGGGGGCTCCCGGATGAGTCCTCACGGGAGGAGCAGTGCCGTGTAAGAGAGGAGGCCACCATATTACGGGGGCTGTTAGATAGAATAGAGTGGGAGAGATCCATTCAGGAGGAGGCACTGCAGGAGGCGCGTAGGGAGAAGGAGGAAGTAGGGGCACAGCGAGAGGAGCTGGTTAGGCAGCATCAGGAGCGGGGGTTAATAAAGGAACCCAGTCCTGCTCCTCGCACCAAGCCAGTGGTGCGTGTCACCAGTCCGGTCCGGCCCATTCCTACTCCTCGCACCAAGCCAGTAGTGCGTGTCGCCAGTCCGGCCCGGCCTGTTCCTGCTCCTCGCACCAAGCCAGTGGTGTGTGTCGTCAGTCCGGCCCGGCCTGTTCCTGCTCCTCGCACCAAGCCAGTAGTGCGCGTCGCCAGTCCGGCCCGGCCCGTTCCTGCTCCTCGCACCAAGCCAGTGGTGAGCGTCGCCAGTCCAGCCATGCCAGTTCCTGCTCCTCGCACCAAGCCAGTGGTGCGCGTCGCCAGTCCGGCCCGGCCTGTTCCTTCTCCTCGCACCTAGCCTGTGGTGCGCCTCGCCAGTCCGGCCCGGCCTGTTCCTGCTCCTCGCACCAAGCCAGTGGTGCGCGTCGCCAGTCCGGCCCGGCCTGTTCCTGCTCCTCGCACCAAGCCAGTGGTGCGTGTTGCCAGTCCGGCCCGGCCCATTCCTGCTCCTCGCACCAAGCTAGTGGTGCGTGTTCCCAGTCCGGTACGGCCCGTGCCTGCTCCCCGCACCAAGCCAGTGGTGCGCGTCGCCAGTCCAGCCCGGCCTGTTCCTGCTCCTCGCACCAAGCCAGTGGTGCGTGTTGCCAGTCCGGCCCGGCCCATTCCTGCTCCTCGCACCAAGCTAGTGGTGCGTGTTCCCAGTCCGGTACGGCCCGTGCCTGCTCCCCGCACCAAGCCAGTGGTGCGCGTCGCCAGTCCGGCCCGGCCTGTTCCTGCTCCTCGCACCAAGCCAGTGGTGCGTGTTGCCAGTCCGGCCCGGCCCATTCCTGCTCCTCGCACCAAGCTAGTGGTGCGTGTTCCCAGTGCGGTACGGCCCGTGCCTGCTCCCCGCACCAAGCCAGTGGTGCGCGTCGCCAGTCCGGCCCGGCCCGTTCCTGCTCCTCGCACCAAGCCAGTGGTGCGCGTCGCCAGTCCGGCCCGGCCTGTTCCTGCTCCTCGCACCAAGCCAGTGGTGCGTGTTCCTAGTCCGGTCTCCCACACCAGGGTCCAGACAGGGCCTGGAGTATCGTGGGAGGAAGGAGAGGGGAAGCAGCACACCGAGGTCCAGACCAGACCAGGGGCGCAACAGGGAGGCGGAGAGTAAGAGGTCGTCACGCCCGGAGCCGGATCCGCCTCCGAGGCGGAATGCCCACCCGGCCCCTACCCTGTTAGGTGAAGGTTGTGCGGTCGGAGTCCGCACCTTTGGGGGGGGGGGTACTGTCACGCCTTGACTCAGGGGACTCGTATATGTTGAGTCAGGGTGTGTATATTCTTTGTTCGTGTATACTCTATGTGGTGTATCTAGTATGTATAGATCTATGTTGGCCGGTGTGGGTCCCAATCAGAGGCAGCTGTCGCTCGTTGTCTCTGATTGGGGATCATACTTAGGCAGCCGATTGGCACTGTTTAGTTGTGGGATCTTGTTCCGTGTAAGGTTTGTGGTGTGTTCAACTTTGGACTTCACGTTTCATTTTCGTTTGTTGTTTTGTCGTGTGTTTATAAGTTAAATAAACATGTACGCATATCACGCTGCGCCTTGGTCTGACCCGTCCTTGAACGAACGTGACAAACAGTTACATGACCTACAGCATGGTCAATCAAATACATTTTCCCGTTATTTTCTGACTACTAAACAACTTGATTTAGAACACTGGAGAGTTACCGCAGGTAGCAAAGAAAACATGCGCAGCCTCCACTATTCCAGCACCATTTCATCTTCAACATTTCAACATCATCAAATCAACTATGCTTAGTCTAATACAGTAACAACTAAAATATTCCAAAAACTATTTAGTCCAATCAAAGTAAGCTAAATATCATGTTGCTGTCCATGGTACTGATTTCTGTGTGTGTGCGTAATCAGAAAAAAAACATGTTGACTCATTCTACTTGTAGAGAACCGCCAATGTCATCCTCCTCTCATCCATGTTGCCGAAACGGTCTATGACTTTGTAATACAGTACACACTTTTAGTTTTTGTTGTCCTAGGCTACCTGGCTAAAATTATTACTTGCTAGCCTAATATCCTTTCATGGACAACGATTAGCCAGCTAGTTAACATTAGCTTACTACATCTAACAGTGGAGGCTCCTCAGAGGATGAAGGGGAAGACCATCCTACTCAGTGAATTTCAGAATAATTAAAAATAATGAAACATTAAAAAAGTTATCCTTTTTAGATAAAACTATACTAAATATATTCATGTCACCAAATACCTGATTAAAACACTGTTTTGCAATAAAGTTCTACAGTAGTCTCAACAACACAGTCTAGGCTAGCACCATGGTGTAGCCAGAAGACAGCTATTCCCTGTCCTCTTCTGGCTACATTGACTTCAATACAAAATCTAGGAGGCTCGTAGTTCTTACCCCCTTCGATAGACCTACATGGTAATTATGACCACTTCTGTAGGACGTCCTCCAACCAATCAAAGCTTTTGCAATATGAACTGACATGTTGTCCATCCAATCATAGGATTAGGATCAGAGAACAAACCTAGTGTGGTATATTGGGGTAGTGCCACAGAGCATTATGGAGGTTGTATGTGTTGTGAAGCTTGGTGAGTTGGTGACATATTGGATAGAGACTGAAAGTGAAGAGTGATAGTTGAGCATATTAAGGATATTATTCAATTCAAATTAGTTTCTTCCAACTACAGGAGACAGAGGAGGGAGATTATATATTGTTTTCTTGGTTTTAGAACTTTATTTTTGTGTGGAGTTAGTGAGATTTATTTAAATTTGCCTTGCTAACGTTAGCTAGCTACCAGAGTGGAGTTTTCTCTGCCAGAATGTCTAGCTAATACTAACAACAATGTAGTGGATTTTTTGTTGAAGAACCCCTTTCATTGCCCACATCAGATTCAAGCTTCTTGGAAAAAGCCGCATTGATCATGTAATGGACAATCATCTGCAAATTCAAACTTCTCAACACAATGAGAAGGTAAGAAGAAACAGGTTCACAAGCAGCTTATCAGCAAGAGTTGGCTTTTACTTAGGGGCACGATGAGAGGGAAAGTTCAGCTAACAAGGGTAACCACAAGGAGCTTGCAGAGGTAATTGCACGTTACGATGCTTTACTTGCAGAGCATACTGTCTTCTCTGGGATGTCGAAATCAATTCAGAATGATTTGATCGCTTCCATCGCATCATCCATTAAAAGTTAAATTAAAAAGAGAGGTTGATGCAGCGCTTAAGTAGGCTTTCCACTTTCCTCCGGTATTTATTTAGCAAAGGTGACAACACATAATCACTCCGGACAGACACAAGCAAAAACTTATTGAAAAAATGTTGCAGCAGCCTAAGCTACACCTAAACATTAGAGATCAGACATGCTGTATGGGATGAAAATGAAACCATTTTTCAGTCTGATCAATTTTAGGCTACTAATAAGAGCAGCTGCATATAGCCTATGCACCCTGTCCATCTGGTCAGGGTAAACCAATTCGTAACCTTATGTATTTATAGTACATTTGTTTGTCAAGAGAAAATATGAATGTGATCAAATATTCAAACTTGGGCTGGCTAGGCTGCCTATACCTTTTCAATCCCAAATTATTAACTGGAATTAATTAATCAACATAATAGTGATGACATAGACTGCAAGTTAATTTTTATTTAGGCCTGCAGTTGCATAGGCCTGCATGATGCAAACATGCATAAAGCGAGCTTAGCCGTGTGAGTTCTATTGTCTATCAGTTATTGTCTCTGTGTCTGGGTAGAGGAAAACCCTCTGTTAGTCTAAATATAATTAATATAAGGTTGCTCCAGTTTGACAGCGTTTTCATCCTGCCCAGGGCCAGGAGGTTTTTCCAGGAGTTTTTTTTTTTAAACCATGTGATCTGATTAGAAAAACCTGTCCCATCAAAGCCCATATAATACCTTTTTACAACTGATGAATCACTGTCATACCCTATAGGGTTAGTTTACCAGATAAGGAAAAATTCCAGGTCCCAGGGGGAACAAATTGCCCCACCACACTGGGACCTATGGTGCCACCAGTCTGCTCGCAGTTGTCAGTTATCATCAGGTCTGTGGATGATCAGGGCTTTATTCAGCAACGTTTCTTGGGCTACTTTGATGTGTCAAGTGGGCGAGAAGCACAGTCTGTGTTTGACTTTGTTAACTCTGAGATGTCTGAGTTTAACTTCATGGAGAAACGTGTTTCTCAAATCTATGATGGCGCTACTGTAATGGAATGTATCTGCTATTTTGTATTTACAGCAAAGTCCCCTCCTGTTCCCTGATTAAGAGGTGATGACCACTCCACTCCACTACCATTGTCAACTCTCTCCTGACATGAACTGAAGCCATGTCTCATGTGCCTGCTCCACTGGCACATATAATGTTTCCTCTCCAAGCACTGTGAGTTGACCCTGTCAATGTAGAGTCAATCACATACACATACACAAACACAATCACATTATTACACATCAATGATTTTACTCCTTGCTTGGACTAACTCATTCTTAGCTCTTTTGTCTAACTGTGTAGTGTAGAGTGTTATTGTTTTTTGTCTTCCCAGTCAAATCCTGGCCTGCCCTCAGTGGAAGAGTTGAGCTCTTCTGTCCTGCACTGAAGCCTATGAACGCATCAACCCCGGTCCTGCACTGAAGTCCTGCACCCTCTGATCACCTCAACTCATGCCTCATACCCTCATTCAATCACTGCTGTGATCCCGTCCCAACACTGTAAGTAGCCCTCTCATTCCCATTCCCCATAATATTGTAATATAAAATGTCATTATTAAATGCTTTAGGTTAAAATAATTACTCTTTGATTATTTTTTAAACACACTTTATCGTCTCCGTGCGGTCCGCGCCAATACCGTGGGTCTCCCATCCTCCTTCATTTTTCAGGCAACCAGCCTCCACTGACATCTAGCTACATATTGAACTTCCATCCTCTCAGGCCAGAGACACAATGTATGAATTTAAAGTTGGATCAGAATCGCCGGTATAATCATTGGCCAGTAAGGAGAATTAAGTAAAACCACAAGTCCAAAGGCCTATCTCCATCCATGGCTAATTTAGGAAAGGGCCCATGTTAGGTAGTTAGCTAGCTACCGGAGGACAACAACAGAACGAAATGCAACAATTCAAGTTTTTTTCTGTCAATGACGTTTGGCTTTTGATGTAATGTGATTGGTGTGAAGCAAAATCCAAACTGGCATCTCTTGATACTTTTTTCTGGTGCGCCAGGACCATTCACAGTTGAGTTCACTCAGTTTAGCTCAACACTGATTGCCTATTATTGTATAATTTTTGTATCAATGGAGGCCAAATGCTCTCTGGCTTCCCTTGCATTCAATGCTACAGGAGGCAACAATATCATACTCTTTTTGACCAGACAGAATCAGATAGATGGGTTACACATAGAAAGACAGAGGGGCGCTGTTTCGCTCGCTCTGATGCTTTCTCCAGTGAGATACATTTAGCATCTTGCGAATTGAAGGAATATTATGAAACACAGAGAGACAAAATGTCAATTTTTTTTATATGTTTTATTTATCGTTGGGGGTACATTTTTGGGGGAAGCCTGGCTTCCCATGGCATCCATGAATACACGCCACTGATAAGAAGTCTTCATCAATTTATTCACAGGAAAAATGCTGCGAGGGAAAGTGTAGCATCTCTCTGGGGTGAAAACCATACAAATACCAGCCAGAGCTTATTCAGAGACAATAATGTTAATTGAAAGACAACAAAAACAACCCTGTGGAGACAACATTGATAGAAACAAAACAACCCCAGTCTATTATGACCCAATCCTTGTCTAAGGCCCCGTTACTAGGCGGGAGCACGTTTCACGGACCTACTGTATGTGTCTAATATTAGTCAACTGTGTCAGTGGAAAATGGAAACCTCTTATGTGTCATTTTCCTGTGAAAAAGGAAATTAAATCTAGTTCTCCTGTCTGCCTTTTTGGTGAGATGTTGAAATAGCGTATTGTAGCCAGTGGAAGTACAGCACAGTTGCCTAAAGATCTAAGGCCAAATGTGTTCAGTGTGTATTGTTCTCTACAAAAGAGATAGAGAGATGAGAGATTGTAATGCATACCATGGTTGGGGTCAATTCCATTTTAATTTGGTCAAAGCGTCACTGTCACGATCATCGTAATGAGTGGACCAAGGCGCAGCGTGATATGCGTACATCTTTTAATGTGTACTTTAACAATAACAACCAAAACAACAAAACGATACGTGAAGCCCAAAGGTAAACAAACACAAACCTTACACGGAACAAGATCCCACAAAAGACAAGTGCACAATAGGCTGCCTAAGTATGGTCCCCAATCAGAGACAACGAGCCACAGCTGTCTCTAATTGGGAACCACCCCGGCCAACATAGAAACACATAAACTAGAACAAGAACATAGAAAACACAACACAGACACTACACAACCTGGCTCAACTTTTAAGAGTCCCCAGAGCCAGGGCGTGACAGTCACATTTAAAGTCATCCTGTGTAATAGTGTTGGACAATGTAATTGTCACACAGCAATGGATAAATAATATACAATTCACTGTTGCAATAACTGCTCAATGCAACTCCCTATGACGTCAGATCTTTAACTCAGAGGTGATTGCCTATCCCTGTCCTTCTCTTGGTTTTCACAATCCTTTATAGATAAATTTGACATACAGTGGGGTCCAGAATTATTGGATCCCTTGATAAAGATGAGCAAAAAAGTCTGAACTATATTGTATGCTCTGAAAAAAAACATATACAGTTGAAGTCGGATGTTTACATACACTTAAGTTGGAGTTTTCAACCACTCCACACATTTCTTGTTAACAAACTATAGTTTTGGCAAGTCGGTTAGGACATCTACTTTTTGCATGACACAAGTAATTTTTCCAACAATTGTTTACAGACAGATTATTTCACTTATAATTCACTGTATCACAATTCCAGTGGGTCAGAAGTTTACATACACTAAGTTGACTGTGCCTTTAAACAGCTTGGAAAATTCAAGAAAATGATGTCATGGCTTTAGAAGCTTCTGATAGGCTAATTGACATCATTTGAGTCAATTGGAGGTGTACCTGTGGATGTATTTCAAGGTCTACCTTCAAACTCAGTGTCTCTTTGCTTGACATCATGGGAAATTCCAAAGAAATCAGCCAAGACCTTGGGAGCAATTTCCAAACGCATGAAGGTACCACGCTAATCTGTACAAACAATAGTACGCAAGTATAAACACCATGGGACCACGCAGCCGTCATACCGCTCAGGAAGGAGACGCGTTCTGTCTCCTAGAGATGAACGTACTTTGGTGCGAAAAGTGCAAATCAATCCCAGAACAACAGCAAAGGACCTTGTGAAGATGCTGGAGGAAACAGGTACAAAAGTATCTATATCCACAGTCAAATGAGTCCGATATCGACATAACCTGAAAGACCGCTCAGCAAGGAAGAAGCCACTGCTCCAAAACCGCCATAAAAAAGCCAGACTACGGTTTGCAACTGCACATGGGGACAAAGATTGTACATTTTGGAGAAATGTCCTCTGGTCTGATGAAACAAAAATAGTACTTTTTGGCCATAATGACCATCGTTATGTTTGGAGGAAAAAGGGGGTGAGCCGAAGAACACCATCCCAACCGTGAAGAACGGGGGTGGCAGCATCATGCTGTGGGGGTGCTTTGCTGCAGGAGGGACTGGTGCACTTCACAAAATAGATGGCATCATGAGGAAGGAAAATTATGTGGATATATTGAAGCAACATCTCAAGACATCAGTCAGGAAGTTAAAGCTTGGTCGCAAATGGGTCTTCCAAATGGACAATGACCTCAAGCATACTTCCAAAGTTATGGCAAAATGGCTTAAGGACAACAAAGTCAAGGTATTGGAGTGGCCATCACAAAGCCCTGACCTCAACCCTATAGAAAATGTGTGGGCAGAACTGAAAAAACGTGTGCGAGCAAGGAGGCCTACAAACCTGACTCAGTTACACCAGCTCTGTCAGGAGGAATGGGCCAAAACTCACCCAATTTATTGTGGGAAGCTTGTGGAAGGCTACCCGAAATGTTTTACCCAAGTTAAACAATTTAAAGGCAATGCTACCAAATACAAATTGAGTGTATGTAAACTTCTGAACCACTGGGAATGTGATGAAATAAATAAAAGCTGAAATATATCATTCTCTCTACAATTATTCTGACATTTCACATTCTTAAAATAAAGGGGTGATTCTGACTGACCTAAGACAGTGCATTTTTACTAGGATTAAATGTCAGGAATTGTGAAAAACTGAGTGTATGTAAACTTCCAACTACAACTGTATAATACAAACTTGACCGCAAGTAAATTTTCCAGCAAGACAAGAACCCCAAGCACTCATCAATAGCCACAAAGAAATGGTTAATAGACCACAAAATCAACATTTTGCAATGGCTTGCTTAGTCTCTGGACTTAAACCCCAATGAAAACCTGTGGTTTAATTGAACAGGGCAGTACATAAGTGCAGACAAAGGATATCAAGGATAAGGAAAGATTCGGTATGGAGGGAATGGTCCAAGATCCCTCCCAATGTGTTCTCCAATCTCATAAAACATTTTAGAAAAATCTGTGTCCTCGCAAGGGGAGGGTGCTGGAGCATTGAAAACAGGGGATCCAATAATTTTTTATCACTATCTTTTTTAGATATTTTATTTAATCTCTTTCTCTGAGCAATTGAATTAGCATAAAATTATGTAATCTTTCATTTATTTTTTGCTAATCTTTATCAAGAGATTCAATAAATCCGGGACCCCACTGTATCTAAGAAGCTATAAACTGAGTTCATAAGAATAACCATACCCATACCATATAATACAGTGCCAGTATTGGGTTTCTGCAAAACAAATTTAACTACCAATAGAGACAATTGCCATAAATCTGAGTTGACCTTTTAAGAGGTGGAGCACGCTGGTCTCTTTGTAACCCTTATTTGCTGGTCGAATCAGAGTGGGAATGAGGTAACCAGTTTCACTGTTGAAAGCTTTTTTTTATGGTATTATTTTTCCTGTTTGGCAAAATGGATAGCAATTACATATCTGGAAGTGTATCATTTTTAATAGGCATTTCGTCCCTCTCCTTCACACTTCATAAACTACACCCTGTCCTTTTGGGAGATCTTGTGAAGCGCTGATATTAGTGAGTAATTTCCTTTTACTATGTATATAATGATGTCATCTCGATCCGATCGTAATGGACCCTATCACAGTTTCTGAAATGCAGCCCACACATTAGTAGTCTTTGGAAGACATGCATAACAAGGACTTGTCATCTATGACCACTATGGAGAAGCCACTTTTCTAGGAAATAAATTTTGATTCTGTTATAGAAGTTTGGCACTTAGACCTCTACATAATCTGTTCAGCAATATTTTACATTATATTATATTACATAATGATTACTCCAGGGTATAGCCCATAAGAAAATAGCTCATGTAATGACTTTTTTGTGTAAGCAAGCTTACAGATTGTGTATGTAACAGAGTAGAAAATTCCACCCAGACTGGGGCGCAAACTCACAACCCTCAACACTGTAGCACGACATATTCATGAAGCACCATCACTACCATTGACCCACATAAGGCTTTTCTGTATTCGGCGTAGCAAGTGATGGGCCTAACTATCCACCAAAAGAAGCACTGCTTATTCAGTACAGGCCCTGTTCTGACACAATGCCACAAATGTCTCAAGTTTTGAGGGAGCATTCAATTGGCATGCTGACTGCAGGAATGTCCACCAGAGCTGTTGCCAGAGAAATGAATGTTCATTTCTCTACCATAAGCCATTTTAGAGAATTTGGCAGTATGTCCAACCAGCCTCACAACCGCAGACCACGTGTAACCACGCCAGCCCAGGACCTCCACATCCGGCTTCTTCACCTGCGGGATCGTCTGAGACCAGCCACCTGGACAGCTGATGAAACTGTGGGTTTGCACAACCAAAGAATTTGTCAGAAACCATCTCAGGGAAGCACATCTGTGTTCTCACCAGGGTCTTGACCTGACTGCAGTTCGGTGTCGTAACCAACTTTAGTGGGCAAATGCTCACCTTCGATGGCCACTGGCACACTGGAGAACTGTGCTCTTCATGGATGAATCCCAGATTTAACTGTACCGGGCAGATGGCGTTGTGTGGGTGAGCAGTTTGCTGATGTCAACGCTGTGAACAGAGTGCCCCATGGTGGCGGTGGGGTTGTAGTATGGGCAGGTATGAGCTACGGACAACGAACACAATTGCATTTTATCGAAGGCAATTGGAATGCACAGATACCGTGATGAGATCCTGAGGCCCATTTTCGTGCCATTCATCCGCCGCCATCACCTCATGTTTCAGCATGATAATGCACAGCCCCATGTCGCAAGGATCTGTACACAATTCCTGGAAGCTGAAAATGTCCCAGACATTTGGGATGCTCTGTATCGATGTGTACATTTTAATATTTTTTCATTTAGCAGAAGCTCTTATCCAGAGCGACTTACAGTTAGTGAGTGCATACATCATTTTTTTATTTTTCATACTGGCCCCCCGTGGGAATCGAACCCACAACCCTTGCGTTGCAAACGCCATGCTCTACCAACTGAGCTACATCCCTGCCGGCCATTCCCTCCCCTACCCTGGACGACGCTGGGCCAATTGTGCGCCGCCCCATGGGCCTCCCAGTCGCGGCCGGCTACAACAGAGCCTGGATTCGAACCAATATCCAGCAACTTCGCGCAGCCATTGAAGAGGAATGGGAGAACATTCCACAGGCCACAATCAACCGCCTGATCAATTCTATGCGAAGGAGATGTGTCGCTCTTTATGAGGCAAATTGTGGTCACACCAGATACTGACTGTTTAAAAAAAAAGTCAGAACCAGCCCCACTCTCCTCTTAAGTTCACCCTTTTCTGCCATCCTGTCAGTTTGGGTGGATTTCATCATGTCAGAACTTGTATAGGAATGATTTAAATCTTATTCAAACATTTTTATGAGATTGAATTATTTTCAGATTACGGCCTCTTCACGCTAGCACAGGCTGCTGCAGCAATACACCAACCACAATCCAACATGTTTTTGTTGGATCAAGTGAGTATTTGGCAGGGTATAGATATATGACGTGCACCTCTGGGGTATTCTATTGGGTAAAATCATTGCAAGGGGCTGAAGGGCTTTAGTGAAGGTAGCTGTATTGACATAATAGAGTAGGTCAAATTCAATGCTTATGGAGCTGGGCCTGTGGTAGAGTAGCAGTGTAGAACTGGAGGGTGTTTGGTGGGGCACGGCTATGGACTCTATTAGTTAATGTGCCCAACAGGTGTAATCCATTTGAGAGACACTTACATTTTGTCTATGTGTATTATCTGGAGGGGATTTTGGGAAAGTCTTTTTCCCTAGAGAGCAGATGGGTGACTGCCTTGCAGCACTCACAGTTTTCAGTGTCTAATCACCCTTTCCCTCGTCCCTTCTTCCCTCTTTTACTCAGAGTTTTTCTCAGGGCCTTTGTGTGTGTGTGTGTGTGTGTGTGTGTGTGTGTGTGTGTGTGTGTGTGTGTGTGTGTGTGTGTGTGTGTGTGTGTGTGTGTGTGTGTGTGTGTGTGTGTGTGTGTGTGTGTGTGTGTGTGTGTGTGTGCGTGCGTGCGTGCGTGCGTGCGTGTGTGTGCGTGTGTGTGCATGTGTGCATGTGATCGTGTTCTGAACAGCTACGGTATACAGAGAAGTCTAATTATGAGATAAATAAATAACTAAACACATCGTGGAGGCCAAACAACCCTGTGTGCATGAGAAAACAGCCAGACTTGGCACACATACTGCTCCCAATGTTTAATACGGGCCATGATATTGTAGCACCAATATGCCCACAGTCACCGTCATGCATGCTTTCACATTGAATACATGAGGGAGGCTTTTACTGTAAGTCAGTGTGGGCTGCTATGTGAAAATTCTGTGTTTGCTGACATTGGTGGCATTCATGTTGGAAATAGTAAGACCAAGGGAGCTAAGATAAGATTGACATACAGCTTAATATGCATTATTCATAGTGCCACTGTGGAAGAGTTACTTAAGCAATCTCAAAACAATCAGAATTTTCCTCAGCTTTTTCAATCAGCATTTCTGGTAAGACTTTATTTGGATAGTGCCCAATAAATGGTTTATAGATAGCTCAACTAACTGTTTAGTTCAACTAAGCCCTATCCCTAATGCTAACTCTTTATACCCCAACCCAAACTCTGATATAACCCAGGACAAGTAATGGTGAGGTTTCTGCCGCTTTCAGACTTATAGTTTTTGTTTAAATAGATAAACACTGAAATAAAACATAAAATTATGCAGATTTCGGGCACTGTCAGCTTAATAGTAATCCATCTATCAATATAATGAGAGACCCATATAATTCGATTTTCTATGGAATGAAAGTTGGCCTACCCCTCGATCGCTCTTCTCCATGTGTTCTGTCTTTAGTAATTTAATTTGTCCTCTGCTGGCTTACTTTGCTAGTTTGGTCACTGTTAGCTAAGATTGCTAGCCAGCCAGGACTACTCAAACAAACATTTAGGAGAGAAGCAAGCTGTAGCTAAAATCTTTAGTGGAGTCTGGCATTTCTGGCAGTTTTATTTTTAGACAATCTTATCAAGCAAAAATATTAATGTCATGAAATAAATTAGGCAAGCTAGTTTGTGTGTGGAGCACTTCAAAGGGCTGTGTGTGCAAGACAATTTGGCGCAGGATTTCTTTAGAGGTCTTTGTTCGGATGTTGCATTCACTGGTGAGATTGGAAGCTCATTTGAAGTCCATGGACTTGGTCCCGCCCCCAACGTCAGTCCTGAGACATGGGCCTTTTCTCTTTTGGGCAAAAGTCCGTCCTCCACCCTCTCTCCTCCGTCCTCTCTCCTCCGTTACCCGGAAACCGATAAGTGGTTGAGTGGTCGAGGAGATGTCAATTCGTAAGTAGGTGAACTAAAGAGTGTCCTCTCCTCGATAGCCACCTTTCATCAAGGATAGTCATATGTATCCTACCAGAGTCCTTCGCGGAAGAGTTTTGAAATCTGCAACACTCCCTTTGAATCAGCTTTTGTTTTGTCGGAGGAGAAAAGCATGCACACGTTTAAAAACAATACGTTACTGATCATTGTATCTATAAAATGTATTGCACAACTAACTTCATTAATTTTTTGCACTTTACACATTTATTTTGGGATCCACCCCATCAACATAATTTGCGAGTAGAGCAGGAGAGTCTCATTTCATATTAGCGCATTTTCGTCCACGTTCCCTCTCCTCGTCGCCTCACTTCAATTACCTTTTACCTTTTTAAAAGGAGGCGAGAGAGGAAGGAGGAGAGAGGACGCAGGAGTTGAGCAAATTTAATTGAGAAAAGGCCATTCTTGTTCAAACAACTGAGAAGAAATGGAAGGACAAGTGCTATTTCTGAAGACTACACGGGAGAAAGGAAAGCGTATTAAACAAAAGACCAGTCAAAAGTAATATATTGGTGGAAAATACCGAAGATTACTATCTGCTCATTCACCCGACAATACTGTGAAAGGTGACAGAAATGAGTCAGAATTTGGTGAGTTTAAAATTACCCGCTAAAGCCTTCATATTAGCAAATAACTAGCGCTAGGCTACCTAGCCAAACTAACTAGTGGTCATTCATATTGCATAGGAAGTTAGCACCAAGCTAGCCCCTATGCTCAAATACGTTATGATCTTTTTGCAAACTCAATAGCTTTATAAAACGAATGGTATTACTTTCCAAACATGTTTCATGTTTAGGGGAAGACATTACTTTGTAGAGAAGAACACTTTTTTTGATTGCCTTAAGCTCAAAGCTAATGGGTTATCATAGTGAAGCACTAGTCCATGCTTGGTCATTACTGTGCTCAAGAGAGTGATAACTATCCACCATTTTCTGTTGCAGCGTTTAGTTTTAAATTATACTGTTATGTGAATGGCACATATTCAGACCCCTTGATTTTTTCCACATTTTGTTACGTTACAGCCTTATTCCAAAATGGATTAAAAATATATATAATTCTCATCAATCTACACACAATACCCCATAATGACAAACCAAAAACAGGTTTTTAAAAATTCCTGCAAATGTATTAAAATATAAAAACAGAAATACCTTATTTATAGAAGTATTCAGACCCTTTGCTATGAGACTCGAAATTGAGCTCAGGTGCATCCTGTTTCCATTTGTCATCCCTTGAGATGTTTCTACAACTTGATTTGGAGTCCACCGGTGGTAAATTCAATTGATTGGACATGATTTGAAAAGGCACATACCTGTCTATATAAGGTCCCACAGTTGACAGTGCATGTCAGAGCAAAAACCAAGCCATGAGGTCGAAGGAATTGTCCGTAGAGCTCCGAGACTGGATTGTGTCGAGTTACAGATCTGGGGAAGGGTACCAATAAATGTCTGCAGCATTGAAGGTCCCCAAAAACACAGTGGCCTCCATCATTCTTAATTGGAAGAAGTTTGTAACCACCAAGACTCTTCCTAGAGCTGGATGCCCGGCCAAACTGAGCAATCGGGGGAGAAGGGCCTTGGTCAGGGAGGTGACCAAGAACCCGATGGTCACTCTGACAGAGTTCCAGAGTTCCTCTGTGGAGATGGGAAAACCTTCCAGAAGGACAACCATCAATGCAGCACCAATCAGGCCTTTATAATAGAGTGGCCAGACGAAGCCACTCCTCAGTAAAAGGCACATGACAGCCCACTTGGAGTTTGCGAAAAGGCACCTAAAGGACTCAAACCATGAGAAACAAGATTCTTTGGTCTGATGAAGAATGCCAAGCATCACATCTGGATGAAACCAAGCACCATCCCTACGGTGAAGCATGGTGGTGGGAGCATCATGCTGTGAGGATGGTTTTCAGCGGCAGGGACTGGGAGACTAGTCAGCATCGAGGGAAAGATGAACGTAGCAAAGTACAGAGAGATCCTTGATGAAAACCTGCTCCAGAGTGCTCAGGACCTCAAACTGGGGTGAAGGTTCACCTTCCAACGAGACAACGACCCTAAGCACACAGCCAAGACAATGCAGGAGTGGCTTTGGGACAAGTCTCTGAATGTCCTTGAGTAACCCAGCCAGATCCCGGACTTGAACCCGATCGAACATCTCTGGAGAGACCTGAAAATAGTTGAGCAGCGTCGCTCCCCATCCAACCTGACAGAGCTTGAAAGGATCTGCAGAGAAGAATGAGAGAAACTCCCCAAATACAGGTGTGCCAAGCTTGTAGCGTTGTACCCAAGAAGACTCAAGGCTGTAATCGCTGCCAATGGTGCTACAACAAAGTACTGAGTAAAGGGTCTGAATACTTATGTAAATGTGATATTAAAGTTTATATATATATATATATATATATATATATATATATATATATATACAGTGGGGAGAACAAGTATTTGATACACTGCCGATTTTGCAGGTTTTCCTACTTACAAAACATGTAGAGGTCTGTAATTTCCAGAAAATCACATTGTATGATTTTTAAGTAATTAATTTGCATTTTATTGCATGACATAAGTATTTGATACATCAGAAAAGCAGAACTTAATATTTGGTACAGAAACCTTTGTTTGCAATTACAGAGATCATACGTTTCCTGTAGGTCTTGACCAGGTTTGCACACACTGCAGCAGGGATTTTGGCCCACTCCTCCATACAGACCTTCTCCAGATCCTTCAGGTTTCGGGGCTGTCACTTGGCAATATGGACTTTCAGCTCCCTCCAAAGATTTTCTATTGGGTTCAGGTCTGGAGACTGGCTAGGCCACTCCAGGACCTTGAGATGCTTCTTACGGAGCCACTCCTTAGTTGCCCTGGCTGTGTGTTTCGGGTCGTTGTCATGCTGGAAGACTCAGCTACGACCCATCTTCAATGCTCTTACTGAGGGAAGGACGTTGTTGGCCAAGATCTCGCGATACATGGCCCCATCCATCCTCCCCTCAATACGGTGCAGTCGTCCTGTCCCCTTTGCGGAAAAGCATCCCCAAAGAACGATGTTTCCACCTCCATGCTTCACGGTTGGGATGGTGTTCTTGGGGTTGTACTCATCCTTCTTCTTCCTCCAAACATGGCGAATGGAGTTTAGACCAAAAAGCTATATTTTTGTCTCATCAGACCACATGACCTTCTCCCATTCCTCCTCTGGATCATCCAGATGGTGATTGGCAAACTTCAGACGGGCCTGGACATGCGCTGGCTTGAGCAGGGGGACCTTGCGTGCGCTGCAGGATTTTAATCCATGTTGGCGTAGTGTGTTACTTATGTTTTTCTTTGAGACTGTGGTCCCAGCTCTCTTCAGGTCATTGACCAGGTCTTGCCGTGTAGTTCTGGGCTGATCCCTCACCTTCCTCATGATCATTGATGCCCCACGAGGTGAGATTTGCATGGAGCCCCAGACCGAGGGTGATTGACCGTCATCTTGAACTTCTTCCATTTTCTAATAATTGCGCCAACAGTTGTTGCCTTCTCACCAAGCTGTTGCCTATTGTCCTGTAGCCCATCCCAGCCTTGTGCAGGTCTACAATTTTATCCCTGATGTCCTTACACAGCTCTCTGGTCTTGGCCATTGTGGAGAGGTTGGAGTCTGTTTGATTGAGTGTGTGCACAGGTGTCTTTTATACAGGTAACGAGTTCAAACAGGTGCAGTTAATACAGGTAATGAGTGGAGAACAGGAGGGCTTCTTAAAGAAAAACTAACAGGTCTGTGAGAGCCGGAATTCTTACTGGTTGGTAGGTGATCAAATACTTATGTCATGCAAATTAATTACTTAAAAATCATACAATGTGATTTTCTGCTTTGTAAGTAGGAAAACCTGCAAAATCGGCAGTGTATCAAATACTTGTTCTCCCCACTGTATATATATAGATATATATATATTAATTTGCAAACCTCTTTTAGCTTTGTTATTATGGGGTATTGTGTGTAGATTAATGAGGGGAAAAAACTATAGAATCCATTTTAGAATAAGGCTGTAACGTAACAAAATGTGGAAAAAGTGAAGGGGTCTGAATACTTTCCGAATACACTGTAGATTAGGCCTACTGTCATCCATTACTTGACCTGGGCTGCACTAACTCTACCTGTAAACCCTTACTGGAACCTGTTGCATATCAATAGATTTGTAGTTGATAGTTTGATCATCTTTGTATGAGCATTTTTGTCTGGCCGAGCACATATTTTATATCTCCATCATTGGCTGCTACAGAATGACAGTGTGTGGTTTTAGCTTCAATCTATGTGGGGTGAACTCACAAAGGCAGGCATGTAGGCTATAAAGCCCCCAAGTAACAAGACTACAGAACACACACAGTAAACATGCTCCAACCATGATCACCAGTACAGTCCTGTAGCTCTCGTACAAGTAAGGCATTATGACGGCGTTTTCAAAAAGCTGGGCTCATAGCCATGATTTACATTACTCCTAATTATTATAATGCCATAAGCCCTCGCTCCATATACAAACCACCCCCACAGTGCCCTATCATTTATCCTCACGGCGGTGATGTCAGAGAAACATCTGGAGACTGTAATTAATTGCCAATGAGATTTCCAGTTAATGATTTGGATATGTGAGGAGGCGTGACAATGTTTGAACTGGGAATAGAAGTCCAAATGGACAAACAAACAGAAAGTATATTGCAATCTTCATCCACTATCCAAAGAGGCCTGTGTCGGATTACTGAAAACAGTGCTGTGTGTTCTGAAATGAAAAACAAACACATTTTCTCAACGGATGTGATTAAAGTCACCCTGCCCAAACCTGGACGACACTGGGCCAATTGTGCACCGCCCTATGGGACTCCCAATCACTGCCGGATTGTGATACAGCCTGGAATCGCACCAGGGTCTGTAGTGACGCCTCTAGCACTAAGATAAAGTGCCTTAGACCGCTGTGCCACTCGTGAGCCCACATGAGCTGTCCAATGTAGGATAATCTGTTTTCTTATTTTGTCACTGACTGGGATAGAGAATAGAGGAGTTAGCTTAACTTTTAATGCCAGGCATAGATAAAGGCAGTTTTGTAAGGCACCTCTTGTTTAAGACATTATGGACAGTATGTGGATAGAATATGTAGTATATCTGAAGAATACGTAGAATATAATAGCATATGTACAGCAATAGTTGAATAGCATAACCTTGACTAGAATACAGTATATACAGTACCAGTCAAACGTTTCCCTGACCCTCTAAGTTGCCCTTGAATCGCTACAGCAGTGACATATTTGCAACAGTGGTCTGTTTCCCTGACCCTGATTAGCCTAAGCCTAGTCCTGGACTAAAAGGCACTTTCAATGGATACCTCCATTGAGCAAGCTTTTTAGTCCAGGACTAGGCCTTAATCTAGGTCGTGTTAACCATCTGTACTGTATGGGTTTGGGGTGCGGTTTGGATCTCAACTTGATCTCAACAATGGTAAATCCAACCAAGAGAGTTTCATACAACTCCAAATCAACTCAAATCAAATTGTATTGGTCGCATACACATATTAAGCAGATGTTATTATGGGTGTAGTGAAATGCTTGTGTTCCTAGCTCCAACAGTGCATTAATATCTAACAATACACAACAATACACACAAATCTAAAAGTAAAAGAATGGAATTAAGAAATATAGGCAATGTTGGAGTCTGGATTATAAATATATAAATATATATATATATATATATATATATATATATATATATATATATTGTGACGTCACGAGAGGCTACACAGCTTTCAGCGGGGTTGCTCAAGTAGTGCAAGGAGACAAGGTTCAAACAAACCAAGGATTTTATTATAGGTCTTGGGAAATTAACGAAAATATAACAAAAGTCTGTTCTCTTGTGGCTCTTTAAGGGTTAACAGTTCAGGGATGTCTCTTCCACATCCAAAATCATAATTCTCACTCGCTCAGATAACTTTTCCCCAGCCTTACTGTAGTCCACGTTGCAGCTAGTGGCCAACCCAGCAGAAAGTCCTTCCAAATGTCTCTCACGTATTTCCACAGGTGCATATATCCAAAGGTGAGTATTTCCCAAAGGTAAGTATCTCCAAATCCTTATATTCCTCATGGGAGTGGACGTGCAGCACTCTTGTCCTCCAGAGAGCCCAGGTTGGAGACTGTGTTTCTTCACCCCCCACACACTCCCTCAGTGTGTCTCTTCCCTTCCCAAAACCTTCAGCTCATCAGCTCCTGATTTGTTTCAGGTGCGTGGGAAGATTGGCCATAGAGGGGTGGAGTTCCCAACCATACCAGCAGATGGAGCCATAGCTGTCTGGGTTTGCAGCCACCTCAGGGGGATGTAACGTCCCTCCAGGACACAGCCTCTCGTGACATCACACATCCCCCTCCTCGGGACCGACGTCCTCGTCGGGGTAAAGGCAGCGAAGAAGGCATCACGCCGGGAGAGGGCGTCCGCATTGCCGTGGTGCTTGCCAGCCCTCGGCTGTTTCCACTCCATCCGGTGAGTTGGTGCTGTGTTGTACAGTGCCGGTCTCTGGGGTCTCTCCTTGAGTTTCTTACTGAACGCATCAGCCTTGGTTTTAGCAGAGTTTAGCTTCTGTTGAGCAGCTTTCAGTTCCTTCTCTCTCTCTGCCTCCGCATTCTTCATCTTGTTCTCCAACACCTTGTACTTCTCCTCTGCCTTCTTCTGGACCTCCTTACTACTGCGCAGGGTCTCCTCACACTCCTCGATGGTCCTGCGCAGCATCTCCAGCTCCTCCTGTTGCTTAGGGAAGGAGCTCTGTTGGAGTTTAGCCTGGAGGATATCTAACTCTTCTGTCTTCATGTCTAACTGTTGCTTTAACAAACGATACCTCTCAGCGGTCCCCTTCAGACCAGACAGTTCTTTGTCCAGATTCTGTAGCTCCGTCTCTGTGTCGGTCTGGGCACCTGCCATCCCTATCAGAGCCCGGGCGGGAGTGAGTAATTCTGAGGATTGCACCGGAGCCTTCCCAGGATGAGTCTTGCCTCTCCGTTTCCGAGGTACTCGGGTTATCCTCTCCTGAGACTCTCTCCAGAGTGGGTAAAAGGCTGGGCAGTCTCGTCCAATTAGGACAGGGACGGGGAGGGAATCAACCACCCCCGCCGTCGTGTGTATGGTTCCCCGTGTGCTGGTCATTGTAAGTTCAGTAATGGGGTATTCTCTGGTGTCCCCATGGACACAGGAAACTGGGAGGACTTTCCCCGGGGTCAGACACGTTGGGCCCACCAAATCCTTACGCACCAGGGTGGCCCGGCTACCAGAATCCAGTAAGGCCTCCACATCATGGTGATTCACAGTTACCGGGCAGGTGGGGGGTCGATCTGGGCCGCCATCTACGACTCCCAAGAGCGAGGCAAAACGGTGTGTGGGTGCTGAGCTGGAGGACTCCGCAGTGGGCATAGGTTCATCGGCGGGTTTCCCACACTGCCAGGAGATATGTCCCATCTCCCCACACCGGTAACACTGTCGAGTTTCCCCCTCCTGGTGTACTCTTCTTGGACCCGCCTGGTTTCTGGCTCCCCCTGGAGCCGGGATAAGTCCTGACGTGGCTGCGTTCGAGACCTTGGGGTCCTTTGGACGGGTTCTTCCCATTTGTGGTGGGGCCGCACTCCTGGGGTCTTTCCGGGAAGCATTCAGCATCTCCGCTGTGGCCTGGTACTTTTCCACAGCTTCCACGGTCAGATCAGCCGTGGTCAAGGCCTGTTGACTGATGAACCGTTTTGCCTCATAAGGCAGGGCGCGTAGGTAACGATCCACCACAACGGCCTCCACCACCGCCGCTGCTGTATTCCTCTGCGGATCCAGCCATTTCCTTGCGATTCGGACAAGTTCATGCATCTGCGCCCGAGGAGGTTGGTCTGGTTGGAAGGTCCAGCTGTGAAAGCGCTGGGCCATACCAAACTTTGTGAGTCCATATCTGCTGAGGATCTCAGCCTTCAGGGCATCATAGTCAGTAACCTGGTCAGGGCCCAGGTCCCGGACAGCATTCAGCGATTCCCCGGTTAGAAAGGGGGCTAACAGACCAACCCACTGTTGCTTGGGCCAGGCTTCCCTAGTGGCCGTGGCCTCAAATGCATGCAGGTATGCCTCAATGTCATCGGTAGCTCCTATCTTAGATATAAAGTCACTTGCCTTTATTGGGCGGGTATTTTGGACAACCCTCTGTCTCTGCAACTGCAATTCCTCTGCCTTCAGAAGGTTGGCTTTCTTTTGCTCCTCCAGGAGAGCCACGTTTGCTTGCATCTGGGCTTGCTGGCCAGCAACAAGGGCTTTCAATATGTCCTCCATTTCAATCGGCGGGGAGCCTACGGCCAACTTGGAAAACTGGGTGATCAAACCTTTGGTATCCTCCTCTGACATGCACTATTAACGCTTGAGCTTGCCCGTATTCTCCACCATCTGTGACGTCACGAGAGGCTACACAGCTTTCAGCGGGGTTGCTCAAGTAGTGCAAGGAGACAAGGTTCAAACAAACCAAGGATTTTATTATAGGTCTTGGGAAATTAACGAAAATATAACAAAAGTCTGTTCTCTTGTGGCTCTTTAAGGGTTAACAGTTCAGGGATGTCTCTTCCACATCCAAAATCATAATTCTCACTCGCTCAGATAACTTTTCCCCAGCCTTACTGTAGTCCACGTTGCAGCTAGTGGCCAACCCAGCAGAAAGTCCTTCCAAATGTCTCTCACGTATTTCCACAGGTGCATATATCCAAAGGTGAGTATTTCCCAAAGGTAAGTATCTCCAAATCCTTATATTCCTCATGGGAGTGGACGTGCAGCACTCTTGTCCTCCAGAGAGCCCAGGTTGGAGACTGTGTTTCTTCACCCCCCACACACTCCCTCAGTGTGTCTCTTCCCTTCCCAAAACCTTCAGCTCATCAGCTCCTGATTTGTTTCAGGTGCGTGGGAAGATTGGCCATAGAGGGGTGGAGTTCCCGACCATACCAGCAGATGGAGCCATAGCTGTCTGGGTTTGCAGCCACCTCAGGGGGATGTAACGTCCCTCCAGGACACAGCCTCTCGTGACATCACAATATATATATATATATACATATATATATATATATATATGTGATGGGATGGATAGATATTATGGACAGTATGTGGATATAATATGTAGTGTATCTGAAGAATACGTAGGATATAATAGTATATGTACAGCAATAGTTGAATAGGGTGACCTTGACTAGAATACAGTATATACAGTACCAGTCAAAAGTTTGGACACACCTACTCACTCCAGGGTTTTTCTTTATCTTGGCTATTTTCTACATTATAGAATAATAGTGAAGACATCAAAACTATGAAATAACACATATGGAATCATGTCGTAACCAAAAAAGTGTTAAACAAATATATTTTATATCTGAGATTCTTCAAAGTAGCCACCCTTTGCCTTGATGATAGCTTTGCACACTCTTGGCATTCTCTCAACCAGCTTCATGAGGTAGTCACCTGGAATGCATTTCAATTAACAGGTGTGCCTTCTTAAAAGTGAATTTGTGGAATTTCTTTCCTTCTTAATGCGTTTGAGACAATCAGTTGTGTTGTGACAAGGTATGGCTGGTATACAGAAGATAGCCCTATTTGGTAAAAGACCAAGTCCATATTATGGCAAGAACAGCTCAAATAAGCAAAGAGAAACGACAGTCCATCATTACTTTAAGACATGAAGATTAGTCAATTTCAAGAACTTTAAAAGTTTCAACAAGTGCAGTCACAAAAACCATCAAGCGCTATGATGAAACTGGCTCTCATGAGGACCGCCACAGGAAAGGATGACCCAGAGTTACCTCTGCTATAGAGGATAAGTTCATTAGTTAACTGTACCTCAGATTGCAGCACAAAGAAATGCTTCACAGAGTTCAAGTAACAGACACATCTCAACATCAACTGTTCAGAGGCGACTGCGTGAATCAGGCCTTCATTGTCGAATTGCTGCAAAGAAACCACTACTAAAGGACACCAATAATAAGAAGAAACTTGCTTGGACCAACAAACACGTGCAATGGACATTAGACTGGTGGAAATCTGTCCTTTGGTCTGATGAGTCCAAATTTGAGATTTGTGAGACGCAGAGTAGGTGAACGGATGACCTCCACATGTGTGGATCCCACCGTGAAGCATGGAGGAGGAGGTGTGGGGGTGCTTTGCTGGTGACACTGTCTGAGATTTATTTAGAATTCAGGCACACTTAACCAGCATGGCTACCACAGCATTCTGCAGCGATACACCATCCCATCTGGTTTGGGCTTAGTGGGACTATCATTTGTTTTTCAACATGACAATGACCCAAATCACACCTCCAGGCTGTGTAAGGGCTATTTGACCAAGGAGAGTGATGGAGTGCTACATCAGATGACCTGGCCTCCACAATCACCCGACCTCACCCCAATTGAGATGGTTTGGGATGAGTTGGACCGCAGAGTGAAGGAAAAGCAGCCAACAAGTGCTCAGCATATGTGGGAACTCCTTCAAGACTGTTGGAAAAGCATTCCAGGTGAAGCTGGTTGAGAGAATGCAAAGAGTGTGCAAAGCTTTCATCAAGGCAAAGGGTGGCTATGTCGTAGAAATATTTGACAAAAAAATAGTCAGCTCAAAAATATCTCTCAAGAGACTGGAGCTTGTGAATCCAGAAATTAGACTTTATTATTGCGTAACAAAGCCGAGCCACTCCATGGAACGGCTGTCTCTCTTTGGCTCAGAGATCTCTTTTATACACACACAAATGCATAGTCATGTATACATAGCTTACAAAGCTACTCCCCTATAGATCACTGATTAACATCTTTAACTGCCACGCCACTATTATCTTTCAAAGTCCAATAACACATGTTGTTTACTCCAAACGGCCATAGGCACTTTTCCTCTTTCCCTTATCTCATTATATCGGTGGCATGGCTCAGACACTTTTAAAAATAAAATACATACATTCATCAAAGCATGTTTACACATTGTATTGACTATATTCCTTATTTAGACATGCACCTGGATTATAAAATGTCAATTATGTTTACTATATTTTATCTTTGACATTTCCCAACATTTTCCTTAATGATACATAAAATATTACCGTATAATCCCCCCTTTGGGACATTCCAACAATGTCCCAAAAATAAAAAGATGTACTTTAAAATGAATGTAAGCCTGTGCATTTACTTATTCTTAGCCTTGCCATATGTGGTTACTTTTCATATGCATATATTTAAACCAATATATATTCCTCATTGTTTGACCCATCCTGATGAGGACCCAGAGCCCAGTCAGGTATTGGATACAAGTTTGGAAGGTTTTCCTCTAAATTAACCTCCAAGTTTTTCTATTAGGCTTTGTAACCATGGCAGGCCCATCCACCCCCAGGAACAACTTCATACAAACATTCAGGATTCCCAAATTCCCAAAATTTCCCAGATTAATTTACCTACTGTCCTGGAGCTCCCTGAACTGGGTGTATTTCTTATAAACATTGCTCCCCACTTTTGTTTAGTTATAGCATTTCCCATATATGTGTTAGTATCCTATCACATCAACATATGCAACTTTGTCTTAACAATAATATCTAGGACATGTTAAGAATGGTGTCAATATCTTTAGCATACATAACCTTTTTCACCCATATCTCAAGTATGATAACAATCAAAATAATCAATATCTAATCCATGAATTGCAATGTCAACATCACTAAGCATTAATATTAATAACTTATTCAGATCAATCAGTCCACATATCATTTATAATAATAATCAAATTAATTACCCAAAACAATTTTAGAATGACAATTCTTAGTTATTCACCTTTGTTCGATCATTCAAAGTTAAAACTTTCACCTTGGAACATATTGACACTGGCGGAATGTATATTTATATTATAATAATTCTAGCATTAACTTCCTCATAACGAGATTTACAACAGATCAGTATCTTAATGCATTCCTAGTCCAAATTACTATAAATGTTGTAGTGTATAATACCTCCTCAATCAACATACTACCTCAACTAACAGTCCCTTCCTCTACCGGCACTCAATCTTCTGGCGTCTTCATTATGTTCTTCAGATAGCTTCATAGTTCATCTTGGATTACCCATGGCAATGTCCCAATTCCAATGTCACACCTGAACCGCCCCACCTCCACCATCATTCTGTTTTGTCCATTTGCAAACCAGTATACCCAAACTAGGAAGAACGTTGCATTTGCATAAACCTCTCTCCTCCTGCTCACTCCACATGGACTCCTGTCACATTCTTGAGAGAAAAGGCACAAAAGAGAAGGCAATTGATTGCTTTGATTTGATGCTGGATTCAGGTCTCCTGGCAGAGGTGGTGTCGGACAGGAACGTCTTCACCGCCTTTGTTGTTCCTCTTCAGCCGGGTAGAGGGTTTTTGGTTTTTATTGAGGTTTACACCGCTCTGGACCGAATTATTTCTGCTATGCATTACGACACCATCCGTAGCAACCTCAGGAAAGGACAGATCATAACAGTTTAGTTTAGTTAATTTCCAATCCAAAACATCCCTATTAACATTGTCTACATGACAAATCATTATGTTTCATCACTCATTCTTAATACCCATTTCTATCTAATGCCTGATAGATTTTTCTTTGAGGGGTCCCTGTATTCCAAAGGCTATCTGTTTAAACACCCCCTAGTTTCACATTTTCCCTTGAATTCTCCCAAACTATATAACCCAATTGTTTTACTTTAACATTCCTATATTTTTGCTCATAATCTATTTGACATTACTCTGGTGTTTCTAACAATTGCTTACACTTCTCTCCTCATCCTGGTTGATCATACAATTGTTTATAGTTAGAATTTCCTAAATATTACAAAAGTTATGATTGAATCCTAGCACACAGTCCTAGTAACTGTGAAGATGTTGAACTACTGTTAACTATTTAAAACTGAGATGTGGTGCATATTAGACTATTTTCTTTTATTTAATTTTTATGCAATATATTGTACTCATCTATACCAATCATTGTTTAATGGCTCCTTCAATTCCCTTTCTTCTGTATTTGGTATGGCTCTAACATGTACAGGGTTCAGTGCACTTTCCCAAGGAATAACTACTCCAACAACACTTCCCCCTGGAAATCTAACACTAAATACTACATCAAATTGTTTATCTAAGTCTTGGACTGTTCTCCTTATGTATATGATTCACCTGTCTTTTTCTTTCATTATCTTAAAGTCACACTACCCCATGTGACTTCCCCATACTCTTTGTGCTGGTTCCTCACACATCAATAATATTTTAACCCTTGTATATTAATAATGATCCCTTCCTGCATTTTAGTTATGGTTCCTGCTGTGCAAGAATATACATTCTAATCCTGTCTATATCCCTTCTATGTCTTGTTCTTCTGCTCTCTACAATTATCAGTACCCCATTCCCCTTATTATCAGGGAACTAGTCAAGTACAGAGAAATCAATGATGAGGATTTCTGATGCGTCTTGGATGTCTGGAATCTCTCGGCAGTCTGGAAGGTCTTGGGAGATCTTGAAAGTCTCGGTGGTGTCTTAGTCATCAGTTCCCTCACTCTGGTACAATGGTTTAGATGATACCCCATCGCGCTCCCCTCTATCCGTACCGCTGTTGGTGTAACCTGGACGACGATGTATGGTCACTTTAGCTGTTAACCTTCTTCCATCACTAGGGTCTCCGGATCAGCCAGAGTCCCTCTCAATTTATCGACATCGGTCTGCGAAGAGTGTCCATCAATCAGCCTACCCATAGGGAAGCTCAGAGTTACTGCTGCAAAGACACAAGCACAGACACACACAAAAGACAACAATGCTACCCAATTGCTGAGGTTGGAACACTCCTATAGTGGGAAACATGGATCTAAGTATCTGTCTCCACCACTTTTACCATCATTAAGATAGCCAACAACACCTCCACATAGGGTCTTTCAGCTCTTTCTTCTGTGGACATACCCCTTCCTTAACTATTATTAGTCCCTCTGATCTGCATTTAATCTGGACCCCCATTCTACACGGTGTATCTCTTTCTACTAAATTAACTGGAATTTGTTCTGACACTAATATATGTACACGTAACTTTTTCCTGCTTTTTATTCTACTGGAACTGTCATATATATTAGCTGTGTTTGTCATGAAAATTATATTATCTGTGCATCTTTGCCTGACATGGGGTTGGTGAGAGGCATAATTTGGATTTACACATGAGTAAGTTGCTCCAGTATCTATCATCATTGGGGTACCTCTATTCTTCACCTGAACCTTTAGCATAGGTTCTTCATCAGCCTGCATAGTTACTGCCACTAGCTGACTCTCCCCTCTAGGATTCTCTGGGCACCCCTAATATCCATTACTTTTCTGTTTTTTTTATTGTCCTTCTGTGTCTTCAATTTGCTTTTTCCAGATAATAATAATAATATGCCATTTAGCAGACGGTTTTATCCAAAGCAACTTACAGTCATGCATGCATACATTTTTGTATATGGGTGGTCACGGGGATCGAACCCACTACCCTGGCGTTACAAGCACCGTGTTCTACCAACTGAGCTACAGAGGACCACAGATGAGGGTATAGTGCCTTTTTCTGATAATGTTATAATTGTAGCCTATTGCATTACTTTAGTTTAAAATATAAGTTTGTTTATTCAACAAATCTAGAACCCACTATAAATTGGTGCTATTCCCTCAGCATTATAGCCAAAGCTCCTTGCATCCCCTGGTTCACGTAACGAAAATAAATGATTGTTCTAGAATTCACCAACTATTCGCATACATCACTGGTGTCACGCAAACTATAGAATAAAGCAATAACAATTAGAATTAGTCAAATAAATGTTTTCCATCCAACTATTCAAACTACTCAAATATCTCTTTCAGCTCAATATAGTCAAGCAAGTACTCTCTTTTACCCGAGAACTAGATCATGGCATTAGTAAAGTCTATTCACAACCCAACAATAACTAATAGTATATTTATATTCATATTATTAAAAGACCTTACTTTCATTCCAGTCTACCTAAACAATTCAAATTATGGCCATAACTCTATCGCAATTGCCAGTCCGCTATTCAAATGTATGTAACTGTCCTTTCTGATTAGACTATAGTCACTCCTCCTTCTTTCCCGTTGAATAAGTGAGTCCTTCAGTCTGAAAAGACGCAGGCTGCTAAATCCCTGCCTGTGCCATTAAACCCCTACAACTCATCCAGAATGCCGCAGCCCGTCTGGTGTTCAACCTTCCCAAGTTCTCTCACGTCACCCCGCTCCTCCGCACACTACACTGGCTTCCAGTTGAAGCTTGCATCTGCTACAAGACCATGGTGCTTGCCTACGGAGCTGTGAGGGGAACGGCACCTCCGTATCTTCAGGCTCTGATCAGTCCCTACACCCAAACGAGGGCATTGCGATCATCCACCTCTGGCCTGCTGGCCCCCCTACCTCTGCGGAAGCACAGTTCCCGCTCAGCCCAGTCAAAACTGTTTGCTGCTCTGGCACCCCAATGGTTGAACAAGCTCCCTCACGACGCCAGGACAGCAGAGTCACTCACCACCTTCCGGAGACACTTGAAACCCCACCTCTTTAAGGAATACCTGGGATAGGATAAATTAATCCTTCTACCCCCCCTTACCCCCCCCCCCCCCCCCCCCCCCCCCAAAAAAAAAAGTATATATATATATATACATATTGTAAAGTGGTTATCCCACTGGCTATAAGGTGAATGCACCAATTTGTAAGTCGCTCTGGATAAGAGTGTCTGCTAAATGACGTAAATGTAAATGTAAATGTTACCAAACTGTTCTTGGATGGTTGGGAGAAGTTGCTCTCGGGGGATGGGTTGGTACCATTCTTTATTCATGGCTGTGTTCTTAGGCAAAATTGTGAGTGAACACACTCCCTTGGCTGAGAAGCAACCCCACACATGAATGGTCTCAGGATGCTTTACTGTTGGCATGACTCAGGACTGATGGTAGCGCTCACCTTGTCTTCTCCGGACAAGGTGTTTTCCGGATGCCCCAAACAATCGGAAAGGGGATTTATCAGAGAAAATTACTTTACCCCAGTCCTCAGCAGTCCAATATACCTTTTTTCAGAATATCAGTCTGTCCCTGATGTTTTTCCTGGAGAGAAGTGGCTTCTTTGCTGCTCTTCTTGACACCAGGCCATCCTCCAAAAGTATTCGCCTCACTGTGCTTGTAGATGCACTCGCACCTGCCTGCTGCCATTCCTGAACAAGCTCTGCACTGGTGGTGCCTCGATCCCGCAGCTGAATCAACTTTAGGAGACGGTCCTGGCGCTTGCTGGACTTTCTTGGGCACCCTAACGCCTTCTTCACAACAATTGAACCTGTCAGAACCTCTCTCCTTGAAGTTCTTGATGATCCGATAAATGGTTGATTCAGGTGCAATCTTACTAGCAGCAATATCCTTGCCTGTGAAGCCCTTTTTGTGCAAAGCAATGATGACAGCACACATTTCCTTGCAGGTAACCATGGTTAACAGAGGAAGAACAATGATTTCAAGCACCACCCTCCTTTTAAAGCTTCCAGTCTGTTATTCTAACTCAATCAGCATGACAGAGTGATCTCCTGCCTTGTCCTCGTCAACACTCTCACCTGTGTTAACGAGAGAATCACTGACATGATGGCAGCTGGTCCTTTTGTGGCAGGGCTGAAATGCAGTGGAAATGTTTTTGGGGGATTAAGTTCATTTTCATGGCAAAGAGGGACTTTGCAATTAATTGCAATTCATCTGATCATGACATTCTGGAGTATATGGAAATTGAGGCAGCAGACTTCGTGAAAATTAGTATTTGTGTCATTCTCAAAACTTTTGACCACAACTGTAGGTGTTTGTAGTTAACAGTGACAAAACTGTTAAACCGCCAC
Organism: Coregonus lavaretus; assembly: GCF_964263955.1. Classification (NCBI taxonomy): domain Eukaryota; kingdom Metazoa; phylum Chordata; class Actinopteri; order Salmoniformes; family Salmonidae; genus Coregonus; species Coregonus lavaretus. The sequence continues at coordinate 72,561,761 of NC_139992.1, read as the reverse complement.
AGACACACATTCAGCTAAATGGTGTCACAGTAGCAGTTCTGAAGTGAACATTATCAGTGAAGTGGTGTTCAATACACTGAAGACACAACCACAGAGTCCAGCCAAAATCTAAATCTTCTCATATACCTCCACAAACCCACTGCCCTTCGCTGGTGCATTCACATGCAATGTAGAGGCAAAATACAAGAACACTCAGAGCACATTCTATGTCATTCAAGGTGATGGCTACTCACTGCCAAGCTACCAAACAGCTGAGGAGCTAGGCCTGATCAAGATAATCAACTCTGTGTCTCCCCCACCAGTCAAGTGCACAGTGGCAGACAAACTTGTTGACATCCATCCAGAGTTGTTCAATGGAATCGTAAATCTGAAAGATTTCCAGGTAAAACTACACATAGACACCAAAGTCCAGCCCACATGCCAACCACACTGGCTTGTACCCTTTCACATCTGAAAGAAAATCGAAGAGGAGCTACAGTCGCTGGAGACTGATGACACCATCGAGACGGTGACAGACACCCTGGGTCTCCCCCATCGTGACGCCCTAAAAGCCCAAGGACCCACACAAGGTAAGACAAAGTCATCCACGAGCTCAACGGAGCCACAGTGTTTTCCAAACTGGATCTAAAAGCTGGATATCACCAACTTGAACTACTCCCTGAAAGTAGGTACATCACCATGTTTGCCACTCATCTAGGCCTGAGGAGGTATAAACATTTGAACTTTGGTATCTCTTCAGCTGTAGTGGTGTTCCAGAATGCTATCTGAAAGACGCACCATAGCGTACACCAGCCGCGTGCTCAGTGACGTGTAGAGATGCTACTCACAAACAAAATGTGACACACCAGCCATCAGTTGCCCATCCCTGTCATAGACCGCTCTCTCTTCTACCGCATACACGGCAAGCGGTATCGATGCACCAAGTCTGGAACCAACAGGACCCTTAACAGCTTCTACCCCCCAAGCCATAAAACTGCTAAATAGTTAACCAAATAGCTATCAGGACTATCTGCATTGACCTGTTTTGCACTAACCCATTTTTGACTCATCACATACACTGCTGCTGCTGTTTATTATCTAAGCTGTTGGCTAGTCACTTTACCTCTACCTATATGTACATACAGTTGAAGTCTGAAGTTTACATACACCTTAGCCAAATACATTAAAACTCAGTTCTTCACAATTCCTGACATTTAATCCTAGTACAAATTCCCTGTCTTAGGTCAGTTATGACACCCACTTTATTTTAAGAATGTGAAATGTCAGAATAATAGTAGAGAGAATTATTTATTTAAGCTTTTATTTCATTCTTCACATTCTCTATAGATTTTCAAGTACATATGTTGTAGAATTAAACACCTATATGCCTTAAAATGTTTATGGATTGAGAACCAGTTGAAGGGTTAATACAGAGCAGAGACATTTATGTGTTTTTCATAACTACCTGCAGCTGGTCTGGGTATGTCAATGACATGTGATGGAGATACAACTCCTCGTGGTGGCTGTGTGGAGATTGGAGTAACAATGGAACTAGTGTTATCATTTGTTTGTGCTTATGACCTGACACATAGCCACATGCACATAATCTCAAGGGCCAGGGAGGATGGTAAATGGTGAATGCTTAAATGTATGTGGTTGAGAATGGGTTATGGATGACATGTTTAAACCATGTTTAAGTATTATTTGATATGTTTTATAATGTGTTATGAAATGATAAAGATAAAACAGAATGAACATGATTGATACTTTGTACTTCAGATATATGTCTGGATAGTGAATATAGTCAATACAGAGTGTGATTGTTCTTTAATGTACGTATGTACATAATTTTTTGAGTCACGCCACTAATAAGACACAGAGGCCCCATTTAGAGAAGCGCAAGTAGCCCTTGTGAGTAGCCAACATGTGATAATGAAAATATGTTATTCATTCACATAGAGAGGAGTAACTATGTATGTTGACAATGCATTTGTGTCTGTATAAAAGGACAGCTCCGGTTCAGGGCAAGCAGTTGCTCCATGGAGCAAGCTCGGCTTTGTTATGCAAAGTTTTTGGATTCACAGCTCCAGTCTCTTGAGAGATATTTTGAGTTGACTACTTTTGAGTCAAATATTTCTACGACATATTTGGCGAGCTTGCCAGGAGTTGACAACAGGGGCCAGAGACGGTGTACATCTGCAGTTATGAAACGGCTTGGACGGACCATACAAAAAAAAGCGGCCGCTTTTAATAGGTAAGCCAAGTTCTTACTTATATAGTATAACGTTTGTGTGGTTTGATCCGGGGCACGGCATCAGCTGCAGAAATACCAAGTAGGTCTCTCCAAATTTAAGAACCAGGAAATTAGAGACTGGGAGCTTTTGAATTTAAGAATACATGTCGATGTCACTCTGTTGTTCGTCTGAACCGTCTGTTCAATTCATTTGATTCATTTGATTCATTTGATTCATTTGATTCATCCTGCTGATCGCTTTGTCTGGGTCATTTCGGCACGGGCGGTTGTCCATCTGTAATAACATGTTAAGTCCTGCGAATACCGCTATAAACGTGTCGAGGAAGTGTATCGTTTATAGGCTGCTTAGGTAGGCAGAAATCCTGTGTAATACCGCTTCCTTTTCTGTGTCGAGGAAGTGTATCAGAAAAAATTGGTCAGAATTTACAGGTCGCTTAGGAAAGCATAGTAGAAGTCCAGGTGTGTCGAGGAAGTGTATCACCTAGGGGGCTAAATAAATAGAAATCCTGTGGATACCGCTTTGGAGAGCTAAAATTAGCGCTCCAGAGGGCTGAACGGGCCGGTGGCTAGCTAAGTTTGGGACCTACGGTTACCGCTCTAATGAGGAATTCATTGTTAGAGGTCTGCTCGGGTAGGTGGGGCATCATCCTGTGTTGTGGTGATGCCAAAGTTAGGCAGGGTCGATCAGGTAAAAAAGTTAGGTCATCCTGAGTAGGTGAACGGGTTAAATAGCCACAAGGGCTTCAAAATATAGAGAAAGTGTTAAATAGAGTAGGTCTGCTCATCTCGTATGGGTGAATGGTTTGCTTGGGCGGCTGTGAGTCATTCAACTGTCTGATTCATTTGGGCACAAGTGGCTGCTCATCTGTGTGAGTGAGAATAATAAGAAATCCTGCAAGTAAATAGCCTTTCTGTAAGGAAAGGAAATATATTTGAGGTCGTTTGAAGCTTCTGTGTGATGGAGAAAGGGCGTGCCCAATCTCACTCAGAATAAATGGTGCGTGGATATTCATTGACCAACTGAGTGTAGAAAATTCACGTTACCAGGAGGGGTAGAATAAATCCTGTTGGAGGAACAGGTCACGTATACCGGTGTGATCATATGATGTCTATGCATTGTATTTTGATCAATCTTTTAGGGTATGTTTCTGACATTATATTTGGAAACTTTAGAGGTGATGTAGTATTATGATAAATTGACTACAGTAAAAATAATAACTAGGATAGGGTTAACATTCCAAATTTGGGCCCATTGATAGAACAAAATATTCCTGTAGGTTATACAAATAGTAATTAAGCGCGTTTGAGAACAACATTGTATAAATATGGAATAAGAGTGGTATAATGGTGTAAATTAGTCGCACTCTGAAGTTTGAATGATGAGATATAGAGGTGTGTATGATAATTATACATATGTTGGAATAATAAGCTTTTCTTGTAAATGATATCTTGGAGTTTGTACAACAATGCCTGTCATAGAATTTTATAAGATCAGGGAATAGTGACCAGCATATACGATTCTGGGAGGATTCTATGACTAAGGGGAAGGATTTGGGTTATTTGTTGTTTGTTCCGCTGAGACTAGATTGTGATTAACTGATTTGTGGCAATAAAGAATTATTAGAAACATGAATGGTTTGGTTGATGTGAATATATTAGAATAGAATGAATTTTATGGGAGTGTAATTTATTACAAGTCATTGGATAAAATTATAGGTGTTGACTTGCACGCCCAAACACGTACAGACGTACGTGGGGATTGGAGACAGTACATAGAGCATGTGGTGGAATTAAGCATTATAATAAACTATCTATTATTTCAGAAGCAGAGGTGATATAGTCAAGGAATTTTAGTATATTAGGGGGAAAATATAATTCATTTGGTTAGGTCGTTAGATCTGTTTACAAATCAATGAATGTGGGGTTTGACTCGTTGACTGCTAAGTTGTTTACGTTGAGCGTGTGAGATCTGTGTCCTTCGAAGCTATTTTCTGATAAAGTGTGGTATGTGCCAGATACTAAAACTACTGACCATTATCATTGAAATAAAGGAGGATTAACTTGTCTTTTCAATAAAGCATAGATTCTGCATCGCTGATTAGAGTCTAGGTTTTCTAAGTATAGTTTAACTATGGTTGTGGGTTGTTTAGATTGACGGAACAGTCAGGATAAGACTGGACAATTTAGCAGCCTGCGTCTTTTCAGACTTAATGACTCACTTATTCAACGGGAAAGAAGGAGGAGTGTCTATAGTCTAATCAGAAAGGACAGTTACATACATTTGAATAGCGGACTGGCAATTGCGATAGAGTTATGGCCATAATTTGAATTGTTTAGGTAGACTGGAATGAAAGTAAGGTCTTTTAGTAATATGAATATAAATATATTATTAGTTATTGTTGGGATGTGAATAGACTTTGCTAATGCCATGAACTAGTTTCCGGGTAAAAGAGAGTCGTACTTGCTTGACTGTATCGAGATGAAAGAGATATTTGAAGCAAGTTTGAATAGTTGGATGGAAAATATTATTTGACAGATTCTAATTGTTATTACTTTATTCTATAGCTTGCGTGACACCAGTGATGTATGCGAATAGTTGGTGAATTCTAGAACAATCATTTATTTTCGTTACGTGAACCAGGGGATGCAAGGAGCTTTGGCTATTATGCTGAGGGAATAGCACCAATTTATAGTGGGTTCTAGATTTGTTGAATAAACAAACGTATATTTTAAACTAAAGTAATGCAATAGGCTACAATTATAACATTTTTAGAAAAAGGCACTATACGATCATCTGTGGTCCTCTGTAGCTCAGTTGGTAGAGCACGGTGCTTGCAACGCCAGGGTTTGGTGTTCGATTCCCAAGGGGGGCTAGTATAAAGATGTATGAGCTCACTAATTGTGCGTCGCTTGGAATAAGAGCATCAGCTAAATGACTAACATGTAAAAATGTTAATGGTATGGAGAGGAGAGTACGTGGTAGTAATTTTTTGGGCATTGAATAAGGTTTTGCTAGATTAAACGAGTGACAATGGTGGAATATGTCTATAAATAAATTGGATCGTGATAAATGGATGGTTTCAATATATGATGGTAAACTACAGCAAGTGTTTGGTGTTACTTGTAGCTTACTTAGAAAGGATAGTTGAATAGATCTCATTCATTCTGTAATGGCGGAGTGATGGTTTAATTGCGTGGCTATGATTTTGGTTGATTACAAGAGAAATAGGATATAGTTTACGACGCATGGAGAAGTGAATGCCTTATATGGTAATAGATAAACTGAACCAAACATGACGTTACTACGGCAATTTAGGATGGTTAATGTTTTTAAGTTCGTTTTTAAACCCTATGATAGAGGTAAATGCAGAACGCTGTTTGAAAGTGTGTTTTATTTGGTCTGCTAGTAGAAATTGAAGAATTTCAATTTTTGTCTGCGGGTGTTAACCATTGGGGCTTGCTGAAACGTGAGAGCGCTATAAGGGACATTATGGGTTAAGTTAGGTGTACAAGGATCGCGTATTTTGTAGGACGTCATAGGAGGTTGAGTATTATCGGCAGGAAATTGCTAGCTAGTTAGCGGTGAGAGCTAGTGCGGTTTTCGTTGGGTGACGTCACTTGCTCTATGAACTGGAAGTAGTTGCTTTGCGGGGGCCGTGGCTTTTGTGGAGCGACGGGTAACGGTGCTTCGATGGTGAATGTTGTCGATGTGTGCAGAGGGTCCCTGGTTCAAATCCAGTAAGGGACAGAAAGCAAATCTTTTACATTGATGTTATTGATGTGAATTACTGGTTTTATTGATAACATTATAGGAAATATGTTGTCCTACCAATCCATGTCGGATAGGATAACATAGTATTTAAAATTGCATATCGGTGAATTGGATGTTTTATTGGTTTTTACTATAAATATTAAATAATTTGTCATCTGTTGAGGTACCGTTATGAGGGAAATTAGCGGTAGAGTATGATAGATATTGTAGAGGGTTTAAAAAATAAGTTAATTGGGTGATGAGACAGGTTGACTTGATGTTGAATGGGATTGTTTAATAGAAGTAATTATTTCTATTTAGGAGAATGAGAATATGTTTTAGGTAGTATTGCTCTGTGGAGACGATTTACTAATGAAGAACATGTCTCAATAGTTGAATAAGGAACGATAATTGATAATTGATCATTTTATTATGACATTATATAGTTTGTTTAAACAGCAGTGAGTTATGACGATGGTTTATTACTTCAGATAACGATAATGTGTTTATAGTACGTTGAACGATCGGAGGTAGTTGTTGCTGTTGGCCTGATGGATTAAGTAGAAATATTTTTATGGGTTTTGGATTATGAAATAATAGGTTTATATTTTTAAAAAACATCAATGCAACAGTTTGCTATGTTTAAATTACTAAAAAGGAGTGAGATTGATACGAATGATTGTTGATGAGATAGGACTGGGGATATATGTATGATGTTTTGTGTGTAATTACTATCTTTGGATTGCTGATTATATGTTAATGACATGTATACTTTCTCTTCCAGGAACATGGGGATTTCTTTATATCTCATTGGGATGTTAAAAAAGTATGTAGGCTAGGGTGGAACTAGTTAGTAAAATTAAGTAGTTTTATTTTTAGGTTGTCATAGGGAGCTACCAAAATAAATAAGGCCTGGCCATTTTTTGTTTGTTTATTGTTTTACTATATGGGGTTCGAATAACCACAAACAAACTACTTAGTATGAAATGTTATTCTGTATAGGATTTGTATTTCTATTTTGGGTTTTTTGATGGGATGGAAGTGAAATATCTTAAAGGGGCAAACACATGTAATTTGGGTTTTATTTACTGAGTGATAAGTAAATATGTGTGATTTATTTTGAAAAGAGCTGTACTAAGGACTTACTGTACACTCGGGATACAACATTTATGAAATGTCTTGATGGTTATTAATGAGTAGTATACTATTGGATGAAACAATTCATTGAATGATTTCAATGACCTCTGAAATCTGTCCTGGCTTTATAGTGTGACCTGATCACCCGCACTATAAATTCTAGAGGCATGCTGTATTAGGGGGTTAGATATAATAAGGATAATTGTGACGAAGTTTATAATTTGGACAAAATCCTATATATATATATTAGTCCAAACAGGACAAGGATGAAGTGAGAGAGTTAGTCCTGAAGGAGAGGTATTCCTTGAATAGTGTTATGGGATACAGTTAAGTAAATATATGCTCAAGGGTTGTTATTTTCAGTTTAGTTATTATTTTTGGTTTAATAGGCAATATTGTTGTTGTTTAGTTTTTTGGAACACATGAATCACGATGTGATGCATGTGTCCAAGGGGGGAAGTTGGGCTTACAGAGGTTTTAATGTTTTATAATGGTTTTGTGGGGAAATATGCAAGGTGTATTAAGGATATGAGCAGTAGTAATAATGTGTTATGGGTTAGGTTAAATCTTTTTTGTCTTTGTGATAAGAGGCATGAAATAAGTGGACTACAACAAGCTGGAAGCGGGTGTGCTTCATAATTTCAAGGCTTCTCTTGACGTATGAGAGGACATAAGTAGCATACTGTGTCTCACCTAACCTAACAATGTTCTTAAGATTTTATTTTCATGGGTGAAGATAACTCTGCCCAACTGAGTAGGAGAATCTGAGTATTTTCTGTGCCCTGAAGACTATGTGATGTCAAAAGACTACAGAAGAAAGAGCTGGAAAGACACTATGTGGAGGGGCCTGTACCAGGTGTTGTTGGCTACCTTAATGATGGTAAAAGTGGTGGAGACAGATACTTAGATCCATGTTTCCCACCATAGAAGTGTTCCAACCTTAGCCATTGGGTAGCATTGTTGTCTTTTGTGTGTGTCTGTGCTTGTGTCTTTGCAGCAGTAACTCCGAGCTTCCCTATGGGTAGGCTGATAGAAGGACACTCATCGCAGACCGATGTTGATAGATTGAGAGGGACTCTGGCTGATCCGGAGACCCTGGTGATGGGAGAAGGTTAACAGCTAAAAGTGACCATACATCATCGTCTAGGTTACACCAACAGCGGTACGGATAGAGGGGAGCGTGATCGGGTATCATCTAAACCATTGTACCAGAGTGAGGGAACTGATGACTAGGAGACCACCGAGACTTCCAAGACCTTCCAGACCGCCGAGAGATTCCAGACCACCGAGAGATTCCAGACATTCAAGATGTTATTACGGATGGTGTCGTAATGCATAGTAGAAATAATTCGGTCCAGAGCGGTGTGAACCTCAATAAAAACAAAAAACCCTCTACCCGGCTGAAGAGGAACAACAAAGGCGGTGAAGACGTTCCTGTCCGACACCACCTCTGCCAGGAGACCTGAATCCAGCATCAAATCAAAGCAATCAATTGCCTTCTCTTTTGTGCCTTTTCTCTCAAGAATGTGACAGGAGTCCATATGGAGAGAGCAGGAAGAGAGAGGTCTATGCCAATGCAACGTTCTTCGTAGTTTGGGTATACTGGTTTGCAAATTGACAAAACAGAATGATGGTGGAGGTGGGGTGGCTCAGGTGTGACATTGGAATTGGGACATTGCCATGGGCAATCCAAGATGAACTATGAAGCTATCTGAAGAACACAATGAAGACGGCAGAAGATTAAGTGCCGGTAGAGTAAGGGAGTGTTAGTTAAGGTAGTATGTTGATTAAGGAGGTATTAAACACTGCAAAATGTATAGTAATTTAGACTAGGAATGTATTAAGATAATGATCTGTTGTAATTCTTGTTATGAGGAAGCTAATGCCAAAATTATGATAGTATAAATATACATTCTGCCAGTGTCAATATGTGCCAAGGTGAGAGATTTAACTTTGAATGATGGAACCAAAGTGAATAACTAAGAATTGTCATTCTAAATTTGTTTTGGGTAATTAATCTGATAATGACTATGAATTATAAGGTGACTGATTGATTTGAATAAGTTATTAATATGTTAATAACTAATGATGTTGACATTGCAATTAATGGATTAGATATTGATATTGATTCTTTTGATTGTTATAATAGTTGTGATATGGGTAAAAAAGGTTATGTAAGCTAAAGATGTTGACACTATTCTTAACATGTCCTAGATATTATGGTTTAAACATAGTTGCATTTATTTCTTATATATTTTGATGTGTTAGGATACTACCATGTATATTGGAAATGCTACAACAAAACAAAAAGGGGAGCAATGGTTACAAAGCTCAATATAACAATTTGAAGGTTAATTTAGAGGAAAACCTTCCAGACTTGTAACCAATACCTGACTGGGCTCTGGGTCCTCATCAGGATGGGTCAGACAATGAGGAAGATACATTGGTAACAACAGATGGCAAGGCTAAGAATAAGTATATGCACATGCTTACACTCATTTTATGTAAACTTTTGATTTATTGGTTGGGACTTAGAAAGTCCCAAAGGGGGGAATATATATAGATGATTTTCAAGTACATATGTTGTAGAATTAAACACCTATTTGCCTTAAAATGTTTATGGATTGAGAACCAGTTGAAGGGTTAATACAGAGCAGAGACATTTATGTGTTTTTCATAACTCCCTGCAGCTGGTCTGGGTATGTCAATGACATGTGATGGAGATACAACTCCTCATGGTGGCTGTGTGGAGATTGGAGTAACAATGGAACTAGTGTTATCATTTGTTTGTGCTTATGACCTGACACATAGCCACATGCACATAATCTCAAGGGTCAGGGAGGATAGTAAATGATAAATACTTAAATGTATGTGGTTGAGAATGGGTTATGGATGACATGTTTAAACTATGTTTAAGTATTAATTGATATGTTTTATAATGTGTTATGAAATGATAAAGGTAAAACAGAATGAACATGATTGATACTTTGTACTTCAGATATATGTCTGGATAGTGAATATAGTCAATACAGAGTGTGATTGTTCTTTAATGTACGTATGTACATAATTTTTTGAGTCACGCCACTAATAAGATACAGAGGCCCCATTTAGAGAAGCGCAAGTAGCCCCTGTGAGTAGCCAACATGTGATAATGAAAATATGTTATTCATTCACACAGAGAGGAGTAACTATGTATGTTGACTATGCATTTGTGTCTGTATAAAAGGACAGCTTTGGTTCAGGGCAAGCAGTTGCTCCATGGAGCAAGCTCGGCTTTGATATGCAAATAATAAAAGTCTAATTTTTGGATTCACAAGCTCCAGTCTCTTGAGAGATATTTTGAGTTGACTACTTTTGAGTCAAATATTTCTACGACACCAGTGGGTCAGAAGTTTACATACACTCAATTAGTATTTGGGAGCATTGCCTTTAAATTGTTTAACTTGGGTCAAACGTTCCGGGTAGCCTTCCACAATCTTCCCACAATAAGTTGGGTGAATTTTGGCACATTCCTCCTGACAGAGCTGGTGTAACTGGGTAAGGTTTGTAGGCCTCCTTGCTCGCACATGCTTTTTCAGTTCTGCCCACACATTTTCTATAGGCTTGATGTCAGGGCTTTGTGATGGCCACTCCAATACCTTGACTTTGTTGTCCTTAAGCCATTTTGCCACAACTTTGGAAGTATGCTTGGGGTCATTGTCCATTTGGAAGACCCATTTGCGACAAAACATTAACATTTTTTATGGCAGTTTTGGAGCCGTGGCTTTTTCCTTGCTGAGCGGCCTTTCAGGTTATGTCGACATAGGACTCGTTTCCTCCAGCATCTTCACAAGGTCCTTTGCTGTTGTTCTGGGATTGATTTGCACTTTTCGCGCCAAAGTACGTTCATGTCTAGGAGACAGAATGCGTCTCCTTCCTGAGTGGTATGACGGCTGCGTCCCATGGTGTTTATACTTGCGTGCTATTGTTTGTACAGATGAACATGGTACCTTCAGGCGTTTTGAAATTGCTCCCAAGGATGAACCAGACCTGTGGAAGTCTACACATTTTTTTCTGAGGTCTTGGCTGATTTCTTTTGACTTTCCCATGATGTCAAGCAAAGAGGCACTGAGTTTGAAGGTAGGCCTTGAAATACATCCACAGGTACACCTCCAATTGACTCAAATGATGTCAATTAGCCTATCAGAAGCTTCTAAAGCCATGACATCATTTTCTGGAATTTCCCAAGCTGTTTAAAGGCACAGTCAACTTAGTGTATGTAAACTTCTGACCCACTGGAATTGTGATACATTTACATTACATTTTCGTCATTTAGCAGACGCTCTTATCCAGAGCAACTTACAAATTGGTGCATTCACCTTATGATAGCCAGTAGGACAACCACTTTACAATATATCAATTTATTTATTTAAAAATTTGGGGGGTGGGGTAGGGGGAGGGTAGAAGGATTACTTTTATCCTATCCCAGGTATTCTTTAAAGATGTGGGGTTTCAAGTGTCTCCGGAAGGTGGTGAGTGACTCCGCTGTCCTGGCGTCGTGAGGGAGCTTGTTCCACCATTGGGGTGTCAGAGCAGCGAACAGTTTTGACTGGGCTGAGCGGGAACTGTGCTTCCGCAGAGGTAGGGGGGCCAGCAGGCCAGAGGTGGATGAACGCAATGCCCTCATTTGGGTGTTGGGACTGATCAGAGCCTGAAGGTACGGAGATGCCGTTCCCCTCACAGCTCTGTAGGCAAGCACCATGGTCTGGTAGCAGATGCGGGCTTCAACTGGAAGCCAGTGGAGTGTGCGGAGGAGCGGGGTGACGTGAGAGAACTTGGGAATGTTGAACACCAGACGGGCTGCAGCGTTCTGGATAAGTTGTAGGGGTTTAATGGCACAGGCAGGGAGCCCAGCCAACAGCGAGTTGCAGTAATCCAGACGGGAGATGACAAGTGCCTGGATTAGGACCTGTGCCGCTTCCTGTGTAAGGTAGGGTCATACTCTTTGAATGTTGTAGAGCATGAACCTACAGGATGGGGTCACCGCTTTGATGTTAGCGGAGAACGACAGGGTGTTGTCCAGGGTCACGCCAAGGTTATTTGCACTCTGGGAGGAGGACACAACGGAGTTGTCAACCGTGATGGCGAGATCATGGAGTGGGCAGTCCTTCCCCGGGAGGAAGAGCAGCTCCGTCTTGCCGAGGTTCAGCTTGAGGTGGTGATCCATCATCCACACTGATATGTCTGCCAGACATGCAGAGATGTGATTCGCCACCTGGTTATCAGAAGGGGGAAAGGAGAAAATGTATTGTGTCGTCTGCGTAGCAATGATAGGAGAGACCATGTGAGGATATGACAGAGCCGAGTGACTTGGTGTATAGAGAGAATAGGAGAGGGCCTAGAACTGAGCCCTGGGGGACACCAGTGGTGAGAGCACGTGGTGCGGAGACAGCTTCTCGCCACGCCACCTGGTAGGAGCGACCTGTGAGGTGGGACGCAATCCAAGAGTGAGCCGCACCAGAGATGCCCATCTCGGAGAGGGTGGAGAGGAGGATCTGATGGTTCACAGTATCAAAGGCAGCAGATAGGTCTAGAAGGATGAGAGCAGAGGAGAGAGAGTTAGGTTTAGCAGTGCGGAGAGCCTCCGTGACACAGAGAAGAGCAGTCTCAGTTGAATGACCAGTCTTGAAACCTGACTGGTTTGGATCAAGAAGGTCATTCTGAGAGAGATAACAAGAGAGTTAGCTAAAGAAGGCACGCTGAAGAGTTTTGGAGAGAAAAGAAAGAAGGGATACTGGTCTGTAGTTGTTGACATCGGAGGGATCGAGTGTAGGTTTTTTGAGAAGGGGTGCAACTCTCGCTGTCTTGAAGACGGAAGGGACATAACCAGTGGTCAAGGATGAGTTGATGAGCGAGGTGAGGTAAGGGAGAAGGTCTCCGTAAATGGTCTGGTGAAGAGAGGAGGGGATAGGGTCAAGCGGGCAGGTTGTTGGGCGGCCGGCCGTCACAAGTCGCAAGATTTCATCTGGAGAGAGTGGGGAGAAAGAAGTCAAAGCATAGGGTAGGGCAGTGTGAGCAGGACCAGCGGTGTCATTTGACTTAATAAATGAGGAACGGATGTCGTCAACCTTCTTTTCAAAATGGTTGACGAAGTCATCCACAGAGAGGGAGGAGGGAGGGGGAGGAGGAGGACTCAGCAGGGAGGAGAAGGGGCCAAAGAGCTTCATAGGGTTAGAGGCAGAGGCTTGACATTTAGAGTGGTAGAAAGTGGCTTTAGCAGCAGAAACAGATGAAGAAAATGTAGAGAGGAGGGAGTGAAAAGATGACAGGTCGGCAGGAAGTTTACTTTTCCTCCATTTCCGCTCGGCTGCCCGGAGCCCTGTTCTGTGAGTTCGCAATGAGTCGTCAAGCCACGGAGCAGGAGTGGAGGACCGAGCCGGCTGCGAGGATAGGGGACATAGAGTCAAAAGATGCAGAAAGGGAGGAGAGGAGGGTTGAGGAGGCTCAGTCGAATACACTACAATACATACCTACAATAACTACCTACAATAACTACCTGGATAAACTACCTACAATACCTATCTACAATACCTACCTACAATCTAAATGCATGTTTTTTAGCAGTGGCTGCGGTGTTGCTACCCGCTAGCTAGCTAGCTTTAATGGTCCAGGTAGTGGGTTAGCTAGCTAGCCTCGTGCTTCACCGGGCTCAGTCAAATACACTACAATACTTACCTACAATAACTACCTGGATAAACTACCTACAATACCTAACTACAATACCTACCTACAATCTAAATGCATGGTTTAAGCTTTACTCAACACATATAAAGAAGAAGCCAAGCTTACCTCCCCGCTTAGAGGAACACAATCTCACCCCATAGATCCTCAGTATGCATACTTGACAGAGCAAGATTGGAAAAAAGTGTTATGGACAGACGAATCGAAGTTTGAGGTGTTCGGATCACAAAGAAGAACATTTGTGAGACGCAGTCCAAATGAAAAGATGCTGGAGGAGTGCTGATACAGTGAATTATAAGTGAAATAATCTGTCTGTAAACAATTGTTGGAAAAATTACTTGTGTCATGCACAAACTAGATGTCCTAACCAACTTGCCAAAACTATAGTTTGTGAACAAGACATTTGTGGAGTGGTTGAAAAACGAGTTTTAATGACTCCAACCTACGTGTATGTACACTTCCGACTTCAACTGTACCTACCTCAATTACCTTGTACATCGACTCGGCACAGATACCCTGTGTATATAGCCAAGTTATCGTTACTCATTGTGTATTTATTCCTTGTGTTATAATATAATAGATTTTTCTCTCTGCATTGTTGGGAAGGGCCCCGTAAGAAAGCGTGTCACTGTTAGTCTACACCTGTTGTTTACGGAGCATTTGACAAATGAAATGTGTTGATTTGATGATTCAGCCCCTTTCTCAATTTTCTCACAGAAATGGGGTGTGTCTTTGGTGGTTCGTTATGCGTGCCACGACCGACGTAGCTAGTTCGTTAACTAAGCTAGCAACTTTAGGTAGCCATTAACTCCAACAGTATGAGTTGACGTCATTTCACAGAATTTGGTTTTGGACGGAAGCTGTAGAGATTGGTAAGAAATGGCACTTCTGTAGACATATCTTATTCATCATTTTGTTTTTAATTTTAAGCATTAATTGACCTGATATGATGGTGTGTTGATCAGTTATACAGTTTAAAGCTGTTATTTTTGAGTTTTTGCCCAAAGTCGACCTTTAATAAGTTGACATTACAGACATTTCAGTACCTGCAAGGTAATAGGGATTAGCCTACTATTATATATGACTTACACTACCCATATGTCCCGGGGCAAGGATGAAGTATATGTCCCAATGTCTATTTTGGGAAGTGCAGTATATCTAGAGCTCTATATTATGTGCATTGGTTTAGATCTTTCATTTGACTAAGAATATAGTCCTGTGTAGCTCAGTTGGTAGAGCATGGTGCTTGCAACGCCAGGGTTGTGGGTTCGTTTCCCACGGGGGGACAGTATGAAAATGTATGCACTCACTAACTGTAAGTCGCTCTGGATAAGAGCATCTGCTAAAATGTAAAATGTAATTGGTAGTAGAACAAACTTTTGAACTTGACTTTAACGTTACATGAGGTATATGTAAGGGATAGGGGCCTAACTACTGTATAAATAAATAAATATTTGTGGAAAATGGAACGTACTGAAATAATGGGTTGGTGTTATGATATGGAGAATCAATGGCATAAAGTAAGTTTTTCAAAAGTCATTCTCCAGCCACAGCTACAGTGCCTTCAGAAAGTATTCATACCACTTGATTTATTCCACATTTTGTTGTGTTACAGCCTGAATTCAAAATGGATAAAAAACAATTAAAAAATCTCCCATCAACACACAATACCCCATAACACAGTGAAAACATGTTTTTAGACATTTTAGCAAATGTATTGAAAATGAAATACAGAAATATTTAATTTCCATAAGTATTCAGAACCCTGAGTCAATACTTTGTAGAAGCAACTTTGGCGGCGATTACAGCTTTGAGTCACCTTGGGTATGTCTGTATCAGCTTTGCACATCTGGATTTGGGAATTTTCTCCCATTCTTCCTTGCAGATTATCTCAAGCTCTGTTAAATTAGATGGGGAGTGGAAGTGAACAGCAATCTTCAAGTCTTGCGACAGATTTTCAATTGGATTCAAGTCTGGGCTTTAGCTGGGCCACTCAAGGACTTTCGCATTCTTGTTCTGAAGCCATTCCAGCATTGCTTAGGCTGTATACTTGGGGTAATTGTCCTGTTGGAACGCAAGTCTTCGCCCCCAGTCTAAGGTCGTTTGCACTCTGAAGCAGGTTGTCATCAAGGATTTGCCAGTATTTGTCTCAATTCATTGTTCCCGCTATCCTTACCAGTCTCCCAGTCCCTGATGCTGCCACCACCATGCTTCACGGTAGGGATGGTGTTAGACGGGTGATGAGCTGTGTCTTGTTTTCTCCAGACATAGCGCTTTGCATTCAGGCCAAAGAGTAAAATGTTTGTGTCATCAGACCACAGACTCTTTTGCCTTATGATCTCAAAGTCTTTCAAGTGCCTTTTTGCAAACTCCAGGTGTGCTGTCATGTGCCTTTTTCTCAGGAGTGGCTTCCGTCTGGCCACTCTCCCAGAAAGCCCAGATTGTTGAAATGCTGTATAGACTGTTGTCCTTCTGGCATGTTCTCCCATCTCAGCCAAGGAACTCTGTAGTTATGTCAGAGTGGTCATTGGGTTCTTGGTCACCTCCAAGGTCCTTCTTGCCCGGTTGCTCAGTTTGGTCGGACGGCCAGCTCTAGGCAGAGTCTGGGTAGTTCCATATTTGTTAAATTTCCCAATGATGGAGGCCACTGTTTTCTAGGAAACTTTCAACACTATAGAAATTGTTTTACACCCTTCCCCAGATATACAGTAAGGAAAAAAAAGTATTTGATCCCCTGCTGATTTTGTATGTTTGCCCACTGACAAACATGATCAGTCTATCATTTTAATGGTAGGTTTATTTGAACAGTGAGAGACAGAATAACAACAAAAAAATCCAGAAAAACGCATGTCAAAAATGTTACAACTTGATTTGCATTTTAATGAGGGAAATAAGTATTTGACCCCTCTGCAAAACATGACTTAGTACTTGGTGGCAAAACCCTTGTTGGCAATCACAGAAGTCAGATGTTTCTTGTAGTTGGCCACCAGGTTTGCACACATCTCAGGAGGGATTTTGTCCCACTCCTCTTTGCAGATCTTCTCCAAGTCATTAAGGTTTCGAGCCTGACGTTTGGCAACTTGAACCTTCAGCTCCCTCCACAGATTTTCTATGGGATTAAGGTCTGGAGACTGGCTAGGCAACTCCAGGACCTTAATGTGCTTCTTCTTAAGCCTCTCCTTTGTTGCCTTGGCCGTGTGTTTTGGGTCATTGTCATGCTGGAATACCCATCCACGACCCATTTTCAATGCCTTGTCTGAGGGAAGGAGGTTCTCACCCAAGATTTGACGGTACAAGGCCCCATCCATCGTCCCTTTGATGCAGTGAAGTTGTCCTGTCCCCTTAGGAGAAAACCCCCCCAAAACATAATGTTTCCACCTCCATGTTTGACGGTGGGGATGGTGTTCTTGGGGTCATAGGCAGCATTCCTCCTCCTCCAAACACGGCGAGTTGAGTTGATGCCAAAGAGCTCGATTTTGGTCTCATCTGAACACAACACTTTCACCCAGTTCTCCTCTGAATCATTCAGATGTTTATTGGCAAACTTCAGACGGCCCTGTATATGTGCTTTCTTGAGCAGGGGGACCTTGCGGGCGCTGCAGGATTTCAGTCCTTCACGGCGTAGTGTGTTACCAATTATTTTCTTGGTGACTATGGTCCCAGCTGCCTTGAGATCATTGACAAGATCCTCCCGTGTAGTTCTGGGCTGATTCCTCACCGTTCTCATGATCATTGTAACTCCACGAGGTGAGATCTTGCATGGAGCCCCAGGCCGAGGGAGATTGACAGTTATTTTGTGTTTCTTCTATTTGCGAATAATCGCACCAACTGTTGTCACCTTCTCACCAAGCTGCTTGGCGATGGTCTTGTAGCCCATTCCAGCCTTGTGTAGGTCTACAATCTTGTCCCTGACATCCTTGGAGAGCTCTTTGGTCTTGGCCATGGTGGAGAGTTAGGAATCTGATTGATTGATTGCTTCTGTGGACAGGTGTCTTTTATACAGGTAACAAGCTGAGATTAGGAGCAGTCCCTTTAAGAGTGTGCTCCTAATCTCAGCTCGTTACCTGTATAAAAGACACCTGGGAGCCAGAAATCTTTCTGATTGAGAGGGGGTCAAATACTTATTACCCTCAATAAAATGCAAATCAATTTATAACATTTTTGACATGCGTTTTTCTGGATTTTTTTGTTGTTATTCTGTCTCTCACTGTTCAAATAAACCTACCATTAAAATTATAGACTGGTTATTTCTTTGTCAGTGGGCAAATGTACAAAATCAGCAGGGGATCAAATACTTTTTTCCCTCACTGTATGGCAACCCATTCACTCTGGTTACAAATCACAAACCACTGGAGATGATCTGGAACAACTCAAGGTCAAAGCCACCTGCTCAGATCGAAGGTGGGGACTCCGGCTTCAGCCATACAACTACAGAGTTACAGTGGGGGGAAAAAGTATTTAGTCAGCCACCAATTGTGCAAGTTCTCCCACTTAAAAAGATGAGAGAGGCCTGTAATTTTCATCATAGGTACACATCAACTATGACAGACAAATTGAGAAAATAAAATCCAGAAAATCACATTGCAGGATTTTTTATGAATTTATTTGCATATTATGGTGGAAAATAAGTCTTTGGTCACCTACAAACAAGCAAGATTTCTGGCTCTCACAGACCTGTAACTTCTTCTTTAAGAGGCTCCTCTGTCCTCCACTCGTTACCTGTATTAATGGCACCTGTTTGAACTTGTTATCAGTATAAAAAACACCTGTCCACAACCTCAAACAGTCACACTCCAAAGTCCACTATGGCCAAGACCAAAGAGCTGTCAAAGGACACCAGAAACATAATTGTAGACCTGCACCAGGCTGGGAAGACTGAATCTGCAATAGGTAAGCAGCTTGGTTTGAAAAAATCAACTGTGGGAGCAAGTATTAGGAAATGGAAGACATACAAGACCACTGATAATCTCCCTCAATCTGGGGCTCCACGCAAGATCTCACCCCGTGGGGTCAAAATGATCACAAGAACGGTGAGCAAAAATCCCAGAACCACACGGGGGGACCTAGTGAATGACCTGCAGAGAGCTGGGACCAAAGTAACAAAGCCTACCATCAGTAACACACTACGCCGCCAGGGACTCAAATCCTGCAGTGCCAGACGTGTCCCCCTGCTTAAGTCAATACATGTCCAGGCCCGTCTGAAGTTTGCTAGAGTGCATTTGGATGATCCAGAAAAGGATTGGGAGAATGTCATATGGTCAGATGAAACCAAAATATAACTTTTTGGTAAAAACTCAACTCGTCGTGTTTGGAGGACAAAGAATACTGAGTTGCATCCAAAGAACACCATACCTACTGTGAAGCATGGGGGTGGAAACATCATGCTTTGGGGCTGTTTTTCTGCAAAGGGACCAGGACGACTGATCCGTGTAAAGGAAAGAATGAATGGGGCCATGTATCGTGAGATTTTGAGTGAAAACCTCCTTCCATCAGCAAGGGCATTGAAGATGAAACGTGGCTGGGTCTTTCAGCATGACAATGATCCCAAACACACCGCCCGGGCAACGAAGGAGTGGCTTCGTAAGAAGCATTTCAAGGTCCTGGAGTGGCCTAGCCAGTCTCCAGATCTCAACCCCATAGAAAATCTTTGGAGGGAGTTGAAAGTCTGTGTTGCCCAGCGACAGCCCCAAAACATCACTGCTCTAGAGGAGATCTGCATGGAGGAATGGGCCAAAATACCAGCAACAGTGTGTGAAAACCTTGTGAAGACTTACAGAAAACGTTTGATCTGTGTCATTGCCAACAAAGGGTATATAACAAAGTATTGAGAAACTTTTGTTATTGACCGAATACTTATTTTCCACCATAATTTGCAAATAAATTCATAAAAAATCCTACAATGTGATTTTCTGGATTATTTTTTCTCATTTTGTCTGTCATAGTTGACGTGTACCTATGATGAAAATGACAGGCCTCTCTCATCTTTTTAAGTGGGAGAACTTGCACAATTGGTGGCTGACTAAATACTTTTTTTCCCCACTGTAAGTACAGAAAAGGAGCCGACAACCCAGCAGACTACATGTCCCATCACCCACTCCTAGCAAAGACAGCTGACAGCACACGAGAAGCGAAAGTGGCAGAGGAATATATCAACTTCGTGGCACAACACGAAGCACCCAAAGCAATGACACTGGAGGAAGTCAAAGAAGAAACTCAGAAAGACCATACCCTACAAAAGGTCAGTGCCCTTATCAGAGACAATACATGCACACAATCACAAATGACAAGCGCAGATTTCTATGGCTCTCTCCCCGCAGGAGTATGTACTAGTCCTTGTAGATGAGTATTCGCGCTATCCAGTTGCGGAGGTTGTTCACTATACATCAGCCAATGCTGTCATCCTAGTCATGGACAAGGTGTTCTCCATGTTCGGGATCCCCCGAGTCGTTAAAACAGACAATGGCCCTCCCTTCAACAGTGACCGAATTACTCAATTTTCAACCTACCGAGGGTTTCATCATCTTAAGATCACATCCCTCTGGCCGCAGGCTAACGCTGCAGCAGAACGGTTCATGCGCACTCTAGGCAAAACCATATTACGCTGGCGTAGCCATTCACAGTGGGAATTATTCAAGTGCAACTGTCAAGTGCGTACTTTTCCCATGATCTAAGGGCGCTCTCTGGTTGAATTGTATCTTTCAGATTTGAATTATTTTCGTTTAGATTTTGAAGGTTAACCACATCACAATGATTTTGAGATACAAAGACGATATTATAAAGAAAACACACATGGGGGTACCGGGTTACCTTCAGACGAGGCCCGGAGAACTCCCTTATCGGAGCATGAGGTCTGATACCAACAGGCTCAGAGACAGTTTCTATCTACAAGACATCAGACTGCTAAGCACTTGAACTGGACGGTGTATACCATGTGTATCCCATACATACGACTAATAAAACTTGAAACTTGAACTAAATGTGTTTTTGTAAAATGTTCTGTGAAAATTGTTACAAGTAGTCCTGCATAGAGTTCTATGGTTTGCTTAACTTTGCAATCAATGGTTTTTGTTTCGCATTGAAGTGCCATTCTGTTAACATGGAATTGCCCCTATCTGACTAACTAGGCTATGGGATCACAAGATAGACTCTTTATCTACTTTGTGTCCGTTCCAGGAAGATATACAGTTGAAGTCGGAAGTTTACATACACCTTAGCCAAATACATTTAAACTCAGTCTTTCACAATTCCTGATATTTAATCCTAGTAAAAATTCCCTGTTTTAGGTCCGTTAGGATCACCACTTTATTTTAAGAATGTGAAATGTCAGAATAATAGTAGAGAGAATGATTTATTTCAGCTTTTATTTATTTCATCACATTCCCAGTGGGTCAGAAGTTAACATACACTCAATTAGTATTTGGTAGCATTGCCTTTCAATTGTTTAACTTGGGTCAAATGTTTCGGGTAGCCTTCCACAAGCTTCCCACAATAAGTCCTCCTGACAGAGCTGGTGTAACTGAGTCAGGTTTGTAGGCCTCCTTGCTCGCACACGCTTTTTCAGTTCTGCCCAGGATTGAGGTCAGGGCTCCAATACCTTGACTTTGTTGTTCTTAAGACATTATTATTATTTTTTTTTGTAATTTAGCAGACGCTCTTATCCAGAGCGACTTACAATTAGTGAGTGCATACATTTTCATACTGGCCCCCCGTGGGAAACGAACCCACAACCCAGGCGTTGCAAGTGCCATGCTCTACCAACTGAGCTACAGGGGACCATTTTGCTACAACTTTGGAAGTATGCTTGGGGTCATTGTCCATTTGGAAGACCAATTTGCGACCAAGTTTTAACTCCCTGATGTCTTGAGATGTGGCTTCAATATATCTACATAATTTTCCTTCCTCATGATGCCATCTATTTTGTGAAGTGCACCAGTCCCTCCTGCAGCAAGCACCCCCACAGCATGATGCTGCCACCCCCATGCTTCATGGTTGGGATGGTGTTCTTTGGCTTGCAAGCATCCCCCTTTTTCCTCCAAACATAACGATGGTCATTATCGGCCAAACAGTTCTATTTCTCCAAAATGTACAATCTTTGTCCTTGTGTAGTTGCAAACCGTAGTCTGGCTTTTTTATTGCGGTTTTGGAGCAGTGGCTTCTTCCTTGCTGAGCGGCCTTTCAGGTTGTGTCTATATAGGACTCGTTTTACTGTGAATATAGATACTATTGTACCTGTTTCCCCCAGCATCTTCACAAGGTCCTTTGCTGTTTTTCTGGGACTGATTTGCACTTTTCGCATCAAAGTATGTTCATCTCTAGGACACAGAACGCGTCTCCTTCCTGAGCGGTATGACGGCTTTGTGGTCCCATGGTGTTTATACTTGCATACTATTGTTTGTACAGAACGTGGAACCTTCAGACATTTGAAAATTGCTCACAAGGATGAACCAGACTTTTTTTTCTGAGGTCTTGGCTGATTTCTTTTGATTTTCCCATGATGTCAAGCAAAGAGGCACTGAGTTTGAAGGTAGGCCTTGAAATACTTTGACAGGTACACCCCCAATTGACTCAAATGATGTAAATTAGCCTATCAGAAGCTTCTAAAGCCATGACATCATTTTCTGGAATTTTCCAAAATGTTTAAAGGCACAGTCAACTTAGTGTATGTAAACATCTGACCCACTGGAATTGTGATACAGTGAATTATAAGTGAAATAATCTGTCTGTAAAGAATTGTTGGAAAAATGACTTGTGTCATGCACAAAGCAGATGTCCTAACCGACTTGCCAAAACTATAGTTTGTTAACAAGAAATTTGTGGAGTGGTTGAAAAACAAGTTTTAATGACTCCAACCTAAGTGTATGTAA
The DNA here is from genome assembly GCF_964263955.1 of Coregonus lavaretus. NCBI lineage: Eukaryota > Metazoa > Chordata > Actinopteri > Salmoniformes > Salmonidae > Coregonus > Coregonus lavaretus. The sequence continues at coordinate 72,539,056 of NC_139992.1, read as the reverse complement.
ACTTCCGACTTCAACTGTAAGTATTTTGAAAGCTGTTTGTATGTTTTTTAGATATTTATTGTACTGACCTGATTTTAAAAAAAACGATGTGCCCTTGAGAGTTGGAGTCAACGAGTTCACAGATTACAGAAATGTTGGTAAATGTGTATGCCTCAACAAAAAAATTATTGAGCCAAACCGCAACATTAATCCAAATGGTAATGGTGAAATGGATTTAGAATAACAAACAGACAAAATATAAAAAATACACTTTTGTCCATCAGACTTCAGATTGCATCATCTTCACGCTGACCGTTCTGTGGCTCCGTCTTTTCCAAGCCACTGTCTAGAGATTGTGTGAACGGAGTGAGGACAGACAGACAGTCAGAATGAATGACAGAAGTACAGACAGACATGGTTTGTACCAATTAACTTGTCTTTGTTTTATTGTAATTCCATATAATTCCATTGTGCCAACCTAAAGCTGTGCTCTTTACGTTTAGGAGGAAAATGAAGAGAAATAAGTGGAGAGTGAGATGAGACAAGAAGAGGGTGAACAATAGGCCCAACACATTTAATAACAAACACCCTGCCTAGCCCAACACACACACACACACACACACACTGATGTGTATGAGGAAGTTTATCCAGATGCAGCACTGGTAGTGCATTTGTAAAATGATTCATGTCAAGTTTTGACAAGCATGCACCTGTTATGAAACTAACTGTGACAACTTTTAGAGCCCCCTGGATTGATGATGAATTGAACAATTGTATGGTTCAAAGAAATGATGCAAAAGAGGTGGCAAACAAGTCAGGCTGCTCAGTTGACATACTGTAAATTTAGACATTTTGTGACTAAACTTAACAAAATAAGAATACCAAACAAAGATAAATGACATAAACCACAATGGAAAAATACTTTGGAATACCTTACATGATATCATGGGCAGAAAACCCAATTAATCTCCATTGTTCATTGAAGTTGATGAGTAATTTATAACAAAACCTTTCGATATTGTCAATTTCAATAACTAGTTCATTAGTAAAGTGAAAAAACTCAGAAGTGAAATGAAAACAATAAACAGTGAACCATCATATTTTTGTATAAAATATCTAATAATGAAAGAGGATTGCTGTTTTGTATTTGGTCAAGTTAGTGTGGGAGAGGTGGAAAAATGATTGTTATGCATCAATAATGATTAGCCACCAGGTATAGACAACCTTGATGGGAATCTATTGAGAATGGTAGCAGACTGTATTTCCACCCCTTTTTGCTATATCTTTAACCAAAGCCTAAATGAGTGTGTGTTTCCACAGGCGTGGAATGAAGCTAAAGTAATTCCACTGCCTAAAAATAGTTAAGCCCCCTTTGCTGGCTCTAACAGCCGCCCAACCAGTTTGCTGCCTCTTCTGTTTGACCAAATACAATGCTATTTTTCAGAGAATATGTTAACCACTGACTCTCAGCATGCATTTAAAGAAGGGCACTCAACTTGTACTGCACTGACTCAGATGACTGATGATTGCTTAAAATAAATAGATAATAAGATGATAGTTGGAGTTTAATTGTTAGATGTTATTGAACATAAATTGATATTGAAAAAACTCACTTGCTATGGCTTTACATTACCTGTCATCACATGGTTGGAGAGTTATTTATCAAATAGAACCCAAAGAGTGTTCTTCAATGGAATCTTCTCTAACATCAGATACGTACAGTTGCCTTGGGACATTACTCTTCTCTATTTCTACCTCAATTTCATGATATCCAATTGCACTTCTTAACACCTGACTGCACCGATGTGTCGGCAGAAACACCGTTCAACTGATGACCTAAATCAGCCTGCAGGCACCCGGACCACCACAAGGAGTCACTTGAGCACGATGAGCAAAGCAAAGCCACCACTGCCAAACCCTCCCTTACCCAATTCTGCACCGCCCTACGGGACTCCCGGTCACGGCCGGTTGTGACACAGCCTGGAAACGAACCCGGGTCTGTAGTGACGCCTCTAGCACTGTGATGCTGTGCCTTAGACCGCTGCGCCACTCAGGAGGCATCCTATTCTTAGGAATGATTTGCCACTGGTCTTACACAAAGCTAGAATGACTACAGTGGCTTGCAAAAGTATTCACCCCCCTTGGCATTTTTCCTGTTTTGTTGCCTTACAACCTGGAATTTAAATTGATTTTTGGGGGGTTTGTATCATTTGATTTACACAACATGCCTACCACTTTGAAACAAACAAGAAATAAGACAAAAAAAAACAGAAAATTTGAGCGTACATAACTATTCACTCCCCCAAAGTCAATACTTTGTAGAGCCACCTTTTGCAGCAACTACAGCTGCAAGTCTCTTGGGGTATGTCTCTGTAAGCTTGGCACATCTAGCCACTGGGATTTTTGCCTATTCTTCAAGGCAAAACTGCTCCAGCTCCTTCAAGTTGGATAGGTTCTTCTGGTGTACAGCAATCTTTAAGTCATACCACAGATTCTCAATTGGATTGAGGTCTGGGCTTTGACTAGGCCATTCAAAGACATTTAAATGTTTCCACTTAATCCACTCGAGTGTTGCTTTAGCTGTATGCTTAGGGTCATTGTCCTGCTGGAAGGTGAACCTCCGTCCCAGTCTCAAATCTCTGGAAGACTGAAACAGGTTTCCCTTAAGAATTTCCCTGTATTTAGCGCCAACCATCATTCCTTCAATTCTGACCAGTTGCCCAGTCCCTGCCGATGAAAAACATCCCCACAGCATGATGCTGCCACCATCATGCTTCACTGTGGGGATGGTGTTCTCGGGGTGATGAGAGGTGTTGGGTTTGCGCCAGACATAGCGTTTTCCTTGATGGCCAAAAAGCAAAAATTTTGTCTCATCTGACCAGAGTACCTTCTTCCATATGTTTGGGGAGTCTCCCATATGCCTTTTGGCGAACATTTAAAAAATGATTAAACAACAATTAATGGAACGGTGGGGACTGTGAATACATATGCACGCACCACTTTTCCGTTATTAGTTTTTTCATTTCACTTCACCAATTTGGACTATTTTGTGTATGTCCATTACATGATATCCAAATAAAAATCCATTTAAATTACAGGTTGTAATGCAACAAAATAGGAAAAATGCCAAGGGGGATGAATACTTTGCAAGGCACTGTATGTATGCAGATGATTCCAAACTCTACCTCCCAACACCCAGTGAGCTCACATAAATTCTAAATAAGGAGTTACAATCAGTATCAGAATGGGTGACTAATAATAAATTGGGTGACTAAAACTAAAGGCAATATATTTGGTTCAAAACATTCTCTAACACCTAAACCTCAACTGGAGTTGTACATGAAGGGTGTGACCATTGAGCAAGTTTAGGAAGCTAAACTCCTAGGTATAACATTGGATGGTCAATTATCATGGTCAAGTCATATTGACAAAGTTGTTGTGAAGATGAGGAGAGGCATTAATTATTTAAAAAAAGATGTACTAGTTGTTCAGGCTCTGGTCTTGTCCCATCTTGGGCTCTGGTCTAGTTCCATCTTGATTACTGTCCGGTAATATGGTCAAGTGCAGCAAAGACCTAGCAAAAGCTGCAGCTTGCTCCAAACAGAGCAGCACACCTTGCCCTTAACTGAACTAACATCAACAACATGCATGCCAGTTTTTCCTGGTTGAGGGTTGACGAGAGATTAACTGCTCCTCTTCTAATTATGAGAAATATTACTGTGACAAAAATGCAGAATTGTATACATACATACAGTCAAATAACATTCAGCTCAGAAACCCATACAGTACATATCCCACAAGGCATGTCACCAGGGGACTCTTCACAGTCCCCAAGTCCAAAACTAATTCATGGCAACGCACAGTTTTATACAGAACTCCCTTCCATCTCCAATTACTCAAGCAGACAGCAAAATGACCATTAAAAAACTGATTAAACAACAACTCGTGGAACGGCGGGGACTGTGAGGGGACACACACACAAACACATGCAGGCACACACATTGTGTAATTTTTTATTGTTTGCATTATTATTTTTGTTGTATTGTTTGTATCTCATTGTATTTTAAATGTGTGTGACTGTCCTTGTCTATCAGTGTATGTGTTTCGTTACTTGTCATGTTTTGTGTTTTTTTGTGGACCCCAGGAACACTAGCTGCTGCTTCTTCAAAAGCTAATAGGATTCCAAATAAACAAATAGACACACACACACACACCTTCCCTGCCCTAGCCCCCAGTGGATCAGGCCAACTTGTTTCACACATCCATGAAGTTGCTGCAGAGCCAGATAAGGCCTTATTAGATTTGTCATATGTTTGGTGTTTACCTTTTTTGGACAAAGTTCATAGATGCAATGTGTTTCCACAACATAGATGAATCCAAAATCAACTAAATATAAATCCTTAAACATACCGTGGCATATCAAATAAATTGTTAAAAATAGAATATTTGACGCAATTAAGTACAGATGTTTTTAGCCACCAACATCACATTATGTGTCCTTGCTGTTTTAGATTTTGCATTGACAAACATCTGTCAAAACCTTTGGGGATTTAACACACAACTAAAACAACTTAAATCTCTTACATCTATAAAAGTCTTAACATGTCATACATGCTTGACTTAAATCCCAATAAGGTTCTGTGAGAATAAGATGCTAAGGGAGAGAACTACTTGAATGTACAGGAATTCACAGAAACTTTTATCTGCTTGTAGTATCTTCTGTATTGTACCAGCATATCACAGCAAATGCATGGATGCATAGACAATTGATTCTACCTTTTTTTCTCTACTGTTAGGCAAGGTCAGCTTTTATACATACTGGGCAATTCCACAGTAACAGAATGATGCTGAGACTCAAATTTTACACTTTAAAATGTATGTCAAACAAAAACCAATGTTTGCAAAGTTCAACAAACCATACAAAGTTTGGTAACAGAATGATGTTTTGTGCTGTTTGTGTCGGCATTCTCTTAACAAACTTTGCATCTGCATTGTTCTTCAAGTAAATGTGTTTTTGTAAAATATTCTGTGGAAATTGTTAAAAGTAGTCCTTGTGCATAGAGTTGTATGGTTTGTTTAACATTGCAATCATTGTTTTTGTTTGAAATACGTTTTAAAGTGGAATTGCCATATAAATAACGAATAATGAATAATGAATAATAACATTATGCAGTTACAATGTGTTACATCGAATTATGTATTCACCATTACATAATTCAGTGTGCTGACCAGCCACTACTGTCAACCATGACCGTCCACAATTCACTTGGCTTTGACAAAAGGTTTAAAAGTTCAAATTCTAAACTTTGAGACACAGGGACCCTCCCTCTTAAATTTCCTTGACGCATCTTTCATGAATAGAAGCCAATGGGGTTCGGCCTTGCATGTGTGTGAAGCTCAGTTCTGGAATATGATGTTATCTGCCTGTTTCCTCCTCAAACACGCTGCATCACCCAAACAGATCTTCCTCCCTGATCTTTTTTAACTCAACTGTTTCGCCAATCTTTATCGTTTCCATCTCTCACACTCCTCCATCTCTTATCTGCCATTTCCATTGCACAACTAGCTATGTGCCTGCATACAGACGTAAACTATTTTTAAAGAGCCACGCGAGCCCGGCAATTGAAAATTGGAAACACAATGGTTGAGTGTAACTGGTTCATTTATTTTGACCTTTTCTAGTCTTCCAAGTGTTCCCCAGACTTTGGATGCTGTTGAGTTTCTACTCACACCTAGCCAGATGGTTCTAATTCCTTCTATAATTCAGCAATCACTGAGTGCCTGTAAACCAGTTGGAGTTGAAGTGAGGTCTATATTGTCTGAGGTAAGGATTCTACTGAGAGTAGGGATGGATCTTATCAAAACGTTCAAAAATGTTTATGTGTGCTGATGTGTAAATGCATAAAAGCAAATCAAGGGGTGTGCCACCCCTTTTCATCCAGCCTTCACTAGATAGAAGCAGGTTTGTTAAAGCAGGGATGGACCAAAAGCCTCCACACCCAATAGCTCTCCAGGGGAAGAGTTGGCCATCCCTGTTCTAAGGGTTAGACTATGGGGTAAAATGATGATATTTATATTATACTTGTTATCAAGTAAAATAGAAGAGGTGTAGTTCTGCAGCCGGTGTTGGAGAAGAGCCAGTGGGATGGAGGCTGACTTCCAAGTGATCTCAGAGAGCAGGCGCTGCGGGACCTTATTACGTTAGTGACAAAGTGAGGTGAACACTCAAACAGAGGGCCTACAAAACAGGCCTCATGAACACAATTAGGATTAGTATAATCCCACTGTTGCAGATAAAGGCTGATTGCTGCCATCCTGTTCTCTTCTCGGCTTGGATGGATCCAAGATAGCTCCAACTTCGCACTCTTTAGTATAATGGCTGAATGACATGTTCTATTGAAAACAATCAAACTGCTGATTTTTGGAACTATGACTGCTACATTCCCTACAGGACAAGAGGAAGGAAATTATAACACATTTTAATCAACCCCTGCTGTCTGATGACTCTAACACATTTGGTCAGACTTCCCATGCAGCTGCCAGTCTAGCCCTTTCCAAAGCTTCGGAATTCCGTCATTAAACTAGGAATGATCTTCAATATACAGGTATCTGCCAAAATAAAGGAAACACAAACATAAAGTGTCTTAAAGAGATTCTCCAGTACTTTTGTATACTTTTTAGCCAGTAGTTCTGAAAGTAGCACTCACGAGCCAGAATTGCGTACTACGTCACATATGTTCAGATATGTGAACTACGTCATTGCTCTCTCTCTCTCTCTCTCTCTCTCTCTCTGTGTCCACTGAGCCATTGGGCCCACCCTGCAACCTCATTGGATAATGCTGGGCAGGCCTCTTGCTAGCTGTCACTCAAATGTAAGGAGCTGAAGCTCATTGGCTAGAACTTGAATTGCTAGTGGGCTGGCCCACATGGGGGGAAATGTAAGAAAAAGGGCGTGGCACAGCGTCAAGAATTCAGTCGCTTTCAAACTAGGGATTATGTGGCTAACTGAGGTAAGACAGTAATTCTGCTCATAGATTATGTATGTATGAACTACACATCAAGCCCAAAGCGGGAGGTTAAAAAAATACTTTCTTAGTCGCCAAAGTACCTGAGCATGTCTTTAAAAGGGCGTTGGGCCATCACCAGCCGCCAGAGCCACCAGAACAGCTTCAAAGTGGCTTGGCATAGATTCTACAAGTGTATGGAACTCTATTGGAGGGAAGCGACACCATTCTTCCATGAGAAATTCCATCATTTGGTGTTTTGTTGATGGTGGTGGAAAATGCTGTCTCAGACGCTGCTCCAGAGTCTCCATAAGTGATCAATTGTGTTGAGATCTGGTGACTGAGAAACACACACACACAAACACTGACACAAATGTGATCATATTACTCCAGTGCTAGCCTCTCTACACTGGCTTCCTGTTAAGGTTAGGGCTGATTTTAAGGTTTTACTGCTAACCTACAAAGCATTACATGGACTTGCTCCTACCTATCTCTCCAATTTGGTCCTGCCGTACATACCTACACGTACACTATGGTCACAAGACACAGGCCTCCTTATTGTTCCTAGAATTTCCAAGCTAACAGTACCTCCCACAACCTGGTGCCGACGAAGATGGCGGACTCGCGACTAGCTGTTAGGAAACTTTGCAGAATTGTGTTTTTTTTATGTATTATTTTTTACATTATTAGCTCAGAAAGTGTTTTGTATCATTTACATACAGCCGGCACTATTGGATATCAGAGCGACGGTAACTCACCAGCATTACGACCAGGAATACGACTTTCCCGAAGCAGATCCCTTGTTTGCTCTCCCCAGGGCAACTGAACTGATTCCAGCGGCTGACCAAAACATCGCCGGCGGAGGAGAGGCACTTGGAGCGGCCTGCTGGTTCGACTTAGGAGATGCGCACACCACCCACCGCTTCCAAGTATACTACTCGCTAATGTTCAGTCTTTGGTTAACAAAATCGACGAACTCCGGGCAAGGATTTCTTTCCAGAGAGACATCAAGGCCTGTAACATACTTTGTTTCAAGGAAACATGGCTCTCTTGGGATATTCCTTCGAAATCGGTCCAGCCAGAGGGGTTCACAGTTCATCGCACCGACAGGAATAAATATCTCTCCGGGAAGCAGAAGGGCGGAGGTGTGTGTTTCATGATTAACGACTCATGGTGTAATTGTAGTAACATACAGGAACTCAAGACCTTTTGTTCACCCGACCTAGAATATCTCACAATCAAATGCCGAATGTATTATCTCCCAAGATAATTTTCTTCGGTTATAGTCACGGCAGTGTATATCCCCCCTCAAGCCAATACCACGACGGTCCTCAAAGAACTTCATTGGACTTTATGCAAACTGGAAACCACATATCCTGAGGCTGCATTTATTGTGGTGAAGGTAGGAAACAACATCTCCACTTCGCTGATGCTCAACACTGGGGCCCCACAAGGGTGCATGCTCAGCCCCCTCCTGTACTCCCTGATCACCCATGGCTGCGTGGCCAAGCACGCCTCCAACTCAATCATCAAGTTTGCAGATGACACAACAGTAGTAGGCTTGATTACCAACAATGACGAGACCGCCTACAGGGAGGATTTGACGGCTCTGGGAGTGTGGTGCCAGGAAAATAACCTCTCACGCAACGTCAACAAAACAAAGGAAATGATCGTGGACTTCAGGAAACAGCAGAGTGTGCACCCCCCTATCCACATCGACGGGACCGCAGTGAAGAAGGTGGAAAGCTTCAAGTTCCTTGGCATACACATCACTGACAAACTGAAATGGTCCACCCACGCAGACAATGTGGTGAAGAAGGCGCAACAGAGCCTCTTCAACCTCAGGAGGCTGAAGAAATTCGGCTTGGCACCTAAAACCCTCACAAACTTACAGCACCCGATGTCACAGGAAGGCCAAAAAGATCATCAAGGACATCAACCACCCGAGCCACTGCCTGTTCACCCCGCTATGATCCAGAAGGCGAGGTCAGTACAGGTGCATCAAAGCTGGGACTGAGATAATTAAAAACAGCTTCTATCTCAAGGCCATCAGACTGTTAAATAGCCATCACTAGCGCATTAGAGGCTCCTGCTGCCTATTGAAATAACTGGCCACTTTAAGAAATGGAACACTAGTCACTTTAATAATGTTTACAGTCACTTTAATAATGTTTACATATCTTGCACTACTCATCTCATATGTATATACTGCATTCTGTTCTATAATATTCTACTGTATCTTAGTCCATGCCGCACTGTCATTGTCATTGCTTGTCCATATATGTATATTTTCTTAAATTCCATTCCTTACTAGTTTTGTGTGTATTAGGTATATGTTGTGAAATGGTTAGATATAACTTGTTAGATATTACTGCATTGTCGGAGCTAGAAGCACAAGCATTTTTTCTACACCCGCTATAACATCTGCTAAACACGTGTATGTGACAAATACCATTTTATTTTATTTTATTTGTAGACAGGGGTTTCTCCTATAGAGCTATATTTTTATCCACGTAAGAGACGCAGACTCGGTCTCGAGCTTTAAGTCTTTACTGAAGACTAATTTCTTCAGTAGGTCCTATGATTGAGTGTAGTCTTGCCCAGGAGTGCGAAGGTGAACGGCAAAGCACTGTGACAAACCGCCCTTGCAGTCTCTGCCTGGCCGGCTTCCCTCTCTCTGCTGGGATTCTTTGCCTCTGACCCTATTACGGAGGCTGAGTCACTAGTGCTCTTCCATGCTGTTCCTAGGAGGGGTGGAGGAGATCTTTGTGGGCTATACTCAGCCTTGTCTCAGGGTAGTAAGTTGGTGGTCTGTTGATATCCCTCTTGTGGTGTGAGGGCTGTGCTTTGGCAAAGTGGGTGGGGTTATATCCTGCCTGGTTGACCCTGTCCCGGGATATCGTCGGACAGGGCCACAGTATCCCCCAACCCCCGTCTCTGCCTCCAGTATATATGCTTCAATAGTCTATGTGCATGGGGGCTAGGGTCAGTCCTGTGTGAACTTAAGTTATCTCTCTCTCTCTCTCTCTCTCTCTCTCTCTCTCTCTCTCTCTCTCTCTCTCTCTCTCTCTCTCTCTCTCTCTCTCTCTCTCTCTCTCTCTCTCGACCTGAGCCCTAAGACCATACCTGGGCCCCAGTCCATTTGGTCGTGCTGCTGATCCAGTTTCGTCTGTTCTGCCTGCGACTATGGAACCCTGCCCTGTTCACCGGACGTGCTGTTTTCGACCCTCTCTCTCTCTCCCTCCCTCCCTCCCTCTCTCTCTCTCTCTCTCTCTCTCTCTCTCTCTCTACCGTACCTGCTGTCTCAACTTCTGAATGCTCGGCTATGAAAAGCCAACTGACATTTACTCCTGAGGTGCTGACCTGTTGCACTCTCTACAACCACTGTGAATATTATTTGATCCTGCTGGTCATCTATGAACGTTTGAAGATCTTGAAGAGCGATCTGGCCAGCACAGCCAGAAGAGGACTGGTCACACCTCTGAGGCTGGTTCCTCTCTAGTTTTCTTCCTAGGTTCCTGTCTTTCTAGGGAGTTTTTCCCAACCACCATGCTTCTACATCTGCATGGCTTGCTGTTTGGGGTTTTAGGATAAGCACTTTGTGACATCTTCTGATGTAAAAAGGGTTTTATAAATACATTTTAAATCCCCTATGGTCCTTTGAGTCCCCTCTTTCAAAGTCACCAAGATATTTTATTTTAGCCATGGTAGACAAAATAATGGCCAACTGGGCATTGTTATACATGACCCTAAGCATGATGGGATGTTTTAATTGCTTAATTAACTCAGGAACCACACCTGTGTGGAAGCAACTGCTTTCAACATACTTTGCATCCCTCATTTACTCGTGTTTCCTTTATTTTGGCAGTTACATGTAAATGCATACAGTATGTACAATAAATACAGTATTTATGTCAAATGGGACTTCTATGAGGTCTTGGTTTTCACTCTTGTAATGCAACAGAAAGTGATGTCAGGGTTGATGTTACATAGACTGACTCTTGTGGCAACACTGGTTGTGGTTGATATTACCATCATGTTCTTGCCATTTGCCTGTGGCACAGGTTTTTTTGCTTTAAACTGGAAAAGTTGGCATGCCACATCATACTGGACTTTCACTCCTAACTACGTTAAAAGCTGACCTGATCAAGCAGGGGATAGGTCGATGATTAGCATGTATTAGCAAATTAGCCTACCGACTGGAAGCATAATGGGTGTGTAGTAAAATGTTAAGTGATTGACTGTATATGTGTTTCACACCTTACCTTAACTATGGTGTCTGTATTTGTTCAGCTTTTCTTCCAGAAAGGGGATGCAGTGGCTGTAGCAGCCATGGAAAATGCTATGAACTACACATTTGACAGGCTTATGAACAAGAGTTGCGTGACACAGACCTCCTTTCATAATAGCCTTTTTTTACTAGACGTACTTGGCTACAGGTCCTGTTCTGCTCTGTTAGGTCAATATACCTTTTCTATCTTGTTTTTCTGTCTAATAGTAAGAGTGTTTTTACACTCAATATACTTTTCTGAAAAAATACCACAGATACACATATTACTTTAGTCTAAAGATGCGAATATAGATACATTTGTCACGTCTCGCATGCAACCTCCATGGGTAGCGTTAGACATAGTCCCTAGACTCCCCGCCCTCCGAGCAGAACAAAACAGAATTGTATTTTCAAGCCAAATGTTTCTGCAGTAAAAATCTTAATAGCAGAGCAATGTTTTTGAAACACCTGAAATGTAGACATTTTCCTTATATTAGAGACTTGTTTTGTTGAGTTTTTACCTGAAATTGCAGAAACAGCCTGTTACATTCTGAAATTGTCACTATTGCTTAAAAAAAAAAGGAATCTCAACTTTGTTTTCTTTGGGTGCTTGCCAGCACAGGGCCACAGTACATTTGAATGCAACACTGTCAAGCAGCTGATCAACTCCCCAGTGAATTAAAGGAAATCTTCTCCCATGTTGAAAGTTATATTGTATTTGTGCATCTCTGAGCAATGTTCTATTGATTCCCATGGTCATTTCATGTTTTCATGTGTATCTGAGCTATTCGCCGTTCAAGCAGGCAGAAATACAGCCGGTATAGAGCGTTTTGCAAATACAATATAACATTCAAAATGGGTGAATCTTTTCTTTAAGGTTTTTTCAGTTGCAATTTGCTTTTACCTCATGCAATGATTTGCATGATATTGATCAAATAAAGCCTGGTTTGTTGTAAGGTAAAGTTGTCATTTAGGCCTAAAAACCTATCTAGCTATGGTTCAGATAACGGTAGCTAACATTAGTGCTCAGCTAACTACCCAGCTAACAACAAACGTTCCCACAACTTTAAAGAACGTTCCCTTAACCCTCCCGTTGTCCTAGGGTCAAAATGACCCGCCACTGTGTTGAACCAACTTTATTTAATTTTTATATTTTTTGGATCATTTGTGAGAAGGAGGCAGTGATATTTTCTTTAAAGTCTCACTGCCTCCTTCTCACAAATGATCCCCAAAATATAAAAATTAAATAAAGTTGGTTCAACACAGTGGCGGGTCATTTTGACCCTAGGACAACGGGAGGGTTAAGAGCAGGGGCGGCCTGTTCAATAGGGCGATATGGGCGACGCACTGCCAAACGGGAAAAGGAAGGGATTTTTTTTCTAATCAATTATATCACGGCAACAGTAGTTATCAGTGTTGTAATCTATACGTCTGATCTGCCACAGTGCCACACTGCCACTAAATGTCGAATCAGGCTAAAGTCGTGCTTCAAATGCCCCCCCCCCCCCTTTTGGGGCGATTTCAGTCAGGTTGAAAATCGCCCAGAAGTCTCTCATAGCCTCTAATGTAAAATCTATTTTTTTCACATTTCAGAGCCTTCAATACAATCTCTATGGGTGTCTGAGGGCTTGCACTTACGCGCTTTCGTCATACGTAACGTAACGTAACCATGAACGTAACTGAGAAAAGAGCGGATTGTGTCTTTGAAAGAAGTTCCTTTTTGTCGGCGAACAAATGAAGATAAATTGGCAACGAAACAATTAGGACCTCCCAGACCAAATTTAATAATTCAACAGGTTTCTACTAAAGGAGGAAAGTCCTACACCCGAGGATTTTCCAAAAATTGGTACGAACGGAAAAATAACATTGCCACTCAACTTGATGAGGGATACAGGCTAGCTGTCCGCCGCCACAACGATGAGGTTAGTGTTGATAATCACAAGTTTACTGGAGAACTGAGACCAAGTAGAGACTTTGGACAGGGTGGATATGGTATAATAAAGGCAGTTTATTCAGAGGTAAAGATATCTGGAATCGCGTGCACGGACCCGTTCGTCAAACTCTTAGGGAGCTATAAATTAAGCCCCATTACTTACCATATCAGATAAGAGAAATTGCTGCAGCTACATATATTTTACATCCTGGCCCTACATAGTTCACTATTTGCATCACTTACCAAAATATTACATGTGGTCATATATGCTTGGAAAGTGGAGATGCCATAGAACGTCAAAAAAGTAAACATTGCTGGAGACACATTGCCGTTTTGGAGAAGACATCGCGTTTGCTAGCGAAGAGATTTGTTGTGGCAAATGAACTTGGGCTGGGAATTGCCAGGAACCTCACGATAAGATATATGCATCAGCATTGCGAGTCTCATGATTCTATACGTATTGTGATTCGATACTGTGATTTTATTGCGCACCATATGTCTGTTGCAGAGGGATCAGAAAGCCATGAGAACGAGTTTTGATCAGTCATGGAAATAAAAGTGCTGAAAACAAATTGGCTCCCAATGTGAAAAGATTGAGAACAAGCTATGAAGGAACAATAATGGTGTTTTGGTGCAGGTACAGCCAACTAGCGCTAAAATATTGCGATATTGTCAATACAGTATATCGTAAAGTATCACTATGTAACTCGATTTCTTTCACCCCAATCCCTCAAATTAACGGTAAATAACTGAATTGTTTGCCCCACATTTAGCTAAGATGATTAGCTAGCCAGCTAAAATGTTTTATTTAGTTAGCAGTCGCATCTACAATAGTTTACTGTCAATAACATGTCTCCAAAAATGACGTGGTGTCTCCAATTGTGTTGACATTTTACAATTGCGATGCGCATCCATGAGTATCCACTTTCTGTAGCTCAGCTGGTAGAGCATGGCGCTTGTAACGCCAAGGTAGTGGGTTCGATCCCCGGGACCACCCATACACAAAAATGTATGCACGCATGACTGTAAGTCGCTTTGGATAAAAGCGTCTGCTAAATGGCATATTATTATTATTATTATTATTATTATTATCTGAAGAGAGCCCCGAAACATTGTGTGCAGACATTTTATGCAATAAATGAAGTAGGTTGAATCTAGTAGTTCTGATCTTCTGATTGGTCCTGATGAGTTGGGCGAGGTCCCCTCCAGGCTACTGTCACTGTTGCATTGGCTCTGAGTCGGGTTCTCTGTCTTCAAATGTTCAGCCTAAGAGAGGGGATTTGTGTGTGTGTGTGTGTGTGTGTGTGTGTTTAACAGTGATGATGTGTGTGTGTGTGTGTGTGTGTGTGTGTGTGTGTGTGTGTTTAACAGTGATGATGTGTGTGTGTGTGTGTTTGTGTGTGTGTGTGTGTGTGTGTCCTCAGAGCAAGAACTCGTGAGTTGGAAGAACTGAGAGGCCTATGGCGTGGGTGTTGTCCTTGGCCACCTGCTGACAAGGCTGACAAGATAGGACCCTTTTGTCCATTATTATTTGATAGGAACAGAACTTATAACCAGCTCCTGACCTAAATAGATCTTAGCACAACATTTTACTCAACATATCATATTCCATATTCACTATAACAAATATATTTACTACGACATTAGCAAGAACCGCCACATCCTCAGCCGGCTAATCCAGTGTCTGAAGTTTTGCGGAGTGTTTGAGTTAGCTTTGCGAGGCAAAGATGAAACTGAGGGCTCCACCAACCCTGGTAAGCCAACACTTTTGAGATCAGTCAATAAATGCTTCTGGTATTGACTTATATGCTGCCCCTGTCTTCATGTTGTTGCTGGACATATCTTTTTTAAAATGTGTGTAGGTCACCTAAATCATCAGAAAAATTGCCCCCCCTGAGAATTTTTTCAGGAGCCGCCACTGGTTAAGAGTCTTAAGAGTCATTAGGTCATTAACTAAAGTTTTCATAAGAATGTTCCTTTGATGTGCAAGGAATGTCTCCAAGAGCCCATTCCCTTAATGTCAAATAGAACATATCCAGAACGTGGTTATCATGTTATCAAAATTTAAGATATTAATGTTCTAGACACGTTTCATTGGACCGCTGCAAGAACATTTATTTTTATCAGTTCTCAGGACGTCACCTTATGGTCCCAAAGAAACTTTCTCTCCCCCTTAAAAATAATTACACATCATGCCTTGTTACTGTTGCCGAACCAATCAAGGCCCTGATTGGTGAACCACTGATCCATTCATACAGTGCCTTGCAAAAGTATTCAACCCCCTTGCCGTTTTTCCTATTTTGTTGCATTACAACCTGTAATTTAAATATATTTTTATTTGGATTTCATGTAATGGACATACACAAAATGGTCCAAATTGTTGAAGTGAAATGAAAAACATAACTTGTTTAAAAAAATTACAACAAATAAATAACGGAAAAGTGGTGCGTCCATATGTATTCACCCACTTTGCTATGAAGCCCCTAAATAAGATCTGGTGCAACCAATTACCTTCAGAAGTCACAAAATAAGTTAAATAAAGTCCTGCTGTGTGCAATCTAAGTGTCACATGATCTCAGTATATATAGACCTGTTCTGAAAGGCCCCAGAGTCTGCAACACCACTAAGCAAGGGGCACCACCAAGCAAGCGGCACCATGAAGACCAAGGAGCACTCCAAACAGGTCAGGGACAAAGTTGTGGAGAAGTACAGATCAGGGTTGGGTTATAAAAAATATCAGAAACTTTGAACATCCCTCAGAGCACCATTAAATCCATTATTAAAAAATTGAAAGAATATGGGACCACATAAAAACCTGCCAAGAGAGGGCCGCCCACCAAAAGTAATGGACCAGACAAGGAGGGCATTAATCAGAGAGGCAACAAAGAGACCAAAGATAACCCTGAAGGAGCTGCAAAGCTCCACAGCACCACTTTAAGCCGTACACTCCACAGAGCTGGCCTTTACGGAAGAGTGGCCAGAAAAAAGCCATTGCTTCAAGAAAAAAATAAGCAAACATGTTTGGTGTTCGCCAAAAGGCATGTGGAAGACTCCCCAAACATATGGAAGAAGAATACTCTGGTCAGATGAGACTAAAATTGAGCTTTTTGGCCATCAAGGAAAATGCTATGTCTGGCACAAACCCAACACCTCTCATCACCCCGAGAACACCATCCCCACAGTGAAGCATGGTGGTGGCAGCATCATGCTGTGGGGATGTCTTTCATCGGCAGGGACTGGGAAACTAGTCAGAATTGAAGGAATGATGGATGGCGCTAAATACAGGGAAATTCTTGAGGGAAACCTGTTTCAGTCTTCCAGAGATTTGAGACTGGGACGGAGGTTCACCTTCCAGCAGGACAATGACCCTAAGCATACCACTAAAGCACCACTTGAGTGGTTTAAGGGGAAACATTTAAATGTCTTGGAATGGCCTAGTCAAAGCCCAGACCTCAATCCAGTTGAGAATCTGTGGTATGACTTAAAGATTGCTGTAGACCAGCGGAACCCATCCAACTTGAAGGACCTGGAGCAGTTTTGCCTTGAAGAATGGCCATAAATCCCAGTGGCTAGATGTGCCAAGCTTATAGAGACATACCCCAAGAGATTTGCAGCTGTAATTGCAGCAAAAGGTGACTCTACAAAGTATTGACTTTGGGGGGGGGGGGTGAATAGTTATGCACGCTCAAGTTAGTTTTTTAAATCTTATTTCTTGTTTCACAATAGAAAATATTTTGCATCTTCAAAGTGGTAGGCAAGTTGTGTAAATCAAATGATACAAACCCCCTAAAAATCAATTTTAATTCCAGGTTGTAAGGCAACATAACAGGAAAAATGCCAAGGGGGGTGAATACTTTCGCAAGCCACTGTAGCGCTTTGTCTGTTGGCAAGGTTAGGGATAATCACACACACAGTGCTTTTAACATACAGTGTTATGACATGTTTGTCAATTACATGTTTGTTCTACATGGTATACAGTATGTGGTGCAGTAGAGGCTGCTGAGGGGAAGACGGCTCATAATATTGTCTGGAACGGTGCTAATGGAATGGCATCAAACACATGGAAACCATTCCACCAATTCCGCTCCAGCCATTACCGAGCCCGTCCTCCCCAATTAAGGTGCCACCAACCTCCTGTGATGTGATGTAGATAGTTCTCTTTGAGATGCTCAGCTATATAAAATTAATAAATACTGATAATTTATGAGGTAGTGGAAATGTGGTCATCATTTGTGGTCAAGTGGAAATCCTACAGATACCCATCTTTCAATGAGGAACTCATTTTTTAAATTAGAACAGATAGATGTGTTGTAACTGTTGCCAAATAATGACATTAATTAATGTTGCTAAGAATGTGAGATTAGGGTGACTACGCTAGCGGGTCTCAAAACCAGGCTACCAGCACCAACGACGAATGCCCTATCCACTGTCCCGATATGTGATATCTCTAGGGTATGTGCTTATTGGGCCACTATAGTTAGAAGAAACCCTACCCCCTCCTCCCTAGGCACTTGTGTAGGTCTGAAACAACTTGATATGTTTAAGGCTGTAAGCAATAGGGTGAATGCACTTTGAAGTAATGCAAATCTCAGCTCTGTTAAAAGTACACTCAAGAAAAACTTGTATTGATCACAGTGATTTGGAGTATCGTTAAAACAGGTTAATAACATGCCCCACCAACATTAGACAGACAACAATTTGAAAGCCCTTAAAGAGTGACTGCCCCAAAAAGCAAATAATCACTTTGAAAACGGCATGTGGCATCGATATGAGTCACAAACATGTATTCTAGTGTCAAAATTGACTACAAAGTGTAAATAGGATAATTTTGGTCATAAAGTCAGTCTCATCTAAAACTGAGTTTGCAACCTCAGTGTGTCACAACAAGCAAATGAAGGTTGGTTTTGGATTACAATTATGTCAACAAATCATGCCCCTTTTTGCCAAGCTCCAAGTGCAAAATGCCCTTCTGTCGACTTTGCTTCCCTTCATTGAATGGGGCATTGATATTTATTTATTTTTTAGGATCTCTTTTAGCCCAAGGGCTAGTCTTCCAAGAGTCTGTAAGAAATGTAAAACAAAAAACATAAGTAAAAGCACAAAAACACAAAAAAAGATCCACATTCCTATTACCCATACATATTATGAGTTACACCCCCCAGCCTACCCCCTCCTCACCCCACCCACATACCTCATATAAACATATGAATTTAAATACAACATAACATATTACAATAACTTCTTAGACCCACTCAGGTCGTTCAATACATTTTGTGAATTAAGCTCTTAAAACAACTATTTGGCAAGTTTTTGTAGATGAAGGGAAAAAATTATGTTTAAGCCTTGAGGCAACTGAGACATGGATTGTGTATAAGTGCCATTCACAGGGTGAATAGGCAAGACAAAATATTTAAGTGCCTTTGAATGGGGTATGGTAGTAGGTGCCAGGCGCGCCAGTTTGAGTGTGTCAAGAACTGCAATGCTGCTGGGTTTTACACCCTCAACAGTTTCCCGTATCAAGGAGTAGAATGGCGCCGGAGAAGATGGCTGCCGTTTTACAGCCCTCTAACCAATCGGCCTTGCGGCCTCCGACCGCAAGGCACTACAGAGGGTAGTGTGTATGGCCCACTACATCACTGGGGCCAAGCTTCCTGCCATCCAGGACCTCTATACCAGGCGGTGTCAGAGGAAGGCCCTCAAAATTGTCAAAGACTCCAGCCACCCTAGTCATAGACTGTTCTCTCTGCTACTGCACGGCAAGCAGTACCAGAGCGCCAAGTCTAGGTCCAAAAGGCTTGTCAACAGCTTCTACCCCCAAGCCATATGACTCCTGAACAGCTAATCATGGCTACCCGGACTATTGGCACTGCCCCCCCATCCCCACCCTATCCCTCTCTTTTACTCTGCTACTACTCTGTTTATTATTTATGCATACACTTTAACTGTACCCACATGTACATATTACCTCAATTACCTTGACTAGCCGGTGCCCCCGCACATTGACTCTGCACCGGTACCCACCTGTATATAGCCTCCCTACTGTTATTTTACTGCTGCTCTTTAGTTATTTGCTTTTATTCTTTAAAATAAAAAAATGCATTGTTGGTTAAGGGCTTATAAGTAAGCATTTCACTGTAATGTCTACACCTGTTGTATTCGGCACATGTAGCAAATACAATTTGATTTGATTTGAATGTTCCACCTCCAAAAGGTCACCCAACTAACTTACATTTACATTTACATCATTTAGCAGACGCTCTTATCCAGAGCGACTTACAAATTGGTGCATTCAACTTATGATAGCCAGTGGGACAACAACTTTTTAAAAATGTTTTATGGGGGGGGGGGGGGGGGGGGGTAGAAGGATTACTTAATACTATTCCAGGTATTCCTTAAAGAGGTATGGTTTCAAGTGTCTCCGGAAGGTGGTCAGTGACTCCGCTGTCCTGGCGTTGACACAACTGTGGGAAGCATTGGAGTCAACATGGGCCAGCATCCCTGTGGAACGCTTTCGACACCTTGTAGAGTCCATGTCCTAATGAATTGAGTCTGTTCTGAGGACAAAAGGGGGTGCAACTCAATATTAGGAAGGTGTTCCTAATGTTTGGTATACTCAGTGCATTTCGCAGTCCTTCTGAGTCTACAGGTGCCAATGATTTTGTTGTAGAGCTGTGAAATGTGTAACCAAGAGAGACTGTTGTCTAGCAGCACACCTAACAGCCTAGTCTTTTGAACCTCTTCTATGTGTTTCCCGCCAACCGTTGTTTCTTCCTTCTCCTCTTCGTACATATTAGCAGTGCCTTGGTTTTCTTTGTATTTAGCACTAATTTGTTTTGGGTTATCCAATTTGAAATACTTATCATGTCAGCTTCAAGAGCCTATTTTAGCTGCCCTACAGAATTGCCTGTTACATAGATATTGGTATTGTCAGCAAACGTGGTTGCCATAGAATTGGAAAGCACCAGAGGGAGATAATTTGTGACTCGTTTCAGGAAACTAGGGGTATGTAGCGCGTCACAACTTCACAGGAGAGCCATTTAAACGTAAACTTTTTTTAAAAATCAAAATGTTTTTTTTTGTTGCAGAAATGCGTCTGGAACATGTGAACTTTCATGTGCCTTAATAACAAATGTGTATGCCATCTGTAAATATGAATACAATTGTTAAATTACGAGCCTAGTTGGTTTAGCCACAGAAAAAGACAGCAACCTTCCCTCTAGCCATGATTCGCTGAGATAGTGAGTGGGCTGGACAAGCCGAGAGATGAGTTTGGATTGGTCTGCCATGTAGCCCGCTTCTATCTATAACATGAGCTGATCAGTATTTGTAGGTAATCCTTTCTAACGCAACTTTTTTGAAAGATATCACGTGGTAGAACTGCATAAGTGTTGCTATCCACTTTCTGGAGGACCGAGTTTTGAAATCAGTGAAATTAGAGGCCTTGAAATACATACACAGGTACACCTCCAATTGACTCAAATGATGTCAATTAGCCTATCAGAAGCTTCTAAAGCCATGACATCATTTTCTGGAATTTTCCAAGCTGTTTAAAGGCACAGTCAACTTAGTTTATGTAAACTTCTGACCCACTGCAATTGTGATACAGTGAATTATAAGTGAAATAATCTGTCTGTAAACAATTGTTGGAAAAAGTACTTGTGTCATGCACAAAGTAGATGTCATAACCGACTTGCCAAAGCTATAGTTTGTTAACAAGAAATTTGTGGAGTAGTTGAAAAAATTAGTTTTAATGACTCCAACCTAAGTGTATGTAAACTTCCGACTTCAACTGTATTTGAAGGTTTGTGTCGAATTTGAATAGGTTTTTAAGGGTGGCTCTAAAGTTATCTTCATAAGTAAGCTGTGGCTGTCACGGCTTTTGAGAGTCTTGATGGCTCGCAGTGATGACGTGAAAAATTAACTATTGATTGAATTAACTATTGATATCTCACGAGTAATTCACTTTACACTCACGATTGATCATTTATTGTTTTTAATCTGCGAGGGAATCTCTACCCCTGGTGGAAAGACGCTGTATGGCACAAAATGAGTTGCATAATGCGTGCCGTATGTTACGTCATGACACGTCACAATGTAACGTACAGCGTCAGAGGGGTCTGTTTTTTCAACTTTTCTTGAATACTATTGGTCTATTACCATGTCAATCAACGCTTGAATAGAAATGTAGTTTACACCCCGGATTTTGATGCCAACACAGTCGCTACAGTCCAATTAGTTTTCATTGCAGCCTCGTTTGAATACTGCGGTTACGCAAAATGTGTATGGAACACGGTTAGCTACCAGTAGCTATCTATTGGATTATAGATTTCGAGGTAGTTTTTTTGCATGTTCAACTAGCTGGCTAGCTATATGAATACCATTTACATCTAGCAAGCTAATAATTATGAAGCTAAATGTTTGCTAAATCTAGCTAGTTACCTTGTAGTGTCTGCATTGCCATTGTTGGGCTGGAAGCAGGTTAAGTGTGTACATGTCATTGTATTACAGCTGTAGCAGTCAACAGGCAATAACAAGCTAAAGGACATTATTTAATTCATGTTTTAACCTATTTTTCTGGAATTTGTCTTTCAGCATGAAACTGTTCTCTGCCACCAGTACAAGGAGATAATCAACGGTGTACAAGCAACCCTTCAGGTATTTTGTCTTTGTTATACTTTGAGTTTATTGCTTGAACTTGGGGGTCAATTAATGTTATCGCTGTCATGCAAGGTTTTAATGTCTTGTCTATTTTTGTCTGATTTCCTCCTTTACAGCTTCAATTGTCTGGAACCTGGTGGTGTTGTGGCCAAGGAGCTTTCACTCAGATGGAACCAGGTTTCAGCTGCTGTGCAATGTTGACGTCCACAATTGGCCCAGTGTCGTCTGGGTTAGGGAAGGGTTTGGCCGGGATGTCCTTGTCCCATTGCGCTCTAGCGACTCCTGTGGTGGGCCGGGCGCATGCACGCTGACACGTCGTCAGTTGTACAGTGTTTCCTCTGACACATTGGTGCGGCTGGCTTCCGGGTTAAGGGAGCAGTGTGTCAAGAAGCAGTGCGGCTTGGCAGGGTCGTGTTTCAGAGGACGCATGGTTCTCGACCTTCGCCTCTACCGAGTCCGTACAGGAGTTGCAGCAATGGGACAGGACTGTAACTACCAATTGGATATCACAAAAAAAGGGGTAAAAGTACAAAAATATATATATATAATAATAAAAAAATATATACAGTATTTTATTGTTGAAATATTTTCTTAGTTTTTTAAGCACTATCTCAATGCTTTAGCAATGTGAAGAGATGGGTGGGTCTAAGGCTTTAGAGGTTGTGAACAATGCTAAATGGGCTAAATGGGCTAATTGGGCAAAAACAAAGAGAAGCATTGTAGCTGTTCAATGTGAAAGGTTATCTTTATTATACAACAATAGGCCATTTAATACCGTTAATGGTTTGGCTAATGTGGTAACTTGGTAAGATAATGCTCAGAGAATCATCCATTGTAGATTTTTCGCTTTGTTCTTGAGATTTTCCGGATTGACTGACCTTCATGTCTTAAAGTAATGATGGATTGTCGTTTCTCTTTGCTTATTTGAGCTGTTCTTGCCATAATATGGACTTTTATCAAATTGGGCTATATTCTGCATACCAGCCCTACCTTGTCAAAACACAACTGATTGGTTCAAAGACATTAAGAAGGAAAGATATTCCACGAATTAACTTTTTACAAGGCACACCTGTTAATTGAAATGCATTCCAGGTGACTACCTCATGAAGCTGGTTGAGAGAATGCCAAGAGTGTGTAAAGCTGTCATCAAGGCAAAGGGAGGCTATTTGAAGAATAACACTTTTTTGGTTACTACATGATTCCATATGTGTTATTTCATAGTTTAGATGTCTTCGCTATTATTCTACAATGTAGAAAATAGCACAAATAAAGAAAAACCCTTGAATGAGTAGGTGTTCTAAAACTTTTAACCGGTAGTGTGTATATATATACGGACTCTGACATTGCTCATCATAATATTTATATATTTCTTAATTCCATTCTTCTACTTTCAGATTCGTGTGTATTGTTAGATATTACTCCACTGTTGGAGCTAGGAACACAAGCATTTCGCTACTCCCGCAATAACATCTGCTAAATATGTGTATGTGACCAATACAATTTGGATATGATTTGCCTGCCGCAGTTGTTCTAGAGATGTCCAGTTTGCAGCCGAACATGCAACACAGAGAAGACTAGAAAGGGGACCCCCAGTGTCACGCAGACATGCCCTCGCTGTGAGTATTTAAATAGAACAGGGAGGACACTTATAATTTAGTCACTTAGCAGACACTCTTATCCAGAGCGACTTACAGTTAGTGAGTGCATTCATTATTTTTTCATACTGCCCCCCTGTGGGAAATCGAACCCACAACCCTGGCGTTGCAAACGCCATGCTCTACAAACTGAGCTACCAACTGAGCTACATCCGACTTGAATTAGGTTGGTGACATTTGACCTGGTCAAAGTTCAAAATGGTTTAGAGTTTTGTCCCAATTCAACTTCATAACCTAGCCTGGTGGAACCAGCCTGATCATTGCGTTTAACATTCTAATTCACTTCACATATCATGATATCTGAATGCAGCGATCAGGTCGGTTCCACCATGCTAATCATAACCACCATTGAAAATGTAATCAGTTCTCTGTGTGAGTGTTTGTGTTTGACCGTCCAATATTTTTGCTGAGGGGCCAGGAGCTGATCTATGCTGACATGCCCATCAATGGGGCACTGGCAAAGGCCTCACCTCTTGCCTGCTCACCAACGGTGGTCGATGGGGAGACCAGAATTATGTAGGTTTAGTCTGAACTTGGGCTGTTGCGGTGACCGTATTACCGCCACACCGGCGGTCACAAGTCATGAAGGCAGTCAAATTCCACATGACTGTTTAGTCATGGTATTTAGGCTTCTCCAAGCTCTGATGCTGCTGCTGGTCATTAGTAGCCTAACAAACTTGCTACCTGCCTGGTACTCAGCACTATATTGTCCCTCTAATCACTCTGACATCAATGCAAAGTATTCGAAAATAAACCGTCCTCCATTCGCTATTTAAGTGCATAGATTACGTTTTTTTTTTTCCTGCTGCCCCTGTTTCGATACAGGTGCATGATAATGGTCCATTCTAAATCAAAACAAACGTCCCACATCAATTATTTAGTATATGTAAAGACAAGATTAAATCAAGAATAGTCTGATAGGTGACAATATTAGCCTATAACCTGTGAATTATATATTATCACTTGTGAATGATGCCCAGCATAAGAAACAATGCGTTTTTTGTGTGACTTTTTCCGAATCACAGTCGCACACCTCATGTAGCCTAGCCCATAGGCCTATATGTTTTAATAAGGTTTGCATCACAACTAAAGTGGCCAAATAACATCTTAAATTAAGCACATTCATCCGCTTTACAAGGGGTGTAGAGCCTAACTGGCATATATAAGCAGCGCGCAAGTTTCAAGTTTGGGGAAGATCATTTTCACCATAAAAATTCAACTTTATTATAAAAGCATTACATGCATAATTGTATTTGTGGTCACTTTTGATAATGTTTTTTTTTTCTGCTAATGGAACATTTGTGCTTATAGCCTACTACCATGTGTGCATTTCTATGCTTATAATTTGAAGAAATAGCCTAATAGTTTATTAACATTTTAAGCTAAACCTTCTGATCAGTTGCGTCAGCCACATTGCATAAAAAAGGTTTTTTGATGCTAGTGGTTGTATTAATTTGGGATCTATCGCATCCCACAACTGTCCCAGACTATGTTTGGAATATTTATTTCTCGCACAGAATAGAATAATTTGACTTTTGTACTATGGGGGATAGTAGAATCTCCTGAGTGGCGCAGTGGTCTAAGGCACTGCATCGCTGTGCCACTAGAGATCCTGGTTCAAATCCAGGCTCTGTCATAGCTGGCCGTGACCGGGAGACCCATGGGGCGGCGCACAATTGGTCCAGGGTAGGGGAGGGAATGGCCGGCATGGTTGTAGCTCAGTTGGTAGAGCATGGCGTTTGCAACGCCAGGGTTGTGGGTTCGTTTCCCACGGAGGGGCAGTATAAAAAATAATGTATGCACTCACTAACTGTAAGTTGCTCTGGATAAGAGTGTCTGCTAAATGACGTAAACGTAGGCTAGTGCTTTGGCTGTTCGTTAGGCCTACTCATCTTGTTGGCTGACGAAAAGTAAATGTGGACAATATGTACTTCAGAATTGGATAAGGACTCGCCCAGTTGCATCCCCGATGTGTCTGTCTTCACTTGTAGCCTGTGAGAAAGACCTGATCATGTGACAGAGATCCATGTGAGTGAGAGGCGCTTCGGATTGCGCAGCACACTCAGGGAGAAGGACACAATGCAGCGCATGGTGCAAAAGGCATGGATTTCTTTAGGGTGCATTACGGCCACAAAGGCAAATTGTCAAATTGTGAATGAGAGACTATTGAAATGTGTACAGCCTGCACAAAAAACAAAGCAGAGCTCATGCCTTTCAAGCGACTTTTTTCAAATCATCATTAGAGTCTCATCATGCAGCCTTACAATGTATTAAAAATCAAAACATATAGCCCAACGTTTGTAGAACAACTAAAGTTACATTAATAAGCTCAACACAGAATAGCCACACCCTCAAATCGTTTGGAGAAAATATTTTTATTTTATTCAGCTTTGTTCAATTGTATTCTTCATACTATGAAATAATATAAAATAATGCCACGGAATTATAAGCAAGTCTGTTAAATGAATTTGTGTAGCCCACAGCCATTTGGCATAGCCACATCAGGACCTAACATAAGGACAACTCAGAGTATGCTATTATTTTCTTCTGAAATAGACTACATTTTCTTCATATCATGCTTCTTTAGACCTGTCTAAAATAAATAATGGATTAATTGTGAAGGTGTAGGCTATATTACATGGATTTATTAGACTTTTAGAAATGGCTTGTAGGCTATGTGTGGAAGCCAGGAGATGCTAAATGTGTTTATGTTCATAACTCCAGGTTAGCTAACTCCTGACTCCAATTAGCTTTTGGAGAAGTCATTAGCCTAGGGGTTCACATACTTTTTCCAACCTACACTGTGAATGTTTAAATGATGTATTCAATATAGACAAGAAAAATACAATAATTGGTGTGTTATTAGTATAAGCACACTGTGTTTGTCTATTGTTGTGACTTAGACGAAGATCAGATCAAACTTTATGAACAATTTATGCAGAAATCCAGTTAATTCCAAAGGGTTCACATACTTTTTATTGCCCATGTAGGTCACTCAGGAACATTCAATGTTGTCTTGGTAAGCAACTCCAGTGTAGATTTTCCCTTGTGTTTTAGGTTATTGTCCTGCTGAAAGGTGATATTAGTCTCTCAGTGTCTGTAGGGAAAAAGACTGAACCAGGTTTTCCTCTAGGATTTTGCCTGTGCTTAGCTGTATTCCATTTATGTTATCCTAAAAACTCCCTAGTCCTTGCCAATGACAAGCATACCCATAACATAATGCAGCCTCCACCATGCTTGAAAATATGAAGAGTGGTACTCAGTGATGTGTTGTGTTGGAATTTCCCCTAACGTAACACTTTGTATAATTTTTTTGCAGTTTTACTTTAGTGCCTTATTTGGAATATTGTTATTCTGTACAGGCTGCCTTCTTTTCATTTAGGTTAGTATTGTGGAGTAACTACAATGTTGTTGATCCATCCTCCATTTCTCCTGTCACAGCCATTAAATTCTGCTAACTGTCTTAATAGATGTAAAGTCCCCTGTTTTGGGGACCTGTGTTGTTCTGGTACCGGTTCCGACCGACATGTTCACTTATAAATTGATATGTAGACACCATAGATCAAAATGGATTGCATTGAGCGGTAGCCCTGATTCCCATGGACATAGGAGTATGTCTCTTCTGCCTGTGGGAAGATGTGAAATCTGACACCACTTGAAGCTGGGATGTCCCTCCATTTAATTCGTTCTTCCTACTGTCCTTTAACTCCTGGCTGAACCCTATGTCACAGCCACTAACAAAGCACATGCATATGCCTGGAATCCTTACATCATAATGCAGCAGGAGAGAGGGGTTCCATTGCTGTAGCACATTCAAAGATCTATTTATAGCCAGTAATCTAAAATAATTCATAGATTTTAACCAAAAAACACTTTCTGTTTGTCATAGACGGACAATATTAATATGAGCTGGAAGGAGAGTTCCTAACGAGTTCAGGAAGCCAAGCTAGTGCTCTGTGAGACGTTCACAGCGATGGGGGAAGACGTTTTGATCAAGAGAGAACTTTAGACAATATGCACTTTTTCTCTAATACTAAATATTGAAATAGTTGTTTTATAAATTGATTATACTATATTTAACAAAAAAATAAGTAATTTCAAGCCTTATTCATAAAGTTTTATTGAATAGGAAATACATCATATAAATTATTTCATATTTTCATATTTGTGTCATATTTGTACTGTGTACTTGAGCTTGTGTCCTCAAAAGTGACTACACCTCAGCAATTTAAATCTATTTTTACTAGAAAAGTTAGATTTGAACCTTTCTTGGAGTATGCAGCATTACTAGCTATTGTTTATGGCCATCTCATGACAGATCATTACTTTTGGGGATTACTTAGATTACATTTGTTATTACATTTAGTTACATTTAAGAGGTTAAGTCACCATTGGCCTCATGGTGAAATCCCTGAGCAGTTTCCTTACTCCCCAGAAACTGAGTTAGGAAGGATCCCTGCATTTTTGTAGTGACTGTGTATTGATACAGCATACAACAACAAATGTATAACTTCACCATGCTCAAAGGATATTCAGCATCTTGTGAGCCATTGCAAAACATTCCTGGTCTTTGTGGTTGAATCTGTGCTTGAAAATCATTACTCGATTGAGGGACCTTACAGATAATTGTATGTGTGGGGTACAGAGATGGGGTAGTATTTTTAAAAAATCAAGTGAACCAATACTATTGAACACAAAATAAGTCCAGGCAATTTATGTGATTTGCTAAGCACATTTTTACTCCTGAACTTATTTAGGCTTGCCTAAATAAGTTATTGACTGAAGACATTTTTCCAACAATTGTTTACAGACAGATTAATTTCACTTATAATTCGCTTTATCACAATTACAGTGGGTCAGAAGTTTACATACACTAAGTTGACTGTGCCTTTAAACAGCTTGGAAAAATTCCAGAAAATGATGTCATGGCTTTAGAAGCTTCTGATAGGCTAATTGACATCATTTGAGTCAATTGGAGGTGTACCTGTGGATGTATTTCAAGGCCTACCTTCAAACTCAGTGCATCTTTGCTTGACATCATGGGAAAATCAAAAGAAATCAGCCAAGACCTCAGAAAAATAATTGTAGACCTCCACAAGTCTGTTTCATCCTTGGGAGCAATTTCCAAACACCTGAAGGTACCACGTTCATCTGTACAAACAATAGTATGCAAGTATAAACACCATGGGACCACGCAGCCATCATACCGCTCAGGAAGGAGACGTGTTCTGTCTCCAAGAGATTAATGTATTTGGTGCGAAAAGTGCAAATCAATCCCAGAACAGAACAGAAGATGCTGGAGGAAACAGGTACAAAAGTATCTATATCCACAGTAAAACGAGTCCTATATCAACATAACCTGAAAGGCTGCTCAGCAAGGAAGAAGCCACTGTTCCAAAACCACCATAAAAAAGCCAGACTACGGTTTACAACTGCACATGGGGACAAAGATCGTACTTTTTGGAGACATGTCCTCTGGTCTGATGAAACAAAAATAAAACTGTTTGGCCATAATGACCATCGTTATGTTTGGAGGAAAAAGGGGAACGCTTGCAAGCCGAAGAACACCATCCCAACCGTGAAGCACGGGGGTGGCAGCATCATGCTGTGGGGGTGCGTTGCTGCAGGAGGGACTGGTGCACTTCACAAAATAGATGGCATCATGAGGAAGGAAAATTATGTGTGAAGCAACATCTCAAGACATCAGTCAGGAAGTTAAAGCTTGGTCGCAAATGGGTCTTCCAAATGGACAATGACCCCAAGAATACTTCCAAAGTTGTGGCAAAATGGCTTAAGGACAACAAGGTCAAGGTATTGGAGTGGCCATCACAAAGCCCTGACCTCAATCCTATAGAACATTTGTGGGCAGAACTGAAAAAGCTTGTGCGAGCAAGGAGGCCTACAAACCTGACTCAGTTACACGAGCTCTGTCAGGAGGAATGGGACAAAATTCACCCAACTTCTTGTGGGAAGCTTGTGGAAGGCTACCCAAAACGTTTGACCCAAGTTAAACAATTTAAAGGCAATGCTACCAAATACTAATTGAGTGTATGTAAACTTCTGACCCACTGGGAATGTGATGAAAGAAATAAAAGCTGAAATAAATCATTCTCTCTACTATTATTCTGACATGTCACATTCTTAAAATAAAGTGGTGATCCTAACGGACCTAAAACAGGGAATTTTTACTAGGATTAAATATCAGGAATTGTGAAAGACTGAGTTTAAATGTATTTGGCTAAGGTGTATGTAAACTTCCGACTTCAACTGTATTTGGTTAACCATTTAACTAACTATTTAGCAGTCTTATGGCTTGGGGGTAGAAGCTGTTCAGTGTCCTGTTGGTTCCAGACTTGGTGCATCGGTACCGCTTGCCATGTGGTAGCAGAGAAAAAAGTATATGACTTGGGTGGCTGGAGTATTAGAAAATTTTTAGGGCCTTCCTCTTACACAGTATGCATATGGTGAATGCAATTAAGCGCCATAGGGCTGGAGGCTTTTTATGGAGGGAAAGAGATTTCTTACCCCAGATGTCTTGTTAAAAACCTCTTACTTACATATTGCAAACAATACATCCCGTTTGCTCAAGCAGTACACAGTCCTTCCTTCTGCCTTTGCTAAAGCATATCAGTATTTTGTGGAGAGCAAGAGGTCTTTAGGTACCGCTTAGCTAACAACACTTGTTAAGTCAAATTTTGTAAGAGCATCTGACTGCTAAGTGACCCTGGAGGTTATGGATTTTACATCACATACTCTTCTCAGTATTTTCCTCTTTTCCATTTCACCTTATTTAAATGGCCTTGAGACCATCAGAGATCCTCAAAGCCTTGGCGTCCGTGTTAGGTACCTTGAAAAGTATTGACAAAATTCCTTTAGTGTGGTGATGTTGGAAACATTTACTTTTAGAATGTGTTTTGCTTGCACGTGGTCTTTTTTAGGGATGGGTGTAAGGGGTGTGTGTATGTATGTGTGTGTGTCAGGGGGAGGTAATTTTTTGAATCCACGCAAGGTTTGTGGGATTAACCTCTGATTAATTGCTCAGCTGCAGGGCAGTCAGTTGTTGTGAGAGCACGCTACTGTAATTTCG
Source organism: Coregonus lavaretus (assembly GCF_964263955.1). Taxonomy (NCBI): domain Eukaryota; kingdom Metazoa; phylum Chordata; class Actinopteri; order Salmoniformes; family Salmonidae; genus Coregonus; species Coregonus lavaretus. Next base: position 72,508,470 of record NC_139992.1, on the reverse strand, counting down.
CAGCTGCTCTCTTTAGCATGACCAATATGATACTCAGAATCCAATTGGTCTTCCAACAACATACCAGAGCACATAGAATATTTATCTTTTCTCAGGCTCTGTATACTGTCAACACAACAGACATGGGAGTAGTTCATATTGTGTCTCTGCATTTTGAAATCCATCCAAACAACATTAGGTTAGTTTGAAGGCTGTCAAAACAAAATAGAGTGTCAGGCTTGAAGCTACTCACTTGTGCACTCTGAGATACACAGCAGGGGTATATTGTGGTTTGAGAGAAGCACTGTGGATGGCACAGACAAGCCGGGGTATCTATAGCCTGTTAAGCAACTGAGACATTACCCTTATTCAACAAGAAGCCCTCTCGGTTTCTCCTCACCTCTTCTGTTATTTTCATGTGAGGGTTTTATCATTTCACCATGCAAATATGCTTCTGTGCTTTTCCTCGGAGTACAAGTGACTTCATAGATAATTGGATTTGATCAGCCATGCTTTCCCTTAACTGTGGGACGCGTGGTGCCAACGCATGCAGGCTCCACACCCTCTGGGCATGCATGCAGCCAGGCAGGACACAGGCCGTGGCTGCCCTGGAAAAAGGCCAGGCCCCTAGTCTCCTGGTCGTCAGCCCAGAGCAGGAGCCCCACAACGTGGCAAGGCCTCCACATACACATAGACATACAGCAGAAAGACACACACATACACACACACAGTACAATGATACACAAATACACATGCACTCCTACAGACAGTAAAATGACACACTGAATGCGTGTAGGAAATGCGTCTCCACCAGACGTCTATGGTAAAAAGAGACAGGCAGGTTTCCCCTGAGCTGCATGGATACAATGGTATTTTTCTCACAACAGTGGAGAGACCAGATGAGGGAGAGCGATGAGGAGAGGAGAGGAAAAGAGACTGGGTGGAAGTAGAAAGAACAGACCAACCTTATTTGCTGCATGCAATCTTTTTATTTGCTTTCATGAAAGAGCTTACGCCTGTGGTGCAAGCAGGAGAGCGTACATTTTCTCTTTCAACCCCCAAGTGACACTTGAATGCCCCAGTAGCGTTCAGGGGTTACAGGTGTAGCAATTGATTTTATGGTATCTTCTGTGACGAGAACAACTTTTGTCTCAGCGTGGGGATCCAGAAGAGGCCATGCCACAGATTGTTCTCATTGAGTCGATTCGGATCTGCTTTACAAATTCGTCGGAGAAGATGTGGAAAGGACAGGTCCTTTTGAAGTGGCCTCATTTGGTATTCCCCTCAGAATTTGTTCCTCTCACGGGTTGATTTGAAAAGGTAAATGAGTGCCCCCGCTGCTTGACATTTGAAATGTGTACCAAATGAAGGTGGCATTCAAAGCGAGCACTGAGTGAACTTTTGAACCCCTTACCTCGTAACTCTCCTCGGCGAGATGGAATCTGTGAAGTTGGACTTTAAGTAAACTTTTCTCATTATCCTAATACACCCCCCCCCCCCCCCACCCCCACCCACCACCACCACCACCACTGTTGCATCTCGACTGGAACATGGAGAGCTGCAGTTACCCCATGTGGTGCCAAGACTAGAGTATAACCACATGCACACAAACAGGGTAGCTCACACACACACACACACACATACACACACAGGGAAAAACACAGACGCACACACATGCATGCACATACACACATGCACACAGACAAGTGCACATGCACACATACACACACACTGTGAAGCACACAAACATACACCCACACATACACACACACAACACGAGAAAGGTGGATCACACACATACAGTGAAGCACACAAATACACCCAAAAGATAGGTGTATGCACAGTGCGTGCCTCTTCAAGATGACCATCACATGGAGTATTACATTTTAATGACTACCTTGTTTGCACAGCATGATAAGATATAGGATTAGGCTGTGCAGCTCTCTTTTTGGAATAATTAACACTAACAGTCGACTGACTTGGGTTTCAAATCTTGCCTGAACACCTGGGCCTGTAAATTAGGGACCAAGAAGCAGCTGGGAGATTTGGGCCGGGACGCTGGCACGTTCCCTAAACCTTTCTCGGGGACGCTTGGCTCTTAACTCTGGCCTGCTGCCATCACGCTGCAAAGTTTCAGAGTGGAAACTGAGATGGTTTTGGAGCTATTAACCTCAGTAAATGAGCTCAAATGTCTCTGCATGCAGTGGGATGGCTCAATTAGGTCTTTGTGATACACTTGGTGTACCATTATTCCTGGGTCAGGCCAACTTTTTTGTTGAGTAGAAGCCTTGAGCACTACAGTTAACTATTCATCCCATGCATTATTGTCTAATGTTATTGAATAAGCTGATCTTTGTGTGTTCAAGTAGGTCCTGCATTTAAAAAAATATTTGATTCCTTTTCTACTACTTTTCTACTACTACAGATTTGTCATTGACATTTAGGTCTATCTACAGTGAGGGAAAAAAAGTATTTGATCCCCTGCTGATTTTGTATGTTTGCCCACTGACAAAGACATGATCAGTCTATAATTTTAATGGTAGGTTTATTTGAACAGTGAGAGACAGAATAACAACAGAAAAATCCAGAAAAAACGCATGTCAAAAATGTTATAAATTGATTTGCATTTTAATGAGGGAAATAAGTATTTGACCCCTCTGCAAAACATAACTTAGTACTTGGTGGCAAAACCCTTGTTGGCAATCAGAGAGGTCAGACGTTTCTTGTAGTTGGCCACCAGGTTTGCACACATCTCAGGAGGGATTTTGTTCCACTCCTCTTTGCAGATCTCGAACCTTCAGCTCCCTCCACAGATTTTCAATGGGACTAAGGTCTGGAGACTGGCTAGGCCACTCCAGGACCTTAATGTGCTTCTTCTTGAGCCACTCCTTTGTTGCCTTGGCCGTGTGTTTTGGGTCATTGTCATGCTGGAACTACCCATCCACGACCCATTTTCAATGCCCTGGCTGAGGGAAGGAGGTTCTCACCCAAGATTTGACGGTACATGGCCCCGTCCATCGTCCCTTTGATGCGGTGAAGTTGTCCTGTCCCCTTAGCAGAAACCCCCCCCAAAGCATAATGTTTCCACTTCCATGTTTGACGGTGGGGATGGTGTTCTTGGGGTCATAGGCAGCATTCCTCCTCCTCCAAACACGGCGAATTGAGTTGATGCCAAAGAGCTCGATTTTGGTCTCATCTGACCACAAAACTTTCACCCAGTTCTCCTCTGAATCATTCAGATGTTCATTGGCAAACTTCAGACAGGCCTGTATATGTGCTTTCTTGAGCAGGGGGACCTTGCGGGCGCTGCAGGATTTCAGTCCTTCACGGCGTAGTGTGTTACCAATTGTTTCCTTGGTGACTATGGTCCCAGCTGCCTTGAGATCATTGACAAGATCCTCCCGTTGTCACGGATTCAGCCGAGGCTGCTCCTCCTCCTTGTTTTTTATTTTTATTTTTATTTTATTTATTTTTTATTTTTATTTTTTTGGTCATTTAGCAGACGCTCTTATCCAGAGCGACTTACAGGAGCAATTAGGGTTAAGTGCCTTGCTCAAGGGCACATCGACAGATTTTTCACCTAGTCGGCTCGGGGATTAGAACCAGCAACCTTTCGGTTACTGGCACAATGCTCTTACCCACTAAGCTACCTGCCCCCTTGTTCGGGCAGGCTTCGGCGTTCGTCGTCCCCGGAGTACTAGCTGATACCGTTTGATGTTATCTATGTTTGTTTGGTTTTGTCTGATTAGTGCACCTGTTCCATATCACGTATTGATTATGTCACCTATAAGTTTCCTTTGGTTTTGTTTGTAGTTGTGTGTTGTTGTCCGCCTGTCCATTGATGTCTCTGTACGTTCTTATTGTGGAACGAGTATTTTACGCACTGTGTTGCGTAATCGTTTTGCCTCCTGTGTTTTCGAGGCCGTTTGCTTTTGTTCGCTATTCAGTCTTAAGTAAAGTCGTTTTGACTGAGCCTCTGTGTCCTGCGCCTGACTCCTACACCGCATCCACATCAGCTATTGTGACAGAACAACACACCATTCATGGAGTCAACAGGAGCAGCGGCGGCGACCGAGTCGCTGGAGGATCGGGTCAGCTGCCAGGAGGCCATGATCCAGCAACTCGGCTCCGCCATGCAGGAGGCAATGAACACCCTGCGCCGATGGGAAAGGGGAGGCGTGCCCACACCTCCTCCTACGTTACCACCACCATCGGCCAGCCCCACCAGACCAGCACCGGAATCCAGTGGGATTCGGCTCTCACTCCCGAGGGCGTATGATGGCACCGCAGCCGGGTGTCAGGGGTTCCTCCTTCAGGTGGAACTCTACCTGGCCACCACACACCCGGCGCCCTCGGGATACGAGAGTGTTTCCGCCCTCATCTCCTGTCTCTCCGGCAAGGCGTTGGAGTGGGCCAACGCCGAATGGAGGGGAATAGACGCCGCCACCACCAGCTACGCGGAGTTCTCCCGCCGCTTCAGGGCAGTTTTCGATCACCCTCCTGAGGGTAAAGCGGCGGGGGAGCGTCTGTTCCACCTCCGACAGGGGAAGAGGAGCGCACAGGAGTTCGCCCTGGATTTCCAGACTCTAGCGGCGGATGCGGGGTGGAATGAGAGGGCCCTCATCGATCACAATCGGTGTAGCCTGCGTGAGGACGTTTGTCGAGAGCTGGCCTGCAGGGACACCAATCTGTCCTTCGACCAGCTAGTGGACATGTCCATCCGACTGGATACCCTGCTGGCCACCCTCGGACGTTCCGAGATGGGGCCGTCCATTCCATCCCCCAGCACCTCAGAGCCGAGCCCAATGGAGCTCGGGGGTGCTGGCACTAGAGAAAGAAGGCGAGAGAACCCGAGGGGGGCCGTCCCCTGCACCAGCTGTGGCTGTGGAGGACACACTGCGGCTAGGTGCTGGGGAGGGTCTCCAAGGAATCGAGGCAACAGGTCGCACACTGGGGAGTCATTTCAGGTGAGTAGGCGCCCCACTCACCCAGAGCTCTCTGTTGTTCACTTGTGTATACCTTTGGTATTTCCTCAGGTTGCATCTCATTCCCAGCATAAGGCGCTAGTCGATTCAGGCGCAGCTGGGAATTTTATTGATCGGAAATGTTGCTCTAAGTTAGGGATTCCCCTCCTGCCCGTTGATGCACCCTTTCCTGTCCATGCCCTAGATAGCCGCCCGTTGGGATCTGGGTTGATTAGGGAGGTCACAGCGCCACTGAAGATGAAGACGCAGGGGGGTCATGAGGAGATTATTCAGTTGTACCTCATTGACTCACCTGCGTATCCCGTGGTGCTGGGGCTTCCTTGGTTAATCACCCATGACCCCACCATTTCGTGGCAACAGAGGGCTCTCAAGGAATGGTCTGGCCAGTGTGTTGGGCAATGTTTAGGTGTTTCCGTTGGGGCGACCACGGTGGAGAGTCCGAACCAAGTGCCCGCAATGCACATTCCCCCTGAGTATGAGGATTTGGCACTCGTGTTCAGCAAGACGAGGGCGACGCGTTTACCACCTCATAGACAGGAAGATTGTGCGATAAACCTCCAGACAGGTGCGGCGCTTCCGCGGAGCCATGTGTATCCTCTGTCTCAAGAGGAGACGGCGGCTATGGAAACCTACATAGCTGAGTCCCTGAGACAAGGATACATACGGTCCTCCACTTCCCCTGCGTCCTCGAGTTTCTTTTTTGTGAAGAAAAAGGATGGAGGTTTGTGCCCGTGTATTGATTATCGTAGTCTCAATCAGATCACTGTGAAATACAGTTACCCTCTACCTCTGATTGTGAGTATGACTGAATCATTACCCGGAGCGCGGTAGCGGATCTCAGGAGCGCTTATAACTTGGTGCGCATTAGGGAGGGAGATGAATGGAAGACGGCATTTAGTACCACCTCAGGTCATTATGAGTATCTTGTCATGCCATACGGGTTAATGAATGCTCCTTCAGTCTTCCAATCATTTGTAGACGATATCTTCCGGGACCTGCATGGGCAGGGAGTGGTAGTGTGCATTGACGACATCCTAGTGTACTCTGCTACACGAGCCGAGCATGTAGCCCTGGTGTGCCGAGTGTTGGGTAGGCTGTTGGAGCATGACTTGTATGTCAAGGCAGAGAAATGTCTGTTTTTCCAGGAGTCCATATCCTTCTTGGGTCATTGGTTGTCCGCGTCAGGGGTGAAGATGGAGATTGACCGGGTGTCAGCCGTGCGTAACTGGCAAACCCCAACCACTGTTAAAGAGGTGCAGCAGTTTTTGGGTTTTGCCAATTACTACAGGAGGTTTATCCGGGGTTTTGGACAGGTGGCAGCTCCCATTACGTCCCTGCTGAAGGGGGGCCCGGCGCGTTTGCAGTGGTCGGCTGAAGCGGACAGGGCGTTTCGTAAACTTAAGGACCTGTTCACTTCGGCTCCGGTGCTGGCGCACCCGGACCCCACTTTAGCGTTCCAGGTAGAGGTGGACGCGTCAGAGGCCGGTATTGGGGCAGTACTGTCGCAACGCTCCGGCACGCCTCCTAAGCTCCGTCCCTGCGCTTTTTATTCTAAAAAGCTCAGCCCAGCGGAGCGTAATTATGACGTAGGGGACAGGGAGCTGTTAGCCGTGGTTCAAGCCCTAAAGGTGTGGAGGCATTGGCTTGAGGGGGCTCAACACCCTTTTCTCATTCTGACTGACCATCGTAACCTGGAGTACATCCGGGCAGCGAGGAGATTGAACCCTCGTCAGGCTAGGTGGAACATGTTCCTGACCCGGTTCGTTTTTAAGATCACGTACATCCCAGGGTCCCAGAACGGTAAGGGAGATGCCCTGTCCCGGCGGTATGACACAGAGGAGAGGTCCATTGAGCCCACTCCCATACTGCCGGAGTCTTGTCTGGTGGCACCGGTGGTATGGGAGGTCGATGCGGAAATTGAGCGGGCGTTACGCACCGACCCTACTCCCCCAGAGTGTCCAGTGGGTCGGACGTACGTGCCGCTCGAGGTCCGTGATCGTCTCATCTATTGGGCTCATACGTCACCCTCCTCTGGACATCCAGGTATTGGCCGGACAGTGCACTGCCTTAGTGTTAAGTACTGGTGGCCAACATTGGCTAGGGACGTGAGGGTTTATGTCTCCTCCTGCTCGGTGTGCGCACAGTGTAAGGCGCCTAGACACCTGCCCAGGGGGAAGTTACAACCCCTGCCCGTTCCACAACGGCCGTGGTCTCACCTCTCGGTGGACTTTGTCACGGACCTTCCCCCCTCTCAGGGGAATACCACTATTCTGGTCGTTGTGGATCGGTTCTCTAAGGCCTGTCGTCTCATTACAATGCCGGGTCTCCCTACTGCCCTACAGACCGCTGAGGCCTTGTTCACCCACGTCTTCCGGTACTACGGGGTTCCCGAGGATATAGTGTCTGATCGGGGTCCCCAATTCACCTCTAGAGTCTGGAGGGCGTTCATGGAACGCTTGGGGGTCTCGGTTAGCCTTACTTCAGGTTACCACCCGGAGAGTAATGGGCAGGTGGAGAGAGTGAACCAGGATGTGGGTAGGTTTCTGAGATCCTATTGCCAGGGCCGGCCGGAGGAGTGGTCGGGGTATATCCCCTGGGCAGAGATGGCTCAGAACTCTCTCCGCCACTCCTCTACTAACTTGACCCCCTTTCAGTGTGTGTTAGGTTATCAGCCGGTTCTGGCACCATGGCATCAGAGCCAGATTGAGGCTCCAGCGGTGGATGAGTGGTTTCGGCGCTCTGAGGAGACGTGGAACGCTGCCCACGTACATCTGCAGCGGGCCATCCGCAGGCAGAAGGCGAACGCCGACCACCACCGCAGTGAGGGTCCAGTCTACGCCCCTGGAGATCGAGTCTGGCTCTCGACTCGAAACCTGCCCCTTCGCCTGCCCTGCTGGAAGCTTGGCCGGCGGTTTGTGGGGCCATTTAAAGTCCTGAGGAGATTGAATGAGGTGTGTTACATGTTGCAACTGCCTAATGACTATCACATTAACCCCTCATTCCATGTGTCTCTCCTCAGGCCGGTGGTAGCAGGTCCACTCCAGGAGAATGAGATAAGAGAGACCCCTCCGCCCCCACTGGACATCGAGGGGGCTCCGGCGTACTCAGTCCGGTCCATCGTGGATTCGAGACGTCGGAGGGGGGGTCTACAATATCTCGTGGAGTGGGAGGGGTACGGTCCAGAGGAACAGTGCTGGGTGCCTAGGATGGACATACTAGATCCATCCCTCCTGACTGAGTTCCATCGCAGTCATCCTACGCGCCCTGCTCCACGTCCTCCTGGCCGTCCCCGAGGCCGGGGTCGGCGCACGGCTGGAGCCGCGCGTCATGGGAGGGGGGGTACTGTCACGGATTCCGCCGAGGCTGCTCCTCCTCCTTGTTCGGGCAGGCTTCGGCGTTCGTCGTCCCCGGAGTACTAGCTGCTACCGTTTGATGTTATCTATGTTTGTTTGGTTTTGTCTGATTAGTGCACCTGTTCCATATCACGTATTGATTATGTCACCTATAAGTTTCCTTTGGTTTTGTTTGTAGTTGTGTGTTGTTGTCCGCCTGTCCGTTGATGTCTCTGTATGTTCTTATTGTGGAACAAGTATTTTACGCACTGTGTTGCGTAATCGTTTTGCCTCCTGTGTTTTCGAGGCCGTTTGCTTTTGTTCGCTATTCAGTCTTAAGTAAAGTCATTTTGACTGAGCCTCTGTGTCCTGCGCCTGACTCCTACACCGCATCCACATCAGCTATTGTGATACCCGTGTAATTCTGGGCTGATTCCTCACCGTTCTCATGATCATTGCAACTCCACGAGGTGAGATCTTGCATGGAGCCCCAGGCCGAGGGAGATTGACAGTTATTTTGTGTTTCTTCCATTTGCGATTAATCGCACCAACTGTTGTCACCTTCTCACCAAGCTGCTTGCCGAGGGTCTTGTAGCTCATTCCAGCCTTGTGTAGGTCTACAATATTGTCCCTGACATCCTTGGAGAGCTCTTTGGTCTTGGGCATGGTGGAATCTGATTGATTGATTGCTTCTGTGGACAGGTGTCTTTTATACAGGTAAAAAGCTGAGATTAGGAGCACTCCCTTTAAGAGTGTGCTCCTAATCTCAGCTCGTTACCTGTATAAAAGACACCTGGGAGCCATAAATCTTTCTGATTGAGATGTGGTCAAATACTTTTTTCCCTCACTGTATGGGTGGAATTGTTGCATATAGCACTTGCAGTGTGTTTGTGTGACCAGGCAGGTTCTAGACCTGGGTCAAGGGTCAACTGCAGAATGCACTATTGTATTATCCCACTGAGCTCACACTCGCTCGCACGCACACACCCATAGCCCAGTTGACATGGCTCCCCATCAACAACCGAGCCAACTGATGCCGACCTGACGTGGGGCCCTCCTCCCTCCTCTTCCCTGCTCTCCACAATAAAACAATTAAGCTGTTTGCTGGGTGAGGGAAACAGGGATATCTGTTGAGCTACCTCGCAAATTGGTCTGCAGTGAATGGCCCGAATATGGTTCCCATTCCCCAGCAGTGCGGCCGGGCAGCTGGACGTGCTGGCGGAAGCCGGAATGTGCACTGTCTGCTCGGACCATCTGGAAAAATGAGTAGGATTCCAAGGCTGACGACTTGGTGAGGAAAAGTGCTGTCCCCTCTGCGCTTGCCGGAGCGGTGATTTGTACCGTGGCGTTTTGTGAGAAGTACTTGCTCTTTCTCTCAGCAGGCCTTTTCTGACATTCCTCACCTCCAATATCTCTCTTTCTATCTCTCATTCCCTCTTGCTGTGGGCCGCAGTGCTAAACAACACTATAGGTCACATTTTAACCCTTCAAAACAGGTACTCCCAACCACCAATGTATGGACAGGTACCAGGTGTTAAGCTTTTAAGATTAAGATGACTTCACCAAATTTTGGTTGAAGCAGGGGGCTGCCACACTGGGCATCCATGGATCAGTTGTTGTGGGGGGGAAAAGCAACAGGTAATGGTATTTAAGATTTGATACCTGCAACCCTCCGGTTGACAGCTCACTTCGCACCATATTTATCCTGTCAAACCTGGGATTTGAACTAGCAACCCTCCAATCTCTAGCTCTACCTGCCTTTTAAGTACAGGCCCTGGGTCTGTATCAGCCTCTTTTTTCTCATCCCCACAGCGAAAGAAATACCTGTTGATTACTTATTTTGGAAACCAGAAGCAGCGGCCTCTCAGCGTCCATCAGGACAAGATGGCAAGTGACGGGGCTGAGTGGAGCTTAAGTGTCTGAAAACTGGGCGCCGATAACAGCTTTTGGGAACATGTCCCAAATATACTGGGGGTTTTTTGGGAAGAAAAAAAACCTGTGTTGCTAGGTGCTGGTCCCTCGAAGCCTAGCGGTTATAGTGTTTGGACAGTTACTGAAAGGTTGTTTGTTTGAATCCCCGAGCTGGTGCGTTGGAAAATTATGCTGTTCTGCCATTGAGCAAGGCAGTTAACCCCCACAACAGCTAGGCGCCGATGATGTCGATAAAGGCTGCCTCTCACACCTCTCTGATTCAGAGGGGTTGGGTTAAATGTGGAAGACACATTTCTGTTGAATGTATTCAGTTGTTCAACTGACTAGGTATCCCGTTCACCCATCATCGCACAATCTGCTGATGTGCACAGTAGCTGTTGTCCAATGGGGTCATTTCCTTTGTTATTTTATCACTGAGCGAGGATTGGAATGAAACCATTATGTTAAAGTCCCAGTCAGTAATTTTAACATCCTAACCATGTCTCTTTGGTTGGTAGAATGAGGGATGGGGCCGGCTCGATTCCGTCTTATGTAGCAAAATTTGAAATTGTGTTTTTTACATTGGATAAAAGTAGAGACTCAGAGCTAGAAAATGGTATATCATACACTACAGTTGAGGAACAATGGGAAACTAATTCTGCTTTGAAAGTTGATAAACTTGTAACCTCACTTTTGAGAAAATGGCCTTTGAATGTTTTGGTACACCTAGTGGAGAGCTTTTCTTTGTCTACACACATTCAGCATCGTTCACACCCTCTTAAGCTTTAGCCCCACCCATCTCTTGATCCCAGTGTTCTGTCCTAACAACAGCAGTCAAGCTAACCGGCTAATGTTGGCTAGCTTGCTAGCTACTTCCAGACATAAATGAGAGAACAGCTCACTCTGACCATTTTACTCACCCTAGCAGAGCTATTTAGGCAGTTTTTTTTATGTTATCCAGAGCGTTGGTGACTGCAACTGTGCTGCTGGCAACAATTTCATTACGTTTTCTTGCCAACTTTTACTGACACTGGCCATATTCAACGGGTGTTGAGCATTCGTAAATTCATCAGTTATTCTGCGCTCTTGCACACTCAGACGAGAGTGCTCTGAAATTGGAGGTACCCTGTGTATATAGCCAAGTTATCGTTACTCATTGTATATTTATTCCTTGTGTTATAATATAGCCAGAGCGAATTTACAAGCTACGTCTATCAACAGCTGTCTATCAACAGCTACGAACCAACTAGGCTCATAATTCAACAATTTTATTCGTATTTACAGATGGCATACAATTTTGTTATTAAGGCACATGAAAGTTCACATGTTCCAGAATGCATTTCTGCCAAAAAACGCATTTAGATTTTTTTTTTTAGTTGACGTTCAAATGGCTCTCTTATGAAGTAGTGACGCACGACATACACCTAGTTTCCTGAAACAAGTCACAATTGTGCTGTTTTTAAAGTTTTAATGCTACTCTTGCTACAACTGCAGGTCATTGGAATGCAAGCCGTCTCTGGGCTGTTTTGAAATGTACACGCCTCCTGGAAAATGGGCATAAAATAACACTTCTTCCCCTTCAGGAGGCTGAAAAGATTTGGCATGGCCCTCAAATCCTCAAAAGGTTCTACAGCTGCACCATTGAGAGCATCTTGACTGGTTGCATCACCGCTTGCTATGGCAACTGCTAGGCATCCGACCGCAAGGCGCTACAGAGGGTAGTGCGTAAGGCCCATTACATCACTGGGGCCGAGCTCCCTGCCATCCAGGACCTCTATACCAGGCGGTGTCAGAGAAAGGCCCTAAAAATTGTGAAAGACCAGGGATTAGGAACTTTGATGGGAGTGGTGGCTACATAAAATCGTAACTCATCATGAGGGGCCGCAGTGGCTCGTGGGTCTGCGTACCCACATCCATCCCCCAACCCCCACCTTGTGAGCAAAACATTTTAGCGGACCCCCTCGTGACATCAAATTCTACACCTTTTGCCATGGGGTGTAGAAAAAAGTTGAAATTTTTAAAAGGAAATTTACTGCAATTCTACACATTTTGCCATGGGGAAGCGAGAAGATTTAGCAATTTTATAACTCATGTCATGCAATTCTACACATTTTGCCATCGGGTGGAGAGAAATGTGTAGTTTTACAGCTAATTTCTTGCAGTTCTATACATTTTGCCATAGCATGGAGGCAAATGTTTGCCGTTTATAATGTGATAACTGATGATCAATGGACCCTACCCCAGTCGGTAATTCGACCATGCTTGCTACAAGTTTAGATAGCTTGCCGCTAGACTTACTTACAAATCCAAAAACATTTAGCTGGCATGGGCTAATTGAGTGACTGATGATGCACCACCAAATTTTGAAATTAAACCTTGTGTATTCTATTACTCTAACTCTCAACAGTAAGTTGAGACCCCGACTGAGTTTCTGTATGCAGCCCGCGGGACGCCAGTTGCCCAACCCTGTCATAGACCGTTCTCTCTTCTACCGCATACATGGCAAGCGGTACCGATGCACCAAGTCTGGAACCAACAGGACCCTTAACAGCTTCTAACCCCCAAGCCATAAAACTGCTAAATAGTTAACCAAATAGTTACCCGGACTATCTGCATTGACCCGTTTTCCACTAACCCATTTTGACTCATCACATACACTGCTGCTGCTGTTTATTATCTAAGCTGTTGGCTAGTCACTTTACCTCTACCTATATGTACATACAGTTGAAGTCTGAAGTTTACATACACCTTAGCCAAATACATGTATTCCTGACATTTAATCCTAGTACAAATTCCCTGTCTTAGGTCAGTTAGGACCACCACTTTATTTTAAGAATGTGAAATGTCAGAATAATAGTAGAGAGAATGATTTATTTGTAATCCCGTGTAGCTCAGTTGGTAGAGCATGGCGCTTGCAACGCCAGGGTTGTGGGTTCGTTTCCCACGGGGGGGCCAGTATGAAAATGTATGCACTCACTAACTGTAATTCGCTCTGGATAAGAGCGTCTGCAAAAATGTAATTGGTAGTAGAACGAACTTTTGAACTTGACTTTAACGTTACATGAGGTATATGTCAGGGATAGGGGTCTAACTACTGTATAAATAAATAAATATTTGTGGAAAATGGAACGTACTGAAATAATGGGTTGGTGTTATGATATGGAGAATCAATGGCATGAAGTAAGTTTTTCAAAAGTCATTCTCCAGCCACAGCTACAGTGCATTCAGAAAGTATTCATACCACTTCATTTATTCCACATTTTGCTGTGTTACAGCCTGAATTCAAAATGGATAAAAAATAATTAAAAGATCTCCCATCAACACACAATACCCCATAACACAGTGAAAACATGTTTTTAGACATTTTAGCAAATGTATTGAAAATGAAAATGAAATACAGAAATATTTAATTTCCATAAGTATTCAGACCCCTGATTCAATACTTTGTAGAAGCACCTTTGGCGGCGATTACAGCTTTGAGTCACCTTGGGTATGTCTGTATCAGCTTTGCACATCTGGATTTGGGGATTTATTCCCATTCTTCCTTGCAGATTATCTCAAGCTCTGTTAAGTTAGATGGGGAGTGGCAGTGAACAGCAATCTTCAAGTCTTGCGACAGATTTTCAATGGGATTCAAGTCTGGGCTTTAGCTGGGCCACTCAAGGACTTTCACATTCTTGTTCTGAAGCCATTCCAGCATTGCTTAGGCTGTATACTTGGGGTCATTGTCCTGTTGGAACGCAAGTCTTCGCCCCCAGTCTAAGGTCGTTTGCACTCTGAAGCAGGTTGTCATCAAGGATTTGCCTGTATTTGTCTCAATTCATTGCTCCCTCTATCCTTACCAGTCTCCCAGTCCCTGATGCTGCCACCACCATGCTTCACGGTAGGGATGGTGTTAGACGGGTGATGAGCTGTGTCTTGTTTTCTCCAGACATAGCGCTTTGCATTCAGGCCAAAGAGTAAAATGTTTGTGTCATCAGACCACAGACTCTTTTGCCTTATGATCTCAAAGTCTTTCACGTGCCTTTTTGCAAACTCCAGGCATGCTGTCATGTGCCTTTTTCTCAGGAGTGGCTTCCGTCTGGCCATTCTCCCAGAAAGCCCAGATTGGTCAAATGCTGTAGAAACAGTTGTCCTTCTGGCATGTTCTCCCATCTCAGCCAAGGAACTCTGCAGTTATGTCAGAGTGGTCATTGGGTTCTTGGTCACCTCCAAGGTCCTTCTTGCCCGGTTGCTCTGGTTGGACGGCCAGCTCTAGGCAGAGTCTGGGTAGTTCCATATTTGTTAAATTTCCCAATGATGGAAGCCACTGTTTTCTAGGAAACTTTCAACACTATAGAAATTGTTTTACACCCTTCCCCAGATATACAGTGAGGGAAAAAAGTATTTGATCCCCTGCTGATTTTGTACGTTTGCCCACTGACAAACAGTCTATAATTTTAATGGTAGGTTTATTTGAACAGTGAGAGACAGAATAACAACAAAAAAATCCAGAAAAACACATGTCAAAAATGTTATAACTTGATTTGCATTTTAATGAGGGAAATAAGTATTTGACCCCTCTGCAAAACATGACTTAGAACTTGGTGGAAAAACCCTTGTTGGCAATCACAGAGGTCAGATGTTTCTTGTAGTTGGCCACCAGGTTTGCACACATCTCAGGAGGGATTTTGTCCCACTCCTCTTTGCAGATCTTCTCCAAGTCATTAAGGTTTCAAGCCTGACGTTTGGCAACTCGAACCTTCAGCTCCCTCCACAGATTTTCTATGGGATTAAGGTCTGGAGACTGGCTAGGCCACTCCAGGACCTTAATGTGCTTCTTCTTGAGCCACTCCTTTGTTGCCTTGGCCGTGTGTTTTGCGTCATTGTCATGCTGGAATACCCATCCACGACCCATTTTCAATGCCCTGGCTGAGGGAAGGAGGTTCTCACCCAAGATTTGACAGTACATGGCCCCGTCCATCGTCCCTTTGATGCGGTGAAGTTGTCCTGTCCCCTTAGCAAAAAAAACACCCCCAAAGCATAATGTTTCCACCTCCATGTTTGACGGTGGGGATGGTGTTCTTGGGGTCATAGGCAGCATTCCTCCTCCTCCAAACACGGCGAGTTGAGTTGATGCCAAAGAGCTCAATTTTGGTCTCATCTGACCAGAACACTTTCACCCAGTTCTCCTCTGAATCATTCAGATGTTCATTGGCAAACTTCAGACGGGCCTGTATATGTGCTTTCTTGAGCAGGGGGACCTTGCGGGCGCTGCAGGATTTCAGTCCTTCATGGCGTAGTGTGTTACCAATTGTTTTCTTGGTGACTATGGTCCCAGCTGCCTTGAGATCATTGACAAGATCCTCCCGTGTAGTTATGGGCTGATTCCTCACTGTTCTCATGATCATTGCAACTCCATGAGGTGAGATCTTGCATGGAGCCCCAGGCCGAGGGAGATTGACAGTTCTTTTGTGTTTCTTCCATTTGCGAATAATCGCACCAACTGTTGTCACCTTCTCACCAAGCTGCTTGGCGATGGTCTTGTAGCCCATTCCCGCCTTGTGTAGGTCTACAGTCTTGTTCCTTACATCCTTGGAGAGCTTTTTGGTCTTGGCCATGGTGGAGAGTTTGGAATCTGATTGATTGATTGCTTCTGTGGACAGGTGTATTTTATACAGGTAACAAGCTGAGATTAGGAGCACTCCCTTTAAGAGTGTGCTCCTAATCTCAGCTCGTTACCTGTATAAAAGACACCTGTCCACAGAAGCAATCAATCAAGATGGGAAATCTTTCTGATTGAGAGGGGGTCAAATACTTGTTTCCCTCATTAAAATGCAAATCAATTTATAAAATTTTTGACATGCGTTTTTCTGGATTTTTTTGTTGTTATTCTGTCTCTCACTATTCAAATAAACCTATCATTAAAATTATAGACTGATCATTTCTTTGTCAGTGGGCAAATGTACAAAATCAGCAGGGGATCAAAACATTTTTTCCCTCACTGTATTCCTAATCACAATTATATCTCGGAGATCTACGGACAGTTCCTTGGACTTCATGGTATAGTGTAAATTCTGACCTAAACTGTCAACTGTGGGATCTTATATAGACAGGTGTGTTTCTTTCTAAATCATGTTCAAACAATTTAATTGGCCACAGGTGGTCTCCAATCAAGTTGTAGTGACATCTCAAGGATGATCAAAAGAAATTGGATACACCTGAGCTCAATTTGGGCGTCATAGGAAAGGGGTGTGAATACTTATGTAAATGAGATCATTCTATATTTCATTTTCAATACATTTGCTAACATTTCAAAAAACACTTCATCATTATGGGGTTATGTGTGTAGATGGATGAGAAACAAATATTTGTAATCCATTTTGAATTCAGGCTGTAACACAACAAAATGTTGAATAAGTCAAGGGGATTGAAAACTTTCTGAAGGCACTGTATGAGTGTCCCTCCAGTTATAAAAAACATAGTGGAAAGGAAAGGCATATTGTAATACCAGATTAATGGTATATTATGATGATAGTCAAGTATCAACACAAATGACACGCAATGACCCCGGGGGAGTACAGTTGCCAACAGAGTCTGCTCCTGGGCTGAGACTGCTTCCTCTGTCACCACAGGAACCAGTAAGCAAAGCTATCTCTCATTTCAGGGGTCCACATTGTTACATTTCCCTTTGAAACGAAATACCTTATGTGCTCCGTTATTCAGCTGGAAAATAGCACTGTCAGCACAGTACCTGACTTTTATTCATTGACAAGTACCTGTGTGTTTAAACGTATTACATTGTTATAGACAAAGGTTACGTCATACATTAAATAATGCAAAATATCTTAAACATATTTATCCTCCCACGGTTGGTAGATTAATTTGAATTTTTCTAACAACTGTACATGGAAGTCGTTTTTTTTAAAAAGTGGTTTTGGTGTAATTGCATATCATAAAGTAAGATATGTTTGCTTTAGACCAAAAGCATTTTAGTGTCCAAGGCAACAAAATCATATTCTGAGCTCAGCTGGAAACCATGAATGGAAACCACTTGTGTCTGCTAGATATTATTTTTGCTCAGTGGTGTACCACTTTGTTGGTTTGTAACCTGATTAAATTATGTTGTTAAGGATTATCTTGTCTGTCTATGTAATTATGAAATTGTAATATAGCTTCACACCACTCATTTTCCAGTGATGTAAGCAGTTCCCTCTCTTCTGCTCATAGAATTCCTTCTGAGACTTTCCAAGCCAATGCTTGGGTAAAATTGTGCAGGGCTGCTTTACATATGTACACTGTAAAAATGTACAGTCTAAAATGTCGTAGGCTTAAGTAAAAATACTAAATGACAAATAAATGCTAAATGGACACATTCATTTTCCATGCATAGTATTTATATTTGTTTATTAATAAGTAATGGAACTATGTAAACAAAATGTGTATATGTAGTAATTTATATTTTATGCTATACCATTATTATATGCCTTACATACAGTAATTGCCTGTCGTGTTTTATCTTTATTCATAAAATGGTTGTTCGGATCCTGGATGCTGATTGGACGAGCAGCGTTCCACAGGCACACCTATGCCTGCTAACAGTTCCATCTGAATTATCACTGAGCATCCATTAGAGATAATCATGTTAAATCGAATGCGTCAGCCAGATAGCCACTCTAAAAGTATAGACTACCGATCGCTGTCCATGGCACTGAAATTGTGACATGTCTATGCGGCTGCCTATCAAATCTATGATAGGTGTTCTGTTGTGCCAGGGCATGTAGCCTATAGCGTTGCTAATTTACAATGCAGATTGTGAAAAAAAATTCCGATGCAACAGCATACAAATTAGCTACCAATAGATTTTTGGGGAATATACAATTGTCCTGTATAGCCTACCTGAACCTATATTGCATGAGCCATCCTCACGCTATCTCCCAGCTTGGATAGAAAGTTGTGGTGCGTAAAACCAGTCTGTTAACACCAAATAATATAGTCAGTCCACCCTCAAAACACTAGCTTACTAAGGATTGTTTTATTATGCACTTTATTCGACTATCTATAGCTACAGTTGAAGTCGGAAGTTTACATACACCTTAGCCAAATACATTTAAACTCAGTTTTTCAGAATTCCTGACATTTAATCCTAGTAAAAATTCCCTGTCTTAGGTCAGTTAGGATCACCACTTTATTTTAAGAATGTGAAATGTCAAAATAATAGTAGAGAGAATGATTTATTTCAGCTTTTATTTATTTAATCACATTCCCAGTGGGTCAGAAGTTTACATACACTCAATTAGTATTTGGTAGCATTGCCTTTAAATTGTTTAACTTGGGTCAAACGTTTTGGGTAGCCTTCCACAAGCTTCCTACAATAACGTGTTAATTTAGTAAGCTAGTGTTCTGAGTGGCGCAGTGGTCTAAGGCACTGCATCACAGTGCTAACTGTGCCACTAGAGATCCTGGTTCGAATCCAGGCTCTGTCGCCACCGGCCGTGACCGGGAGACTCATGGGCGGCGCACAATTGGCCCAGGGTAGGGGAGGGAATGGCCGGCAGGGATGTAGCTCAGTTGATAGAGCATGGCGTTTGCAACGCCAGGGTTGTGGGTTCGATTCCCACGGGGGGCCAGTATAAAAAAATATGTATTCACTAACTGTAAGTCGCTCTGGATAAGAGCGTCTGCTAAATGCTAAAATTTTTGGCCCATTCCTCCTGAAAGAGCTGGTGTAACTGAGTCAGGTTTGTAGGCCTTCTTGCTCGCACATGCTTTTTCAGTTCTGCCCAAACATTTTCTATAGGATTGAGGACAGGGCTTTGTCATGGCCACTCAAATACCTTGACTTTGTTGTCCTTAAGCCATTTTGCCACAACTTTGGAAGTATGCTCGGGGTCATTGTCCATTTGGAAGACCCATTTGCGACCAAGCTTTAACTTCCTGACTGATGTCTTGAGATGTTGCTTCAATATATCCACATAATTTTCCTTCCTCATGATGCCATCTATTTTGTGAAGTGCACCAGTCCCTCCTGCAGCAAAGCACCCCCACAGCATGATGCTGCCACCCCCATGCTTCACGGTTTGGACGGTGTTCTTCGGCTTGCAAGCCACCCCCTTTTTCCTCCAAACATAACAATGGTCATTATGGCCAAACAGTTCTATTTTTGTTTAATCCAACCAGAGGACATTTCTCCAAAAAGTAAGAACTTTGTCCACATGTGCAGTTGCAAACCGTAGTCTGGCTTTTCTAAGGTGGTTTTGGAGCAGTGGCTTCTTCCTTGCTGAGCGGCCTTTCAGGTTATGTCGATATAGGACTCGTTTCCTCCAGCATCTTCACAAGGTCCTTTGTTGTTGTTCTGGGATTGATTTGCACTTTTCGCACCAAAGTACATTAATCTCTAAGAGACAGAACGCGTTTCCTTTCTGAGCAGTATGACGGCTGCGTGGTCCCATGCTGTTTATACTTGCATACTACTGTTTGTACAGATGAACGTAGTACCTTCAGGCGTTTGGAAATTGCTCCCAAGGATGAACCATACATATGGAGGTCTACAATTTTTAATTTTATTTTCCCATGATGTCAAGCAAAGAGGCACTGAGTTTGAAGGTAGGCCTTGAAATACATCCACAGGTACACCTCCAATTGACTCAAATTATGTCAATTAGCCTATCAGAATTTTCTAAAGCCATGACATCATTTTCTGGAATTTTCCAAGCTGTTTAAAGGCACAGTCAACTTAGTGTATGTAAACTTCTGACCCACTGCAATTGTGATACAGTGAATTATAAGTGAAATAATCTGTCTGTAAACAATTGTTGGAAAAATTACTTGTGTCATGCACAAAGTAGATGTCATAAACGACTTGCCAAAGCTATAGTTTGTTAACAAGAAATTTGTGGAGTGGTTGAAAAATGAGTTTTAATGACTCCAACCTAAGTGTTTGTAAACTTCCGACTTCAACTGTATATACATTATTAAGCTGCTATTTAGCCGCTATTTATACACTTTTTCACAAAAATTACACATCAAATAGCCGAAAATTCTCCTGAAGTCTTACTTGCTGTGTCGCTCTCTGTGTCTGTCACTTCTTCTCTTTCTTTCTCTTAGAAAAATGTTTATTTGTGTCTGTGCTTGTCTCTGTCTTATTTGCTACGTACAGTGAGGGAAAAAAGTATTTGATACCCTGCTGATTTTGAACGTTTGCCCACTGACAAAGAAATGATCAGTCTATAATTTTAATGATAGGTTTATTTGAACAGTTAGAGACAGAATAACAACAAAAAAATCCAGAAAAACGCATGTCAGAAATGTTATAAATTGATTTGCATTTTAATGAGAGAAATAAGTATTTGACCCCCTCTCAATCAGAAAGATTTCTGGCTCCCAGGTGTCTTTTATATAGGTAACGAGCTGAGATTTGGAGCACACTCTTAAAGGGAGTTTTCTCTCTTAAAGGGAGATTTCTCTCATTAAAAAGCAAATCAATTTATAACATTTCTGACATGCGTTTTTCTGGATTTTTTTGTTGTTATTCTGTCTCTAACTGTCCACAGAAGCAATCAATCAATCAGATTCCAAACTCTCCACCATGGCCAAGACCAAAGAGCTCTCCAAGGATGTCAGGGACAAGATTGTAGACCTACACAAGGCTGGAATGGGCTACAAGATCATCGCCAAGCAGCTTGGTGAGAAGGTGACAACAGTTGGTGCGATTATTCGCAAATGGAAGAAACACAAAAGACCTGTCAATCTCCCTCGGCCTGGGGCTCCATGCAGGATCTCACCTCGTGGAGTTGCAATGATCATGAGAACGGTGAGGAATCAGCACCAAGAACTACACGGGAGGATCTTGTTAATGATCTCAAGGCAGCTGGGACCATAGTCACCAAGAAAACAATTGGTAACACACTACGCCGTGAAGGACAGAAATCTTGCAGCTCCCGCAAGGTCCCTCTGCTCAAGAAAGCACATACACAGGCCCGTCTGAAGTTTGCCAATGAACATCTGAATGATTCAGAGGAGAACTGGGTGAAAGTGTTGTGGTCAGATGAGACCAAAATCGAGCTCTTTGGCATCAACTCAACTCGCCGTGTTTGGAGGAGGAGGAATGCTGCCTATGACCCCAAGAACACCATCCCCACCGTCAAACATGGAGGTGGAAACATTATGCTTTGGGGGTGTTTTTCTGCTAAGGGGACAGGACAACTTCACCGCATCAAAGGGACGATGGACGGGGCCATGTACCGTCAAATCTTGGGTGAGAACCTCCTTCCCTCAGCCAGGGCATTGAAAATGGGTTGTGGATGGGTATTCCAGCATGACAATAACCCAAAACACACGGCCAAGGCAACAATGGAGTGGCTCAAGAAGAAGCACATTAAGGTCCTGGAGTGGCCTAGTGTCACGAACGTTGAGAGACGGGTCGGACCAAGGTGTAGCGTGAAAAGCGTACATGTTTATTAAATCAAATAAACATTCAACAAAACAAGAAAACAACGTAACGTGAAGTCCAAAGGGCTATACACATACCAGCCTAACAGGAAACAAGCTCCCACAACTAAGGTAGGCAAACAGGCGACAGCTGTCTCTGATTGGGAATCACACCCGGCCAAACATTGACACACAACCTAGAACTGAAACATAGAAATAGACTAAATAGAACGTAAACAAAGAATATATAACATAGAAACTCACGCCCTGACCAAACCAACTAAAGACAACAGGCCTCTCACGGCCTGGGCATGACACTTAGCCAGTCTCCAGACCTTAATCCCATAGAAAATCTGTGGAGTTAGCTGAAGGTTCGAGTTGCCAAACGTCAGCCTCGAAACCTTAATGACTTGGAGAATTTCTGCAAAGAGGAGTGGAACAAAATCCCTCCTGAGATGTGTGCAAAACTGGTGGCCAACAACAAGAAACGTCTGACATCTGTGATTGCCAACAAGGGTTTTGCCACCAAGTACTAAGTCATGTTTTGCAGAGGGGTCAAATACTTATTTCCCTCATTAAAATGCAATTCAATTTATAACATTTTTGACATGCGTTTTTCTGGATTGTTTTGTTGTTATTCTGTCTCTCACTGTTCAAATAAACGTACCATTAAAATGATAGACTGATCATGTCTTTGTCAGTGGGCAAACGTACAAAATCAGCTGGGGATCAAATACTTTTTTCCCTCACCGTAGAGGGCTATAGTAGCTACAGTATGCAACTGTGTCACCTTGCATTTTCAATTGCAAATCTTTTCACTACGGCCTATATGCCTAGGTTGAACCCGACTGTTTTCTGTACTAAGTATTGACAATACAGAAAGTCCTTCCTGAGACATTGTGCATTATATGTCCATTGTGCTGCACACAATTTAAACTTAGTCTTGAATGATGGATGCCAAGATATACCAGAGTTAAGGGACTGTTGATATTGCAACCACACAACTCAAACGCCAATTCACCAGTATGAACGAAATCTCAAACTTCTTTTTTTGTTTGAGCCCTCAACAACTGTTGTCCGATAAAGATGATAATCTGTTTGCATCTGCCAATTTATTGGATGTCCAGTATCAAGACGGCCTGTCCACAGAGCTTCACATACAGTTGATCTCTAACGTGCTGAGTCCAGCAATTAAGGAGAATGAGAGTCTCAATTAAAAATGTTGTGGAACTGCTTATTTGAAGCGCTACTCCCTTCTGCCCAGTTTCCCTTATGTTGCTATGGCAATCAAGCTGTTTTTAACCATCCCTGTAACTGTTGCTTCTGTGGAGAGATAATTTTATAAACTAAAATTCATAAACAATTACATAAGAAGCATTAGGCTCTCGGTCTGATATGAGCTTTTGAACCCCTGAGTAACTCCACTCATTGCGCTGGTGCCGTCGTAGCCTTGACCATGGCATTTGTTCACCGATATCCCCTTACTTTCAATCAGTTCAATTATTCATTTTTCAAGCCTGAGGCACTTTGATCAGTCACATTCTTGAAGCCCAAGAAACTTCCTAGTACATATGGAAATTAAAAATATTTATTAATGACTTTTTGGAGGGTTAACTGTCAAAAGGATTCATATACAGTATAATAAAAATATATATATTGATGACAAGCCCAGAGCTTGTGCCTTATTGCTTAATGTATACCCATTGTACTGTTGAGTGCAGGAGATGTCAAGTTGAGGACTCTTAGCCTGAGTCATCGTTTCCACACATACTATAGTTGATCCACCTTTCCATCAAGGATTGCTGTATAAGGACCTTCTCAGTATATGTATGTTGATTATTTTCACATGCTGATGACCAGCGCAGGTAGCCTAATTGAACCACCATGTTGTTTATATGGGGTTTCAAACAATGCTGGGTGAGGGATTTACAGACCTTGTACAATCAATCACAGGTTGATGTGGTTTTGGCTCATACCCTCACTTTTATTCTGTCTTTAGTCAACTTTTTACTTTCCACTCTGATCCTACCCCCATCTTCTCTGCATGCCCTGCTAGATGTCAACAAAAGGTCATTCAAATCACATTTCATAAGAATTATTTGTACATCAAGTTAAATACTACTCAATCGATTACAAATGCAGGAATGATGTGCCCAATATATGTGCACTGTGAATTGAAAAACACAAAAGAAGTCTTCAAAAAAAAAGTTGTATGAATGACTTAAGAAAATAGAAGCAGCAGAAGGTTCTACCTCAAGGAAAGTTATGCATCTTTGAACGAAGGCCTTTGTTTGCACCCTCTCAGATGGCCATCAAAACCAAGAGGTTGCTGAAATGATATCAAAGGGGTTGTATAAGACCCATGCTGGTTTTATGTTCTTATTTCCTCATCCTTTGTGAATGCCCAGACCACACCTGAAAAAAACACACTCCCCGTGCACTGTGTGGACTGCTGGTTGTCCGTTTATGAAGTTTGGGGCCTTTTCCTCATAGCAGATGGTAGTGGGAAATGTAATTTGCTGTTTGTTCTATAAACTCTTAGGTTATTATTAATCAGAATTGTCCTGACTGAAGGGAGGTTCAAAGCGAATAAATAGGCGATGATGGAAGAATATCTGAGATCTGTTCCACCAGTTTCTGACTTACATTTGAACTAATATTGGTTAAATGACACCTTCAGCAGATACCCAGCTCATTTATGGATGGCCGCACTTTTTGATTAACAGGGGAGTATTCAGTGGGCTAGGTAGGACAGTTATTTTCAGGTCCATAAAGTATTGAGTGCAGTTCTGCGGAATGATCCAACACCCAAAGGTCTCACTACCTCGACTGCAATAACAGCCTGGCCTGTCTCAAGCCTTAAAAATAGCAGGACGCTGGAACTCTCATTATGGTGATCCATCCCTGCTATGGAAAACATTGGATGGGGGGAGGAAAGTTTTGTTTATGAACTAGAACCACGTGCTTGTTTCCATTGCTAAAGGCATTGAATGTTTCACATATAGTATAGAAGTAGTGATACTAATACTATGCTATCATAAGGGAAAGTTGGTGGTGATACTGTAGGGAAGCCCCCGAAGTGACTCTTCTTATCAACTGTATGCAAGAATTTCCTCTGTTATCTTAGGAATTCAGCATTCTCTGTGTTGGTCTTGCCAACCCCCATTGTCACAACTCTGAGAAGCAGAGGTTACATCATGTAGATCTGATATCTGATTGAAGGTTAACTTTACAGTAATCCTATTGGTCAACAAATCAGGTTTTGAATCCAAACAACTCAGATGCTTATAAAAGGGTATAGGATTCATTGTTCTTTCTCTTATTTGTTCCTGACCTGCTGTGGTAAGATATTCTTTCTTTCTTCCTCTCTCCAACCCATGGATTTTTTGGGCATGGCCTTTCAGGCAATGGGTTCTCTCTCTCTCTCTCTGAACATGCTTAGAATAATGCCTTGTAATGCTTGTTAATGCTTTGCAACTTAAGCTTCATGCCTTGTATGTGAATCCGTTCAATTTACAAAGTAATTAAATATGCTTGTATTTAGAATTCCATTCTCAGAAACTTCTTCCTTACTGTACCTATTACTGTAACTCAACCATAGTCTCCTTGCATATTCTTATTTATCCTATAGAGTCAGATACAGATAATTAATTGAATGGGCTAATTGCTTAGTGTTAATATGAGTCACATGTGATGTATATATAATATTTTACTCATTTTAGCAGACGCTCTTATCCACAGCAACTTACAGTTAGTGAGTGCATACATTTTCATACTTGTCCCCCGTGGGAATCGAACCCACAACCCTGGCGTTGCAAACGCCATGCTCTACCAACTGAGCTACACGGGACTAATATACTGCATATTCACATATCAAATATTACTGTCCACCACAATACCACATTCTAAAATGTTAGTCATTAGGCTTAGCATAACATGACGTGACTGGGAAACCAACATAACTATAAAGCATTTTCAGGAGAACCTTGGCTTGCTGAGGGAACGTTTTAATTATGTTTATGATAGTAGCAACCTAGCTTCGCAAGGTCAGATTTGGACATGTTAGACTGTCACGATCGTTGAGGAACGGGTTGGACCAAGGTGCAGCGTGAAAAGCGTACATGTTTATTACCTCAATAAACATACAACAAAACAAGAAACAATGTAACGTGAAGTCCAAAGGGCTATACACATACAAGCCTAACAGGAACAAGATCCCACAATACACAGTAGGCAATGGGCTACCTAAGTATGAACCCCGATCAGAGACAATGAGCGACAGCTGCCTCTGATTGGGAATCATACCCGGCCAGACATAGAAATAGAATAACTAGAACCTAAACATAGAATATACAACAGATTTCCACACCCTGACTCAACAAACAAGAGTTCTATAGGTCAGGGCGTGACATAGACAAACTGTAAAATAATGTAATGAAACTAAAAACACTCAATGGCAGTACTAAAATATAGCTAGCTACTACAACACAGCCCTTGATATATGGACCTAGTTTATGTATACAGTGGACACTTGTAGAGTCTTGCGGGTTGAATAGGTGTGCATCACATACATGTGGCATCCCATAGTCTTGCAGGTTGAATAGGTGGCCTCCCCATAGGGTAACTTGACAGGCATGTAGGGCCCTCAAGTCTGTCAAGCAGTTTGCTTTAGCCACTGCTGTACACTCATAGACCTGACTCATACTTGGTGGTCCTGGTCTACCGCACGGGACCTGCCCGAATCAGCTGGGCCTTGGAGGGGAGAAAATAACAAATATAAAAAGAGACGAGGAGAAGCAAGAGAAGGAGGTAGAAAAGAGTGAGCACTGAGAGCTTGACTAGGTTTGGTTGTTCTGAATTCATACCAGCTGCAATGATGTCAGTAGGCAGTACGTTGAATATTCCAGCCTCTGCGCGAGGGCTGCGTATTAATCTGTGTACTCAGGTGCGTGGTGTGAAGTCAGCCCAGTGAAGCGGCCAAGCTCAGGTCCGAAGGGAGCCTTGTCCCAAGGCCAAGCCCTCTCACTCGCTCTCTCCCTCTGTCTCTGGCACCGCCTGCTTCCCATGAACCTAAACCCCAGAAACAAAGTAGGGGAAGAAATGATCTCCCTCTGACCTAGCGGGATTGTGCTTTCTTCAGACTTCTTTTTACTCTCTTGCATTACAAATTAATTGAGTCCAGTACATCGATATTGCAAATGGGGTAGTCTTTGTAAACACAGCAAAGGTTATTCAAATACAATATCATCACATTTGCCCTCTGTTTTGTTAGGAAGAAGACATGAGAAAAGCCTCCGTTTTAACTGTTGCGTCAACAAAGAGAATGTGATGAAACGATAGGTCAATTCGAGCCGCTACTTATCTGAGGTAGCTTAATTTCATCGAAGCTCACGATGATAGTTCTTGAAAGTGTTGAAAGAATGACAAATGGTAAACATGCCTCACGAGGCTGTTCCAGGCTTTTCAGAAGCCAACAATCGGAAACCATTGAAATCTCAGAGGTCTAACTGCCTCGGATTTGGTACGCCAGGGATTTATTAGAGGAACAGGAGCAGGAAGTGCTTGTGTAGACAGGATGTTTAAACTTCAGAGCCCTGTGAGTTGTTACTGTAACCCTGTGCGTCGAGGTGCAGTCGATTCAGATGAGCTGTCCAATGGGGGATGAACATGCTGTTTGCTGCTATATCTGAGGAAAATAAAAACATTCTAGTAGATTGAGTTACAGTCAATTAAATTAAAGCTTAACTTTTGTGAAAAGGATTGAAAATATTATTTGAATGTTTATTGAAGTTCACTTCAACCAATTGTCATGACCGTGGTCTTAAAGTGTAATCAATGTTCCCTCTAATTCTCTGGGGCAGTGAGCAAATTGTAGGTATTGTGAGCGGAAACGTGAACTTTGTGAGAATTTTGTGCAACTTACGGCGCTCATTTACAGTGAACACTGAGGTTGTACCCTTACAGCTTTAGACAGTAGCCAACAGGCTATTGTGGCTATTTGAGCATAATGTAGGCCTACCAACAAAACAAATGGAGCAAATCCCATAACATTTTCACATGGAAATAGCTTTTGATTGATATGATATAGCCTACAGTAGCTTATATGTGGTTTTCAATGCAGGCCTACATTGCATGATACTTATTTTTTTACATTATGAAGAGATTGACATTAATTAATACTTTTTTACTTGGTCTGTAACACCATGGGCCAAATAGGTGACTGTAAATTGCATTGTATTGTGTTGTATGATGCAAGAAAGCACTTTACAAAATATAATGAATTATTATTTCCATACAGAGAATTGACAATGTAGGCTACCCCTAGACAATGTAGGCTACCCCTCTGCCTATTGGCTTATTTGCATATGCAAGCCTGTCTCAAAATACAACACTGCCCCTTTGATTAAGACATACAGTAAGCTTTTTACCTGACTGGCTTTTCAAAGACAAATTGAAATGTAGCCTACACATTTTGTGCTCTTGTAGGAAGCAGTAACTCCCCATTGCTGACCTATACGTATCTATAACTTGGCTAATAACTCACTAACTAGCAAAGAATATTAACAAATAGCACACGCTATCACGACTCAGGATATGACCCAGATGCAGACACAGGAGGCAGATAGTTCAATTTTCTGAATATTTATTATAACAAAGGGGCGGGCAAAGGGATGGCCGTCGATGAGACGGGGGAGAGGGGTGGGCCTGGAAACAGGAGACAAAGGGCTGTGAGACAGAGGTTTAATCCTAGACACATGGAAAGTGGGATGTATACGGAGGGTGCGGGGCAACAGAAGACGAACAGTAGTGGGGCAAGGATTTTACAGATGGGGAAAGGGCCGATAAAGCGGTTGGAAAGTTTATGGGACTCCACCCGGAGGGGCAGATCCCGAGTGGAGAGCCATACCCTCTGCCCGAGATGATAGCAGGGAGCTGAGGTCAGGTTGCGGTCTGCATGTCGCTGATACCTGGCGGTGGTCTTAAGAAGAGTGGACCGGGCTCTCTTCCTGGGCCGAAGGGAATGCTGACTTCTTCCTCTTGCTCAGGGAAGAGCGGAAGCTGGTAACCCAAGGAACACTCAAGGGCGAGAGACCAGTGGCCGAGCAGGGAAGGGTGTTGAGGACTCTCTGGATGCAGGGTTCATTCGTCCTTCCGCCTCCTCGGCCGGCGCAAGGTTCTTCTTTATGGAGAAGAAGGACAAAACCCTGCGCCCGTGTATCGACTACCGAGGACTTAATGACATCACAGTAAAAAAACGTTACCCTCTACCACTCCTCTCCTTGGCTTTCGAGCCTCTCCAGGGGGTGACCATTTTCTCGAAGTTGGACCTTCGGAACGCCTACCGTCTGGTTTGGATATGGGAAGGAGACGAATGGATGACAGCCTTTTACATGGCTAGCGGGCACTATGAGTACCTGGTCATGCCTTTCGGATTGACCAACGCTCCCGCAGTGTTCCAGGCCCTGGTCAAAGACGTGCTCCATAACATGTTGAACTGGTTCGTGTTTGTTTACCTCAACAACATCCTTGTCTTTTCCCGTTCAGCTCAAGAGCATGTTCTCCACGTCCAACAAGTCCTCCAGCGCCTCCTGGAGAACCAGTTGTTTGTTAAAGCTGAGAAATGTGAATTCCATCGCTCCACTATCTCTTTTCTGGGATACGTCATTACTGCAGGGAACATTCAGTTAGATCCTAACAAGGTGAGAGCAGTGGTGGAATGGCCCCAACCCACATCCAGACAGCAGCTTCAACTTTTCCTGGGATTTGCTCATTTCTACCGCCGCTTCATCCCGGGCTACAGCACCCTGGCTTCCCCCCTCTCTGCACTCTCCTCACCCAAGGTTCCGTTCACGTGGTCCCCAGCTGCTTACTGGGCGTTTTCAGATCTCAAGCATTGATTCACTACAGCCCCCATCTTAATCCATCCGGACCCGTCCCATCAGTTCGTGGTGGAGGTCGACGCCTCGGACGTTAGAGTGGGGGCCGTCCTGTCCCAGCGTTCTGCCAGGACCAAAAGCTGCATCCCTGTGCTTTCCTGTCCCCGCTGAGAGGAAGTACGACGTGGGAAATCGGGAACTTCTTGCGGTCAAGATGACGCTGGAGGAGTGGAGACACTGGCCAGAATATCTCCGCACCGCCAAGCTCCTCAACTCAAGATAGGCTTGTTGGGCTCTGTTATTCACTCGTTTTAATTTTACCGTCTCCCTGGGTCCAAGAATGTGAAGCCTGATGCCCTTTCTCGCCATCTGACCCAGAGACCATCCTCCCTACCTCCTGTCTGGCAGCTACACTCGTCTGGGGTATCGAAAGCCTGGTCCGCAAGGAAAGCCAGGGGGGGCCCGGCTAGCCGGTTGTTTGTGCCAGATTCTGCTCGGTCCCCGGTCTTGGAATGGGCTCATTCCTCTAACCTTACCTGCCACCCAGGCTCCCGCCGGACCCTGGCTTTCCTCCGACAACGGTTTTGGTGGCCCACCATGGTTCTTGATGTCTCCACGTTTGTCGCCGCTTGCACTGTGTGTGCGCAGAATAAGACTCTGCGGCAAGCTGCGGCAGGCCTCCTTCAACCACTCACTGTTCCTCACCGCCCCTGGCCCATATATCCCTGGACCGTCCGATGGCAACTCCACCATCCTGATGGTAGTGGATAGGTTTTACAAAGCTGCCCATTTCATTCCCCTTCCCAAGTTACCCTCAGCCAAGGAGACGGCCCAACTCATGGTACAGCACGTCTTCCAGATCCATGGGCTTCCGGTCGACATGGTCTCCGATCGTGGTCCTCAGTTCTCGTCCCGATTCTGGAAGGCGTTCTGCACCCTCATTGGGTCATCAGCCAGCCTGTACTCCGGGTTTCATCCCCAATCTAACGGCCAGTTGGACCTGGAGACGACTCTTCATTGCCTCGTCTCTGCCAACCCCACCAGCTGGAGCCAGCAACTCGTGTGGGTGGAGTACGGCTGCAACACCCTTTCCGTATCCAAACCAGATGGTAGGCGTTCCGAAGGTCCAACTTCGAGAAAATGGTTGAGGTTAGTTCGTACTATCACGACTCAGGATATGACCCAGATGCAGACACAGGAGGCGGATAGATCAATTCTCCTTATATTTATTATAATAAAGAGGCAGGGAAAGGGCAGGTTGAGGGCAGGCAGAGGTTTGTAATCCAAGGCAGTCAATCAGGGACAGAATGGCAGGCAGGGTCAGGACAGGCAGAAAGGTCAGAACCGGGAAGGCTAGAAAAAAAAAACTTGAGAACAGGAGAAACGGGAAACACTCTAGTAAGACCTGACAAAACCAGATGAACTGGCAACAGACAAACAGAAAACGCAGGTATAAATACACAGGGGATAATGGGGGGAAATAGGAGACACCTGGTGGGGGGTGGAGACAAGCACAAGACAGGGGAAACAGATCAGGGTGTGACACACGCGCAGCTCTGCACTCTGATCTGAACTGATCTGAAAAGTGTATTCACTCCTGGGTGCTTGAATGACTACTCTGGCTCTGCCTACAACAAGATCACAGACTAAATCTTACACAGTTGGTTTTGGTTTGTTGCATTGAAAAGGGGCTGATATAACGTTGATTCGATCACAGAAAAAACGTTGATCTGTATAGTGCAAATTAATGGGACGAACTCAGTGAAGTTCAATCTCTTGCGTCTCTGCACGGCCTGGCATTTCT
The DNA here is from genome assembly GCF_964263955.1 of Coregonus lavaretus. Taxonomy (NCBI): domain Eukaryota; kingdom Metazoa; phylum Chordata; class Actinopteri; order Salmoniformes; family Salmonidae; genus Coregonus; species Coregonus lavaretus. Next base: position 72,477,173 of record NC_139992.1, on the reverse strand, counting down.
TCTGTGCAGCAGTCCTGGAGGAGGTGCACGGCTGCGCACGCGCGCAGTTTAAAGGGAACATTGAGTGTAATTGCTTTCATTCTACAATACTATTTGCAAGGGAATTGTCACCAAACAACCGTGAAATTAACCCTCCTTTTATGTTGCGTGTCAATTTGACCCATTTCCACTTTTGAGTTGTCTAAAATACTAGTTAACATCTCTTTATCTCCATGAAATTAAATGACTTTTCCTCATTTAGGGTCATGAACCTAACTGCAAAATGTGGACACACTGATGTTTTGTGGAATGTCTGTGTAGAGTTTGTACACAAACATGACGTTGTGGATCATTTTGACCCGGAGGCTTTCATGTGTATAGATATTTGCACAGGTCCAAAATAAACAAGTGTCTTTAATGTATTTTATTTTGACTGGTTCTGGTTGCACTTTTATAATTATGTTTGGGTGAAAATGAGATTTCCCAAGCTTCTCGTTCTCAGTGCAAGAGCAGCAGATCTCTGACACAAACACAAAAATGAGCTTCAAAAGATTTTCAGTCAATGAAGCCTTATCACAACTTCTGGACTGTGACAGTGAAATACAAGAAAGGGTTTCAGAGACGGAGGACATTTCAGAGATAGAGGACAATGCTGTTGATGATCCAGATTGTGAATTTTTCTATGGTGAAGAGGATTCATACCATCCCCTCCATCAGATGAGAGAGAGAGCATGCAACAAACATCATCCAGAGAAGAGAGGACATGGAAGTCTAAAGATGGTAATATACAGTGGGGGAAAAAAGTATTTAGTCAGCCACCAATTGTGCAAGTTCTCCCACTTAAAAATATGACAGAGGCCTGTAATTTTCATCAACAAATTGAGATTTTTTTTCTCCAGAAAATCACATTGTAGGATTTTTTATGAATTTATTTGCAAATTATGGTGGAAAATAAGTATTTGGTCACCTACAAACAAGCAAGATTTCTGGCTCTCACAGACCTGTAACTTCTTCTTTAAGAGGCTCCTCTGTCCTCCACTCGTTACCTGTATTAATGGCACCTGTTTGAACTTGTTATCAGTATAAAAGACACCTGTCCACAACCTCAAACAGTCACACTCCAAACTCCACTATGGCCAAGACCAAAGAGCTGTCAAAGGACTCCAGAAACAAAATTGTAGACCTGCACCAGGCTGGGAAGACTGAATCTGTAATAGGTAAGCAGCTTGGTTTGAAGAAATCAACTGTGTGAGCAATTATTAGGAAATGGAAGACATACAAGACCACTGATAATCTCCCTCGATCTGGGGCTCCACGCAAGATCTCACCCCATGGGGTCAAAATGATTACAAGAACGGTGAGCAAAAATCCCAGAACCACACGGGGGGACCTAGTGAATGACCTGCAGAGAGCTGGGACCAAAGTAACAAAGCCTACCATCAGTAACACACTACGCCGCCAGGGACTCAAATCCTGCAGCGCAAGACGTGTCCCCCTGCTTAAGCCAGTACATGTCCAGGCCCGTCTGAAGTTTGCTAGAGTGCATTTGGATGATCCAGAAGAGGATTGGGAGAATGTCATATGGTCAGATGTAAATATAACTTTTTGGTAAAAACTCAACTCGTCGTGTTTGGAGGACAAAGAATGCTGAGTTGCATCCAAAGAACACCATACCTACTGTGAAGCATGGGGGTGGAAACATCATGCTTTGGGGCTGTTTTTCTGCAAAGGGACCAGGACGACTGATCCGTGTAAAGGAAAGAATGAATGGGGCCATGTATCGTGAGATTTTGAGTGAAAACCTCCTTCCATCAGCAAGGGCATTGAAGATGAAAAAGTTGCTGGGTCTTTCAGCATGACAATGATCCCAAACACACCGCCCGGGCAACGAAGGAGTGGCTTCGTAAGAAGCATTTCAAGGTCCTGGAGTGTCCTAGCCAGTCTCCAGATCTCAACCCCATAGAAAATCTTTGGAGGGAGTTGAAAGTCTGTGTTGCCCAGCGACATCCCCAAAACATCACTGCTCTAGAGGAGATCTGCATGGAGGAATGGGCCAAAATACCAGCAACAGTGTGTGAAAACCTTGTGAAGACTTACAGAAAACTTTTGACCTGTGTCATTGCCAACAAAGGGTATATAACAAAGTATTGAGAAACTTTTGTTATTGACCAAATACTTATTTTCCACCATAATTTGAAAATAAATTCATTAAAAATCCTACAATGTGATTTTCTGGAGAAAAAAAAAGCTCATTTTGTCTGTCATAGTTGACGTGTACCTATGATGAAAATTACAGGCCTCTTTCATCTTTTTAAGTGGGAGAACTTGCACAATTGGTGGCTGACTAAATACTTTTTCCCCCCACTGTAGAATGGTCACCGTCACCACAACAAAGTCAAGGGAGACTGTCAGCTTCCAATGTAATCAAAATTGATTGTCTTGAGTGTGTTTAAACTGTGCGGGTCAGTCTGACCCATACCACAATGGTCGTAAATGTTTTTCAGCAAAGCACCAGGGTTAACATATTACAGTTAAAGTCGGAAGTTTACATACACTTAGGTTGGAGTCATTAAAACTCGTTTTTCAACCACTCCACAAATTTCTAGTTAACAAACTATAGTTTTGGCAAGTCGGTTAGGACATCTAATTTGTGCATGACACAAGTAATTTTTCCATCAATTTTTTACAGACTTATAATTCACTGTATCACAATTCCAGTGGGTCAGATGTTTTCATACACTAAGTTGACTGTGCTTTAAACAGCTTGGAAAATTCCAGAAAATGATGTAATGGCTTTAGAAGCTTCTGATAGGCTAATTTGAGTCAATTGGAGGTGTACATGTGGATGTATTTCAAGGCCTACCTTCAAACTCAGTGCCTCTTTGCTTGACATGGGAAAATCAAAAGAAATTAGCCAAGATCTCAGACAAAAAATAGTAGACCTCCACAAGTCTTGTTCATCCTTGGGAGCAATTTCCAAATGCCTGAAGGTACCACGTTCATCTGTACAAACAATAGTATGCAAGTATAAACACCATTGGACAACGCAGCCGTCATATCGCTCAGGAAGGAGATGCGTTCTGTCTCCTAGAGATGAACGTACTTTGGTGCGAAAAGTGCAAATCAATCCCAGAACAACAGCAAAGGACCTTGTGAAGATGCTGGAGGAAACAGGTACAAAGGTATCTATATCTACAGTAAAACAAGTCCTAAATCGACATAACCTGAAAGGCCGCTCAGCAAGGAAGAAGCCACTGCTCCAAAACTGCCATAAAAAAATTGAGACTACGGTTTGCAACTGCACATGGGGACAAAGTTCGTACTTTTTGGAGAAATGTTCTCTGGTCTGATTAAACAAAAATAGAACTGTTTGGCCATAATGACCATCGTTATGTTTGAAGGAAAAAGGGATAGGCTTGCAAGCCGAAGAACACTATCCCAACCGTGAAGCACGGGGTGGCAGCATCATGCTGTGGGGGTGCTTTGCTGCAGGAGGGACTGGTGCACTTCACAAAATAGATGGCATCGTGAGGAAGGAAAATTATGTGGATATATTGAAGCAACATCTCAAGACATCAGTCAGGAAGTTAAAGCTTGGTCGCAAATGGGTCTTCCAAATGGACAATGACCCCAAGCATATTTCCAAAGTTGTGGCAAAATGGCTTAAGGACAACAAGGTCAAGGTATTGGAGTCGCCATCACAAAGCCCTGACCTCAATCCTATAGAAAATGTGTGGGAAGAACTGAAAAAGCGTGTGCGAGCAAGAAGGCCTACAAACCTGACTCAGTTACACCAGCTCTGTCAGGAGGAATGGGCCAAAATTCACCCAACTTATTGTGTGAAGCTTGTGGAAGGCTACCCGAACAGTTTGACCCAAGTTAATCAATTTAATGGCAATGCTACCAAATACTAATTGAGTGTATGTAAACTTCTGAGCCACTGGGAATGTGATGAAATAAATAAAAGCTGAAATAAATCATTCTCTCTACTATTATTCTGACATTTCACATTCTTAAAATAAAGTGGTGATCCTAACTGACCTAAGACAGGAAATATTTACTAGGAATAAATGTCAGGAATTCTGAAAAAATGAGTTGAAATTGGCTAAGGTCTATGTAAACTTCCGACTTCAACTGTACATATTTTAAAGCTGTTTAGCAAAAAAGGGAACTCTTCGTTTTAAGAGACTTTAAATATTTTATTGGTAACTACAGGGGAGCTCAGCAATCTACATGTTGATTTTGGCAACACTTTGAAAACCAGCTAAATCTTAATGTGGTTGTAGTTGTTTGACTGTAAAACCTTAAGGGGGAATCAATGGTAGAAGTGGCCAATTATTGATTCTAAGTTGAAGAGCTGGAGGCAGTGAAGTACACTATATATACACAAGTATGTGGACATCCCTTCAAATTTGTGGATTCTGCTATTTCAGCTACACCCGTGGCTGACATGTGTATAAAATCGAGCACCCGGCCGTGCAATCTCCATAGACAAACATTGGCAGTAGAATGACCTTACTGAAGAGCACAGTGACTTTCAGCTTGGCACCGTCATAGGATGCCGCCTTTCCAACAAGTCAGTTCGTCAAATGTATGCCCTGCTAGAGCTGCCCTGGTCAACTGTAAGTGCTGTTATTGTGAAGTGGAAACATCTAGGAGCAACAACGGCACAGCCGTGAAGTGGTAGACCACACAAGCTCACAGAACGGGACCGGCGAGTGCTGAAGCGCGTGGTGTGTAAAAATCGTCAGTCCTCGGTTGAAACACTCACTACCGAGTTCCAAACTGCCTCTGGAAGCAATGTCAGCACAATAACTGTTAGTCGGGAGCTTCATGAAATGGGTTTCCATGGGCGAGCAGCCGCACACAAGCCTGTCCAATGCCAAGCGTTGGCTGGAGTGGTGTAAAACTCACCGCCATTGGACTCTGGAGCATTGGAAACGCGTTCTCTGGAGTGATGAATCCCGCTTCACCATCTGGCAGTCTGACGGACTAATTTGGCTTTGGCGGATGCCAGGAGAACGCTACCTGCCCCAATGCATAGTGCCAACTGTAAAGTTTGGTGGAGGAGGAATAATGGTCTGGGGCTGTTTTTCATGGTTTGGTCTAGGCCCCTTAGTTCCAGTGAAGGGAAATCTTAACGCTACAGCATACAATGACATTCTAGACGATTCTGTGCTTCCAACTTTGTGGCAACAGTTTGGGGAAGGCCCTTTCCTGTTTCAGCATGACAATGCCCCCATCCTACAGAAATGATTTGTCAAGATCTGTGTGGAAGAACTTGACTGGCCTGCATAGAGCCCTGACCTCAACCCCATTGAACACCTTTGGGAGGAATTGGAACTCCGACTGCGAGACAGGCCTAATCGCCCAACATCAGTGCCCAATCTCAATAATGCTCTTGTGGCTGAATGGAAGCAAGTCCCTGCAGCAATGTTCCAACATCTAGTGGAAAGCCTTCCCAGAAGAGTGTAGGCTGCAGCAAAGGGGTTACCAACTCCATATTAATGCCCATGATTTTGGAATTAGATGTTTGACGAGCAGGTGTCCACATACTTTTGGTCATGTAATGTATATTGGCTGTGAAACATAAATTGATCAGATTTACCTAATCTAACATTCTGAAATTATTCAGACCCCTTGACTTTATCCATATTTGTTACGTTACAGCCTTATTCTAAAATGTTTTTTTTATTCTCATCAATCTACACACAATACCCCAAAATGACAAAGCAAAAAAAGGTTTTTAGAAATGTTTGCAAATTGAGGATCAGCGTAGTGGAGGTGTTGTTGCCTACCTTCACCACCTGGGGGTGGCCCGTCAGGAATGTCTAGGACCCAGTTGCACAGGGCGGTTTTCAGTCCCAGGGACCTTAGCTTAATGATGAGCTTGGAGGGTACTATGGTGTTGAAGGCTGAGCTGTTGTCAATGAACAACATTCTTACGTAGGTATTCCTCTTGTCCAGATGGGATAGGGCAATGTGCAGTGCAATCATCCGTGGATATATTGGGGCGGTATGCAAATTGCAGTGGGTCTCTAGGGTGTCGGGTAAGGTGGAGGTTATATGCTCCTTAACTAGCCTCTGTAAGCACTTCATGATGACAAAAGTCAGTACTATGGGGTGAGAGTCATTTAGTTCAGTTACCCTCGCTTTCTCGGGTACAGGAACAATGGTGGACATCTTGAAGCAAGTGGGGACAGCAGACTGGGATAGGGAGAGATTGAATATGTCCAGCCAGCTGGTCTGCGCATGCTCTGAGGACACGACTAGAGATGCCGTCTGGGCCGGCAGTCCTGCGAGGGTTAACGTGTGTCGAGTACTGAGTATACGAAGAGGCAGGATGCAGACGCAGGAATTAACAAGGTCAAGGTTTACTAAATAATGACAAAGAGAAATAACAAAGATAGAGTAAACGACACGAAGCTAAACAATCACACACAACATCATCCAGAACAGTCCAGGGCTAAATAGGGGTGGTGATGAGATGATGAGGTGCAGGTGCGCTGGAGGTGATTAAGGTGCATTGGGTTTCCATTCTGGTGTTGCTGAGGTGGTGCGCTCAGACCGGTGGCTCAGTAGACCGGCGAATCAGAGCGCCGGAGGGGATCAACGGGAGGAGCGGGCCAGTCAGGGCAGCGACGGTGGAAGTCCCGAATTAGGTTGGGGTCCAGAATGTCTTCCGTCAATGTCCAGGGGCGGAGGAGGCGTACCCCGGGGGACGGCATCTGCCAGAGGACCATGAACCACCTTTCTGAGGAGAGGCACATGAAAAGTGGGTGAGACACGGTAGTGAGGGTGAAGTAGCAGCCGGTATGATACCTCATTTATCCGCCAGAGGACCTTAAACGGCCCCACAAACCGGGGGCTCAGTTTCTTGCAGGGCAGGCGGAGAGGGAGGTTTTTTGTGGACAGCCAGACACGATCCCCAGGCTGGAATACAGGGGCCTCACTGCAGTGGCGGTCGGCTTGGTCCTTCTGCCAATGAATGGCCCTCTGGAGATGGACATGGGCGGCGTCCCAGACCTGTCCGGCCCTGTGGAACCACTCGTCGACAGCGGGCGCATCGGTCTGGCTGGGTGTCCAAGGGGCCAGGGCCGGCTGGTACCCCAGGACGCACTGGAAATGGAGTGAGCCCCATGGAGGAGTTAACGAGGGAGTTCTGGGCATATTCTGCCCAATGATTAAACCTCGCCCACTCACCCTGCCGGTCCTGACAGTGGCAACGAAGAAACCTCCCCAACTCCTGGTTCATGCGCTCAACCTGCCCATTCGACTGAGGCTGGCCGTGGCCCCGATCTTCTCCAGGAAAGCCTTCCACACTCGGAAGGTGAATTGGGGGCCATGGTCCGAGACGATGTCCTCCAGAAGTCCATAATGCCAGAAGACCTGTTGGAATAGGACCTCAGCGACCTGGAGAGCAGAAAAACGGCATGATTTGGAGAACCGATCTACGACCACCATGACTGTGGCGAAGCCGTCAGAACGTGGAAGGTCGGTGACGAAGTCTATGGACAGGTATGACCAAGGTCGCTGAGGCACTGGGAGAGGAACTAGTTTGCCTGCCGGGGCGTTCCGAGGTGTCTTCATTTGGGCACATACGGAACAGGAGTTGACGTAGTGGGAAACATCAGAAGCCAAGGTGGGCCACCAGTATTTTTGGGATAGAGAATGCAGGGTGCGCGTAATACTAGAGTGCCCTGCCGTAAGGGTGGTGTGCGCCCAGATCAGCAGGCGGTCCCGGATACTGGTGGGTACACACAGGCGCCCCGGAGGGGTGTTGACAGGCGTTGGGTCCTCCTGAGCCGCCAGGTGGATGTCTTCGTCCACATCCCAAACGACAGGAGCAACGATGAGAGATGAGGGCAGGATAGGACCCCCCAGATCCTTCCTTTCTCTGGTATGGTGCATCCTGGAGAGTGCGTCGGCCTTCACATTCTGGGATCCTGGGCGGTAGGACAGAATGAATTGGAAGTGAGTTAGAAATTGGGCCCACCTGGCTTGATGAGAGTTCATCCGATTCGCTGCCCGTATGTGCTCCAAATTCCTGTGGTCAGTAAGAATCTGGAATGGATGCCCTCCAGCCAGTGTCTCCATTCCTCCAGAGCGAGGACCACCGTCAACAGCTCTCTGTCTCCAACTCCATAGTTCCTCTCTGCGGGGGTAAGCTTTTTAGAGAAAAAGGCACAGGGATACATTTTCTCTGGCTTACCGTGCCGCTGGGAGAGGACTGCACCCACACCCTCCTCCGATGCTTCCACCTCCAGGATTAAAGGACGAGATGGATCTGGGTGTTTTAGGATGGGCGCTGTGGTGAACCTCTCCTTTAGCCTCTTGAAGGTAGCATCAGCCTCAGGGATCCAGGCCAGTTTCTGAGACCCACCTTTAAGGAGAGAGGTGAGCGGGGCGGCGATGGAGCTGAAGGACCTTGATGGTGGAGGGAACTGGCCATGACCTGACGGCGTCCGTCTTCACTCCTTCCATGAACAGCCCCTGAGGACTGATCCAGTATCCCAGGAAGGAGATGGCCTGTTGGTGGAATTCGCATTTCTCCCCCTTCACCAACAGACTGTGTTCCCAGAGGCGGAGTAGGACAGCTCGGACGTCCCTGATGTTCTCCTCGAACGTAGCACCACCACCTGTCTGCTCAGCATGTCCCGGAACACGTCATTGACGAAGGACAGGAACACAGATGGTTCGTTGGTGAGGCCGTAGGGCATGACGCAGTATTCACAGTGGTCTGAGGTAATGCTGAATGCCGTCTTCCACTCGTCACCTTCCCGGATTTGGATCAGGTTGTAGGCACTCCTCAGGTCCAACTTGGTAAAGTACCGGGCCCCTCGTAGCTGCTCGATGGCCAACGGAACCAGAGGGAGGGGGTACTGGTACTTGGTTGTGACTGCGTTCAGCCCCCTGTAGTCAATGCATGGTCTCAGTCCTCCATCTTTTTTGGCCACGAAGAAGAAGCTGGCGGAGCCAGGAGAGGTATAGCATCTGATGAACCCATGTTTCAGGGTCTACGCCACATACTTCTCCATGACCTCAGTCTCCGCCATGGAAAGGGGGTAAATGCGAGTCTTCGGGGGGTGTTGTCCCTCCAGTAGGTCAATGGCGCAGTCCCAGGGCCTGTGAGGATGGAGACACATAGCCTTTAACGAAGAGAAGACATCGGAGAGATCTGCGTACTCACGTGGAATGTTGGGCTGGAGGGCGGACTCCGGACTCTCCACTTACGTGGAACAACAAACCACCGGCAGGCAGGTCTTCTGGCATGAGGTGGACCAGGCTGTGATCCTCTTGGTGCTCCAATTGATGGTGGGGTTGTGTAGTCTGAGCCAGGGCAATCCCAAGATGATCTGATGAAGGGGTGACGTGATGATGTGGAATGACAGCTCCTCGTGGTGCTCCGGTAGTATGGGAATGGTGATGGTGTTTGGGAGAGTGATGTGCATAATTGTGCCTGATCCAAGGGGTTTATTGTCCAGTGAGGTGACGTGTAGCAGAGATGGCAGTGGTACGGTGGACAACCCCCATTCAGAGACCAGCTCCCTATCTATAAGGTTCCCCGCTGATCCGGAATCTATCATTGCGGTAGAAATGGAAGAGAAGGAATAACCAGTCACTGTTATGGGAACTAAAAACAATGGTTTTGTGATAGGGGCTGACGTAACACTCACGGAGCGGGGATGGGAGTCATACCGCCTAGATAGGGAGCAGCCAGGAGATCTGTGGTCTGTGGTGGTGTAGGGGGTGCTGCTCACCTCCATGGGTGAGGACTGGGAAGCAGGGCGGCTTCCATAGCTCAGATGGGGTGAGCGTCGAGGCTCCAGGAGGTGTTGGAAATGCCGTCTCTCTCTCAACAGGTCGTCAAGACGGATGGACGGGTGATGAGGGTATCAAGGTCCATCTCGTCATCCCGACATTCGAGTTCCATCTTGATGTCCTCCCGCAGAGCACGCTCATTCCAGCTGGAAGACGCCGCCACTGTGCGAAAGCTCAGAGCGTACTCGGACGCGGGCCCCTCTCTCTGTTGTAGATGGAGGAGACGCTCACCCCCGTCCTTTCCCTCCACGGGATGATCAAACACCGCCCTGAGAGGAAGGTGGGGTAGGGAAGTGCCACTGCATCCTCTCCTTCCCAGACTGCCGTGGCCCAATCCAGCGCCTTTCCTTTAAGAAGCGAAATCACAAGCGCTATCCTGATTTGGTCAGATGGATATGCCCCAGGCTGACGCGCCAGATAAAGGGAAACCTGTAGCAGGAAGCCGCTACATTTAGTAGTTTTACGGTCAAAGCGCTCCGGTAGGGTGAGGGTTCCCGCAGGAGTGGGTGATAGCATGGGAACAGGTGGATTGGGGGCACTCGCCCCTCCCTGAGGTGGAACCGGAGCGCTGGGCAGATTATGCTTTGGAGTTTGGAGCACTTCCTGCATGGCGGCATTCAACTGGGCAAGCTGCTGCTGGTACTGGTCGAGGCACTGGGAAACTCCTGCTGCATCCATTTTCGTTTGGTGTGTGATTCTGTGACGAGTACTGAGTATACGAAGAGGCAGGACGCAGACGCAGGAATTAACAAGGTCATGGTTTACTAAATAATGACAAAGAGAAATAACAAAGATAGAGTAAACGACACGAAGCTAAACAATCACACACAACATCATCCAGAACAGTCCAGGGCTAAATAGGGGTGGTGATGAGATGATGCGGTGCAGGTGCGCTGGAGGTGATTAGGGTGCGTTGGGTTTCCATTCCGGTGTTGCCGAGGTGGTACACTCAGACCGGTGGCTCAGTAGACCGGCGAATCAGAGCGCCGGAGGGGATCAATGTGAGGAGACGTGACATAACGCTCTTAAATGTCTTACTCAAGTCAACCACAACAGATGGGCAGATCTCACAAAGTCGGGGGAATTTCTCCAAAACCAGCGAACCACCCCAATAATATGGCTTGAGATCTTCAGACGAGGCCTTCATTCCTGGAATAAGTAACTGTACCAATTCATCATCAGGGTTTCAAATGTGGTGCAAGGCACGTCATGAGAGTTGACCATCTGAAAACCAACCATTACTGTTCCAGGGACAGAGCAACAATGCATCACACCCAAAAGTGAGAAAAAAACCTATTTTTTAACTGTGCAACCATTGAAAATAAGGTTGCATGATGATACATAAGGGTTCAATATTATACGCATTTTTTAAGTGCATTTCTAAATGGTTAATGGCTGGAGGTAAATAGTGGCTCATTATTTGGCAAGCACTGACTGGTTATTGCACTATTCTGACCAATTTGTTATAACCCATTTATTAATGGTATAGGACAAGTCATTATTTGGGTATGACTTAAAATAAAATGTTAAACTTTCACTGGACAGTTACTTTAAAGCTCAATGCTGAAATAATACTAATTGTTTCTCTCTTGCATAGTCATTCCATTAGCTCAATTCCCATTTTTGTGTATGTTTTATAAGAATAAAATGCAATTACCAAAATGTCTGGCTATTATATTAGATCTATAATGCTGTCAGATTCTAACTTTTTATTACACTAGTCATCCGATGACATCATATTTTGATATCAAATAAGGTAATTGGAAATAGCCCTTAATGGCTGAGGTGTGTTTAGATCTAACTGGTGGCTATCCACCTCTGACCTGGTCAAAAGCTGAGAGGATTTCAGTTCAAGGTGCCCCTTCTAACACACTTCCCTTACACTGCTAGAGGAAACGGTACTATGTAGTACCAAAAAGGAGTGATTCAATTATAGGCAAGCTTACGTTGTGTTGAGTTAGTTCTCATACATGATGAGGTAGTTGAATTAGTTTTCATACATGATGGTTTAACATGAGAGTTTGATAAGTGACAAACACAAACTCTTCCGGGCCTGTAGAATCTAAGAACACCTCAATCTTGCAGTAATGTCCAGCTTTTATGAATTACTGGACTCACTCCAGTCAGTGAGGCCCAGTGAAACAGCGCTCATCCTAGTGACCAGTAACCACTTCCTTCCTGTAGCCACCAGCCAGTCGGAGCCGCCGATGCCGCCCTGCTCTAGGGATCCCTTCCAGGCTGCTTGAGGTGACATGCTCCATGGTCCTGCAAGCTTCCACAACGGCCGCCACGCGGGCTCCCATGCTCAACCCCGACATACTTTCCCGACCGCCAAGCTAGGATTACACAGGCGTAGCCCTTGTCGAGTACCCAGAGTGCATCTTGCCAGCCTGGTGCCTTAAATTCCTGCAAGTTTTTTATTCCTCTATGGTCAAAGCAAAACACCCGTCCACTTCTTGAAAGAAATAACTGCTTACAGGGGTTACGAGCCACTTTATATCCTCTTATACTGTTAGAAAAAAGGCCAATGTCCATGTTACTGGTGGATTTATGTTACCATTGTCTCCAGACAGTGCCTTTAAACATTAGCAGAGCCCTTTTATTGGGTGTGTTAAGTTATGAATGATGTGGCACTGCGATGGCGCAGCAGCACTATTGTAGGGATTAGCTCAGCCCAAGGGAGACATACTCAGTATTGCACTTTTTCAAGGATGTAGCAGTACCCACAGGCCGTAACTGGTCCACAGCAAGAAAGAAAAAGGGGGGGGGGGGGGGGAGCTCTAGATTACGGCTAGAAAAACAAAGACTCCTCTTGGTGCCAAGATAAATTCTTCCCTGTCACTAATTGTAAAGAAAAGTTGGCCTTTGGGTAGAGATATTTAATACGAGCAGTATCCAAAGCAAACAGAGCCACTGATGACATCAAGGCTGCCGTTGGCCCCTGTGCCAACACTGGCTTAAAGCATAGCCCTCAAGTAAATACATATCTCAACTCGCATCTAATACTGTACATATACTCCAAGTCCTGTCTAATACATATACCACAATATTGCTAAAAAAAAATGTCCTACAACTCCTACCTTTCATCTAATGCAACAAAACACATTAGATTCACATGGACATATCATTACATTGCACAGTGAGTTGAATGTAAAACATCTGGAGTGACAAGATGAGGGAGGACTCTTTGATGAAAAGGGAGCCAAGGCTCAATTGAGGAGCCGAGCAATGCTACTGCAAGCCAGAGAAGTTCATTACAGATAGTTCCCAGAGTTCATTACCGACGTGGCCATGATGTTTATGACTTTGTGGCTCTACAGTCCAAATAAACGGAAACTCCACAACAAACCAAGGACGATGGCTCCGGATATAGTATACTGCACATAGCTCATCCATTAAGCACAACTCAACTAAAAAGAAAGGAGAGCCTAAGAGCCCAACTTCTTACACAACAATTTATTTTGTTTAGTCTGGCTCACTGAAGTCATGGATCCATTGCATTTACTCAGCATTCTTTGTGTATATTTTCAGAAAAAGAGTTGGCAACGTACCGGCACAGTCCACATCAGTATGGCACAACGAAGACAGCGCTGATCTTTTTGGACGACAATGCTGGGAGACCACCCCCAGATGAGGAGACCTTCGGATGACATGGCAGGATGAGCCTGCCTGCCAAATCCTGCATCAGTGAGAGATTTGACTGGAAGTATAACACGCACACGAGTTGCCCTCATCCACACATCCAATTACTCAAACATCCCATCAATGTGTTGTGTCAGTGATATGAAATTGTTGCCCACAGTGAAATCAAGCCACACGGAGTGCGTAAATATCTCTATCTCTTTCTCTCTCACAACAGGTAGGGGCATGAGACATTTTTTAAGCTGCACAGCACCTACCCCCATGTCAGATTCAAGATAATTCAGAACAAGTAAAGGCCGATGGTTGAAGAGCCGGTAGCTATAATGTTTGTTGCCAGTGCACATAACAGAACGCAGACTGTCTGCCAGACGCTCTTCTCCTACTCTCAAATGCCTCGAAATGAAGTTGAGAGGATTGAGAGAGCTAATGCTTCATTCCTGTCAAGCCCTCTTCTCTCATCAGCTCACACCTCTTCATCCTCGTGTGGCACTGCTCTCAAGTGCTGTGATGAGTATTATTCACCTCAATCATGTCAATTCAATACAACTTTATTAGTGCCTTCAGGGGCAATTATTACAAACAAAACTGGTGTTGAGAGAAGAGACTAACTTGAGTTGGGCTTACTATATATAGGACAGTGGCGGTCAGTGCCATTTCAGATGAGGGAGGACGATTGTTTTTTAATGAGCATGGCCTTATTTCTATTACAGCATATTGGATGACTGTCATTCATATTCCATTCACCCAGTTTGATGTAACAGCGATAGGTTTAGGCTACTACATGATACTCTAATTTTCCCTATACCCATCATGAGGTTGCTACAACCTAGCCTATGAATGAAAGTTTACAACGTAGGTGCACACAGGTCGAGAGACAAATTTGATGTGACAGACAGTGACACATGAACAGACAGTGACATTCAATACTGCCTTGCACACTCTTGTCTGCATCTAGCTGATATTGGGTGTAATCATTAGTCCAACAGTTGCAAACGAGAGTTTCTATTGGACAACTTCAGGTATGCTTATCCCCGTTTTGTTCCATTTCTTCTGTTTAAGAAACGTTTTTCAACAGAATCGGCGGAATGAATACACCTGTCACGCCCTGACTCAAGGGACGTTTATTTGTTGAGTCAGGATGTGTATATTCCGTGTTGTGTTTGTTCATTGTTATAGTATCTATGATGTGTAGATCTATGTTGGCCGGGGTGGTTCCCAATCAGAGGCAGCTGTAGCTCGTTGTCTCTGATTGGGGACCATACTTAGGCAGCCTTTTGGCACGAGTTAGTTGTGGGATCTTGTTCCGTAAAGGTATGTTGTTTGTATGCTACCTTGGACTTCACGTTTCGGTTGTTGTTTTGTCGTGTGTTTAGTCGTTAATAAATATGAATGCATATCACGCTGCGCCTTGGTCCTTCTCGTTCATGAACGATCGTGACAACACCCCTGATCACACGTAAACACAGTTCACTGTTTCATAGCAGCCACATTGTATTCCTTCTCACATCTACGTTATGCGCTCTCCTCCTTTCACCTCTTCCCTTCGCTTGTGGACTTCAATGCACAACACATCAGCTGTATGTGACCAGGCGAAAAAACCTTTCCAAGCCAAACCGCTACACACAGCCTACATCGTTGTCACCATATTAGCTAAAGTAACATCATAGTCAGCATAGCTAATAGAACTAACGCGTTAGTAAACCCGCTAAATCATGCAGTAACGTTACAGTGTACAGTCAGTAAGCAGTTACACCGGCGGGCCACGGTGGCAATAAATTAGTAAAACCAAAAGCTTACCTTGACTTGGAAGAGCTCCAGTGTTGTGATGGATAGTTATAGCCAGCTAGCTAACATAGCATCCCTCTGTTTGAGCAGCGTGTTTCAGTAGGCTAAACTAGCTAGCTGCATTTGCTAGCTAGGTAAGTGAAACTGAAAGTGAAAAAAATGACGAAGTCTCTCTCTATATATATTTCTCTCTTGCTTCTCCTTCATTTAGGAAGATATTAATTTGTTCAAAACTGTTCAACTAATTTATGAAATTCACTGAGGAGGATGGTCCTCCCCTTCCTCCTCTGAGGAGCCTCCACTGATATAGGACACTTCTTACATAATTCTACAGAGAATATGCAATGGAAGTTTTCACTGATGATTTACAGTGCCTTCAGAAAGTATTCACACCCCTTGACTTTTTCCACATTTTGTTGTGTTTCAGCCTGAATGTAAAATGGATTACATTAAGATTTTGTGTCACTGGCCTAAACACAATACCCCATAATGTGAAAGCGTAATTATGTAATTAAAAGTGAAAATCTGAAATGTCTTGAGTCAGTAAGTATTCCACCCCTTTGTTATGGCAAGCCTAAATAAGTTTAGGAGTAGAAATGTATTTAACAAGTCACATAATAAGTTGCATGGACTCAAGTTGCATGCAATAATAGTATTTAACATTTTTGAATGACTACCTCATCTCTGTACCCCACACATACAATTATCTGTAAGGTTCCTCAGTCGAGCAGTGAATTTCAAACACAGATTCAACCACAAAGATCAGGGAGGTTTTCCACCTATTGGTAGATGGGTAAAAAAAAAAAGCAGACACTGAATATCTTTTTGAGCATGGTGAAGTTATTAATTACACTTTGGATAGTGTATTAATACACCCAGTCACTACAAAGATACAGGCATCCTTCAAGATACAGGCATCCTTCCTTTGCAAACAGGATGCATGTTTTGAAATATTTGTGTTCTGTACAAGCTTCCTTCTTTTCACGCTGTCATTAAGGTTAGTATTGTGGAGTAACTACAATGTTGTTGAGCCAGTCACTACAAACATATAGGCATCCTTCCTAACTCAGTTGCCGGAAAGGAAGGAAACCACTCAGGTATTTCACCAATGGGATTATATTCAAGTGTGGAAGATGGCATACAATAAAAATGCTTTGCCACATGTTTTACCCACAGACTCTATCCCAGTAATGTAAAATAACCAAATAATCACACAAATCAAAGGATTTCTGAAATGAGCATATAGCAAACTGTATTGCATGTGGGAAGAATAAACATATGTCACGCCGAGGCCAGCCCAGCCTGTTGCAAGCTGACACCCATACACATACACACACACTCACACACACACACACACATACACACACACACACACACACACACACACACACACACACACACACACACACACACACACACACACACACATACACACACACACACTCACACACACACACACACACACACACACACACACACACACACACACACACACACACACACACACACACACACACACACACACACACACACACACACACACACACACACACACACACAGAGACACACACACACACACAGAGACACACACACACACACACACACACACATACATTCAACCTAATCCATTTGGGAGAAACTACAGCTAATAAACCACAGCAAAGACTTGACGAAATGTTATAAGCAGCCGCAGAAATACACAGATTACTCGGAGGCGTCAACTGTGCACTCCATTCAAGGGGAACTGCAGTGCATGTGTTACCAGGAATTTATGGGTCTAAGTGAGTAGCCTTGTGGGACGAGGGGGTGGAGGGTGCGGAGGGTGCGGGCCAATGGAGTGGTAGTCTGTCTAGGTTAGGTGTGTTTTAAATAGCGAGACAGTGAAGTTACAAGTCTAGGACTGGTGAGGATGTTGTGTTACTCCGTGTATGGGCGGCTTTAAAAAGCCTTGCCAATCATTACTTTATCAAAAAGGCATTAGACTTAGTGTGGGAGGCTCTTTCAACCAAGTTTCCCTTTGGTCTACTGCGGTCCCTTATGTTTACCCCAGTAGCCAACATAACTTCAACAACTTCGACAAGCGTTTGAGATTCTTCTCTTGCGCCGCCTATCTTGTCTCTTGTGTTTCATGGTTGTTCTATGTTGGCTTATAGCAGTGTGTACACTGGAAGTCCAGGAATCTCATGGTGTGACCGAGAGGAAGAGCTGGTTTTAGGTATTCACACATTACATGTTCATGTCCCCTCACAATTCACAGCACATTTCCCCTTCACAGGAAGAAAATAAAAAGGAAAATGTATCATTGTCCTACTGAGAAGTAGCAAATAAAAGGCTGTGTCATGCAAATGTGCAGATGCACAAAACCAGAGTAGTTCTGTTTAACATACAAGGGCTAATCAAGAGGTTATTATATATCCCCCATCATTGTCATTGTCCTTATCATAACAATAATTTATGCACTGTAGTCCCTTGTGTTCTCGCTCTCTCTCTCTCTTATGCACTGTAGTCCCTTGTGTTCTCTCTCTCTCTCTCTCTCTCTCTCTCTCTCTCTCTCTCTCTCTCTCTCTCTCTCTCTCTCTCTCTCTCTCTCTCTCTCTCTCTCTCTCTCTCTCTCTCTCTCTCTCTCTCTCTCTCTCTCTCTCTCTCTCTCTCTCGGCTGTGGGGCTGTCTGTTAGAACATGTCTCTCTATCTTGATCTCCTGTGTGAAAAGACTTCTGGCACCCCTCTGTTCGGGCTTGTATCACACTGGTCCCACAGAGATGGTTCCAGCATTACCTCATTTGTCAGAACAAAGGCACGGTGGGGATGGGTGGGGGTTGTGAGGGAAGGGAACAAGGGGAAAGGCTGCTACTGAGATCCAGGGAGAAGTCATCATAGGAAGGGAGGGGAGGAAGGAAGGAAGCATGAAGGGAAGGAAGGAGGTAGGAAGAGAGCAATAGCCATGGGAGGAGATGCAAACTAAAGGCAGGTTAAGCGAGGCTTCCGCTGATAGGAGAATAGAAGCACTCATTAAAACTCTTAATTTATTCCATGTGCTTAAGTTATCTTCATGTTAGCATTGCCCCAGCTGGCTCCACAAGCCACATTCCGAGTTGATGTTTTAACAGATTTAACCTCTGAAAGTTTAAGCCGTTTGGGGGGGGGGGGGGGGGGGGTGTTGTTATACTAAGCTAACATATGGAATTGTTTTAGGATGGTCATACCATGGATCATTTAGCTATTATTTCAAAAAATATTGAATTCTTCCTTTACTACTATAGCCTATAGAAACGCATTGAATAACACATTCATAATAGGCAAAAAAAGACAGTTAAAACATTTGTCATAAGAAAAAGGATTTGAAGTATCTGTCCTATATATAAGAAAGTGCAGGATATATTTTAGTTTTTTTGGACACATATTTAACCCCTTTTGTTTGTTGCCACAATACTACCTCCATACCTCCATTCATTTGTATGGGTTACCATGGGGCTTGTGGGGGTTGTAGAGCAAAATGGAGAAGCCCATCGTGTTCGTGAGTCTCATCTTAGAGTGGTCATATTACTTTGTAGGCCAAACTGTTTGGACACTACATACGTTTTCGTGAGAAGACCGATTTTCAGCATGTTTTATGGTCTAACAAACACCGCTGTAGCTCGGCCACCTTCCACTGCAGATACGGAAGGCCGACATAGGCGGTTGCGGTGGCTTGAGACACAGCCCATACAGCCCATACAAAGAGAAATGTCTAGCTTAACCCTTTGACACGTACGATCACATATTTGTGATCATTGTTGAGTGGTCCCTGCAGCGTACCATCGCAAATATGTGATTGGAACGGTAGCAACAGAACGTATGATGCAACAAACGCATCTAAACAGCATTGTTGTCTGAAAAGCATCTAAATCATGTTTTGTACTGATGGAAAATAAAGGTCTTCAACTTTTATTGTTGCCTGTTTTGCATGTTATTTTTGGCATTAATTCGTGTCACATATCAGTTTGCAAACAATGTTAAAATAAATGTATTGAGTGAATAAAGCTGCATACAAACATGGTCTCTTTCTTGCTTACTTGAGTAAGGCAGCTCCAAAAGGCAGGTGTTTTTGCGTAGCTCAGTGCTTTCTGTAATGGAGTGGCAGCGAGCAGAAAATACAGAGCGTAGGCGTTGGTAATCTTCTCTATTTGCCCCATGATTGGCTCAGTGTTCTGTCACTCATGGGAACACTACGTCACCGCAGAATCTACAGGGAGAGCTAGGCAGTTCAAGTCCCATTGGGTGCTACCATATATTTACATTAGAAGTGCCCATCCAAGAAGGCTCAAGGTCATTGGCCAGTCAAAGTCAAATCACATTATATCTACCGTAGCTTTGATTGGACTCATACAACATCATACTTTCAAAATCTTAGCTAGCAAGCTAGACAAGCAGTCATCATCATGAATCACGTCGACAATCTACTGGCAAATCCTTTTCAATCCATGTTATATGAAGAGAAATTATAGATAAAACGTATCGGTGCTCATCGGCCATTGGACATAAACATTACACAACAAGTCGGAAATCGCAAATTCAACAATGAGTGATTTGGAAGGAATGACTGTCTAACTGCAAGCGTTGCAAAGCAATCACTATTTTGCTTCCCCTGCCTGCTATTCGGTGGAGAGGGTGTGTGGTCCAAGTCTGGGTTTAAGGATTTAAAACATCTGTCTGAAAGGGTCTCTTTTCCAAGCTTAAAAGGATAAACATTCACACGCAACACCATGGGCCAGAAAAGGTTTAATACATTGGCCATGCTGTGAATCCAGAATGACTTCTGCCACATTCAAAACAACTGGAAACTCGGAACTGTGAAATCTCAGACTTCAGTGAGTTCAAGACAACTGGGAACTCAGAAGAAAACGAGCTCCGACTGCGAAAATACGTTTTGAACGGTCATCCAACTCGGAATTTCAAGTCGGGAACTCGGGCTCTTTCTAGAGCTCCAACCTGAAGATCACTGACGTCAAGATTCGCCCTTTTTTTTTCAGAGTTCCCAGTTGTCTTGAAAGCACCATCAACCAGAGAATGCTAGACTTTGATGACAAAGTTTGATGACAAAAGTTGCCCACAAGATGGACCGCTGTGCCACCTTCCAGTTCAAGTAAGCACAGCACAACAACAATTTGTCCAAAAATGTATTGCATGCTGCTGTATAAATTATGTAATATGACAGGGAGATATGTATACTGTAGCTAAGAAAGTAATACTAAGTGTATGTTGTGTAGTAAGCTGTTAGTAGCCCATGTGCCTCACCCTAATAATTTGGTCCCTTTCCTCCTCAGAACTTAGCCTACTGTTCTGACTTGGTGGTGCACATGTAGCCTATAGCCTGTTTTAGAGAAATGTCATCATCAAATATTGTAAGAGCTTTTTTTGTCTGCTTATATGCCCCCTTTATTTATCCTACAGTTCTGACTTGGTGTACAGGGAGAATACTGTAAGAACGGCCCGTGTTCTGAATTCTGTCATTGTACATTTCAAAAGTGCTAAACAAATAGTTATATTGACTACGTCCATCTTAGATCGCTCATTAATGTCTTATTCGAAATTACGGATTGTGTCTTATCCACTCATCGTTCCCTTATGCCATAGTTTGCACATCTCAATTGTTATAGGCCTATTGCTTATATAGATCTCATGAGTATCTTATTCATCATTTTAGGGAATGTTGGAATTATTTAATAGTGTTGCTTACTTTGTGTATTATAATTAGCTCATGTACTTTTCTTGACGAGGAGGAGATACTTGATAATGTTGTTGGGTCTGTAACCATGTTTGCCAGTGACAGTCTCTTCCCATTCAAATAATTGTTTTCTACAAATAGACCCATGTAATTCCAGTTGATGTTACGAGGGTTGTTTTGTTTGCACAATGCGCTGACTGTGCTTCGGTATATTGTATATAAAAGTGGATCCTCATCATTGTATTTTCCTTCCTTTTTAGACCACATAGGCCTAATAAAATACTTCAACTGGTAACTGAGTTTCTCTCTCTCTCTCTCTCTCTCTCTCTCTCTCTCTCTCTCTCTCTCTCTCTCTCTCTCTCTCTCTCTCTCTCTCTCTCTCTCTCTCTCTCTCTCTGTGTGTGGTGACTTAAAGAAGAGTTATTGCCTCAGCATCTTGCTGAATGTATCTGAACTAACATCTATCTGAAGTTCTGTCTGTGTCCATTTTGAAAGTGCTGAACGAATAGGCCAACCTCGTCGCAGCTTGTTTGCTTGCACTTGCTTACACTTAGAGCTTAGTGTTGAATTTACTGAACATAAATGTAATAATGCTTGTGTATGGTTCAAAACTCAAAACTCAATTTGGCGTTCATTATTATTGAAGGAGAATATGGTTCTTATCAACTTACACAAATCCACAAGGAGTCAGTAGTAACCACATTTGTTTAAGCAAGTCAGCCATAACAGCTATGGTTTTTAAAAAGACAGTAAAGGAGGCTGAATGAACTGTTTCGCTGTCAGACAAGGCTCTGCTGATAGCCAGGTGTAGCGGTGGTAAGGATTCACTCCATGGTGCTGAAAGGAAAGCTCTGCTGTTGGGATAGCTTTATGTAGGCCCTAACTGTTTGTGGGCACCGTTTGTCACCGTTATAGTGCAATTAATGTATTGTTTAGTGTTATGT
Organism: Coregonus lavaretus; assembly: GCF_964263955.1. Lineage (NCBI taxonomy): Eukaryota > Metazoa > Chordata > Actinopteri > Salmoniformes > Salmonidae > Coregonus > Coregonus lavaretus. The sequence continues at coordinate 72,455,296 of NC_139992.1, read as the reverse complement.
AGTTGTTTTGCTGGCATGGCACCAAAAATTATTTGTTGAGTTTTCCCACCAAGAATTACATGCTAAAATCGCCACTGCAAGTGTCACACGGAACACATTCACAGCCAAACTCATTCCTTAAACCAGTCGAAATAACAGGTTGCGCTGACAAAAAAACTAAACATAAATTAGCGACCTTACAGCTAGACTTGTTTACAATGTACCACATCCCTGGTGAGCACAAGGGAGAAATGTAATATTGTTTAGAAAAGAGATCCGTGTCAGCTAAGCTAACAGCGGCTACATTCTTTATGATGGCGGCCATGTTTGTTTATGTTTAACAAGCAAAAACTCCCTAATCCCAGAATGCCATTCACTATAAGACGGAAATAAACAAATTGAAAGTCAAAGATGCCCAAATAAGATCAACTTAGTTTGGCCACTTTTCAGCATATTGTAACGACCCGGTATTGTGTTCTGTGTTCGTGGGTGTGTTATTGTTCTCATGGGTGCTAGCAGGGGTTAAATATGCCAGGACAGATGGAAAGGTTGGGGGGGGGGGGGGTATGATGGGTAATCCCGATGGGTTTTGAAATGCATAAATAGGGGTTACTGTCTCATCTCTCTCTCTTCTGTTCGGGACCCTTAACTTGACATGTTATATTTGTGTACGTTCGGAATTTAGCGGCGTGGGCTGTGGCCTGAACAATAGCCCAATTTAGGAATAAACCTGTGTTCTGCCCTGTAAACCTGGTGCCCGTCTTTTTTTCCTTTATGACCCAGCTGGGTCATTACATTGGTGTCAGAAGTGCATTCGAACTACGGGATAGATCGAGATTAGGCGAGTTAGCTGTTTCAGTATAGGCCGTGGTTGGCTTTAGCGTGACTCGCATCTACGGTCATGATGCTCGGGCGAGGCGGAAAATTAAGGAAGAGTCCGACAAAGTGTCCGTTGTGGGCTCGAGGGTACCCGGTCGGGAGGGTCAGGCGGCGACTGCTGTAGAAGTGCTGGAGAGCCACATGGCGGAAGTTAAATTGTCAGTCAGCAAGATGGCAGAACTGGCAGGTTTTCCTTCACACCGCTCGACCAGAACAGACGTCACAGCGACGGGGATGTCGACATCACCGGGTGCGGAAATGGCTGGGCCTGCTTATGTAAACAGAGATGGCAGCGCCCTATTGCCATTAGCCACGGTAGCAGCTAAACTTCCAAAGTTCAATGGACAAGGTAAATTAAAAGTTTTTTTCAATTCGAGTTGTTGGCTAGAGCCTGGATGTGGTCTGATGAGACGAAAGCGTTACAGCTTGCCCTAAGCCTGGCAGAGGAGGCGTCGGAATGCCTGCTAACGCTAGCCCCGGATGAGAGGGGCGACTACGGTGCGCTAGTGGAGACATTGGGGGGCCGTTTCGGCAGTGACGCGCAGCCCAACATGCTGCGGATTGAACTGAGTAACAAAAAGAGACTTCAGGGGGAATCATTAAAGGCGTTGGCAAGTGGTATTCTGAGCCTGACCAGGGGGGCTTATGCAACTATGCCAATTGGGGTGCAAGACGAGCTGGTACGGGACAGTTTTATTAGAGCGCTCTCTTCCACCGAACTGGGTAAGCATGTTCAGATGGCGGACCCACCATCTCTGCGGGCTGCAGTGGAGATAGCCAGGAAGAGAGAGCTGATCTGGGGTGAGGGAGTGAGAGTGGAGGTTGCCAGTCAACCAGAGGTGAGAGCAGCGGTGGCCGGGGTGCCGGGGGTCACCAAACCAGAGTGGGTCGACGAGTTGGGCGGGTTAGTCAAGACCGCTTCGCTTGTCATTGAGAGGGGATCCAGACAACATCGCAGTGTCAGCTCAACTCCCATTGTCTGCTGGGGTTGTGGCCAGCCTGGCCACATTCAGCGGGAGTGTGACAGATTCTCCCGTCACCAGGGAAATGACAGCGGGTTCTCGTGCAGGGGGCAGCGTGGGCCCACCCCCCCCTCCCCGCCCCCGAACACACAGTAAGCAGAAGAGGTACCCAGCAGCGCAGGCAAGAGGGTGGGGACCTGCTCCCCCAGGGTGTAGCTGCCGCCGTGTTTCCTAGTCCGGTAGTTGTGGTGGGACGTACCACCGTTGGGGACTTCTGCAATGTCATCGTCAAGGTAGAGGGGGTGGAATGTTTGGCCCTGGTCGACACGGGCTCTACAGGAGACCAGACACACTACCTGTTGGGGTGCGGGTGGAGCCAACCCTTGTCCAGCTGCGGACTGTCACGGGGGAGCTAGCCCCCATGTTAGGGAAGTGTCAGCTGTCTGTGACTGTGAGGGGGAGAACTGTGGGGTGTCCGGTGTGGGTAGCAGCGGTGCAGGACCCATGTATACTGGGAATGGACTTTTTGAAAAACTGTGGGGCTCAGTTGGACTTAGCTGTGGGCACTTTGAGGCTGTCGGGGGGGGCCCATAGTGGGAATGTCGCCTTCGGGAGGGCCAGCAGGGGGCAGGGCTGTCCCTCCGTCTTCCTCCAAGCTTGCCGAAACTCCACTGGTCGTCCCGGCTGCTCACTTGGTCGTTGTTCCATCCCAGCAGCTGTGTCCGGCGGCAACGACCTTCACTCCCCATAATGGTGCAAGCACAGGCAGCCCAGTAGCCCAAAACACACTGGCTCCTTCACCCCATCAGCCCGACGGGGGGAAGGAGGAAGCTATCAACGCCGTTGAGGCTGTGTGGCTGAAAAACTGTCAAGGTCTGGATGAGAGACAACAGAGAGTTAAAGCAGCTGCTGTTGGACTTTAAAGATAGCTTCGCTTGGGGGGAAGATGAGGTAGGGCAAACGCACCTAGTTCAGCACGACATCGACACTGGGGACGCCTGACCCATTAAAATTTGGCCCGTCGTATTCCCCTTGACAAGAGGGAAGCAGCAGACACAGCTATTGTTGACATGTTGCGGGTTGATTTCATTGAGCCATCAGATAGCCCATGGTCCGCGCCGGTCGTCATGGTGCCTAAGAAAGGGGGTAAACTTAGGTTTTGTGTTGACTACAGGGGCCTAGATTCTGTCACCACTAAAGACTCTTACCCCCTACCGAAGATCGATGAGTCGCTAGACCACGTGAGAGGGTCCTCGTGGTTCTCCTCCCTTGATCTGCGCAGTGGCTACTGGCAGGTGCCCCTCTCGCCTGGGGCATGTGAAAAAACTGCCTTCTCCACGGATAGGGGCCATTGGCAGTTCAAGGTGCTGTGCTTCGGGCTCTGTAATGCTCCTGCCACCTTTGAGAGGCTCATGGACAGAGTGCTGGCGGGGGTTCCGAGAGACGAGTGTGTCGTGTACCTAGACGACATATTGGTGCACGGCACATCGTTTGAGGGGGCACTGGGGGCACTTAGGCGAGTGTTGGAGAGGATCCTGGGGGCAGGGCTAAAATTACATCCGGAAAAGTGCCATTTCATGCAAAGGGAGGTGGCGTTCCTGGGTCATCAGCTGGGTGGTGAGGGCATCAGCACGATGCCAGACAAAGTGGAGGCTGTGAGGGGGTGGCCAGTTCCAGGGGGGAAAAAATAGGTTAAGAGCTTCCTGGGGCTGGGGGTTTGTGAAGGGGTTTGCGGGGGTAGTGGCTCCTTTGAACCACCTTCTCAAGGAGGACACTGTTTTTCAGTGGACCGATGAGCACCAGCGGGCGTTTGAGACTCTCAAACGTGCCCTGGTGGAGGCCCCTGTCCTGGCCTCACCAGACCCGAACCGTCCGTTCATCCTGGAGACCGACGCAAGCAATGAGGGCTTGGGGGCTGTGCTGGCTCAGCGTGGTCCTGACGGGGAGCACGTAGTAGCTTATTACAGCAGAACTTTTGATAAGGCTGAAAAACGCAACTGCGTGACAAGGAGAGAGCTTTTGGCTGTCGTGGCAGCAGTACGCCATTTCAAGTACTACCTGGGGGGCCTGCCGTTTGTGGTCCGGACGGATCACTCCACCCTGCAGTGGCTTCTCTCCTTCAAGGAGCCAGAGGGTCAGATCACCCGCTGGCTGGAGGAGCTGCGACCCTACAACTTCCAGGTGGAGCACAGGGCCGGCCTTCGCCACAGCAATGCAGACATCTTGTCCCGCCACCCGTGTGCTGAGGATGGCTGTGGGTACTGCGCCAAACGGGTGGAGCGAGAGAGAGAACTGTGCATGGAGGAGGGAGTCACCGCCACGGTGAGTCAGTTGAGTGTGACAGAGTGTCGGGAGGCTGTGGACGTCGGGGAGTGGAGGCGTCACCAGGAGGAGGACGCAGAGCTGCGTCCTGTGCTGCGGTGGGTGGAAGAGAGAAGACGACCGCCGTGGGGGGAAGGAGCCCCTCTATCATCAGTCACCAAAGGACTGTGGGCTAAATTCACAGTCCTTAGAGTGGCTGAGGGAGTGCTCCAGAGGGGGTGGAAAAAGCCAGCTACAGGAGATATTACGTGGCAGGTAGTGGTGCCCAAAAGGCTGCAAGGGAGCGTGTTACAGCAGCTTTACGGGGGAATAGGCGCAGGGCATTTTAGCGTCTCCATTTTAGGGTCTCCTTTACGCATGCGTTAAAGCGCGTGTGTAAAGGCTTCTATTGGGCCAGGCACAGGAGGGATGTGGAGGACTTTTGTAGGCAGTGCGACGAGTGTGCTGCTAAAAAAGGACCTCCAGGTCAGTCACACGCCCTCCTACAACCATTTCCAGTAGGGGAGCCCATGGAGAGACTGGGGGTAGACATAGTGGGGCCATTTCCAACCACAGACAGCGGTAACAGGTGGATTCTAACTGCTATGGACTACTTCACCAAGTGGCCAGAGGCTTACCCTCTCCCAGACCAGGAGGCAGAGACAGTAGCTGATGCATTGGTAGGGGGAATAATCAGTCAGTTTGGGGTGCCACAGTCTATACACAGCGACCAGGGGAGATACTTTGAGTCACGGGTGTTCTCAGAGTTGTGTAGACGCGCACTACTCCGCTTCACCCCCAGAGTGATGGGCTGGTGGAAAGATTAAACAGAACATTAGCACAACAGCTGGCCATTGTTACCTCAAAACACCAGAGAGATTGGGACACCCACTTACCGTTTATTCTTATGGCATGTAAGTCGGCTGTTCAAGAATCGACTGCGTGCTCCCCAGCGCTACTAATGTTAGGTCGTGAGTTGCGCACCCCAGCCGAATTGACGTTTGGCTACCCTCCTGATAACGACGACAGGCACGAACTATGTTCGTCGTCTGCTGAACCGGTTAGAAGCAGCTCACACCTTCGCAAGAGAGCAATTCGAGAACGCAGGGATGCGCCAAAAGCGCCACTATGACTCACGCACTAGGGGGAGGCACTTTGGAGCGGGAGAACGCGTGTGGCTTCACAACCCCACGCGCAAGAAGGGGCAGTGCCCAAAGCTGGACAGTGCCTGGGTGGGGCCGTGTCTGGTGATAGAGAGAGTGGGGGAGGTGACGTACCGGGTGGAGGTCCCCCCACGGAGCAGGAAGGTGGTGGTCCACCGGGACTGATTGGCGCCCTACAGAGGGAGAAAAACGGTAGGGAATGGAAGTGAGGACTCTGATGTGAGCCCACGGGAACAGTCTAGCGAGGAGACTCTAGCGCAACCTGAGCCTGGGGCGGGGGCTGCCTCTTCGAAGGACGCTGGAAATGACATTGGGGCAGATGAGTGTTCTGGGGGTCCACCGGTGAGAGTCACAGGGAGGCACAAGAGACTGATGCGACCTCCGGGTCGTTTTAAGGATTTTGTTTTGTAACCCTAGGGGGTAGGGTTTAGAAAGGGGGGGGGGGGGGGTCTATGTAACGACCCGGTATTGTGTTCTGTGTTCGTGGGTGTGTTATTGTTCTCATGGGTGCTAGCAGGGGTTAAATATGCCAGAACAGACGGAAAGGTTGGGGGGGGGGGTATGATGGGTAATCCCGCTGGGTTTTGAAATGCATAAATAGGGGTTACTGTCTCATCTCTCTCTCTTCTGTTCAGGACCCTTAACTTGACATGTTATATTTGTGTACGTTCGGAATTTAGCGGCGTGGGCTGTGGCCTGAACAATAGCCCAATTTAGGAATAAACCTGTGTTCTGCCCTGTACACCTGGTGCCCGTCTTTTTTTCCTTTATGACCCAGCTGGGTCATTACAATATTATAAGTCTTCGATGTGCTTGTTACAGTGTATACAAGAACTGGAGCACATTACTTGACAAGTCATTTACATTTTTTGACAAATCTCAAAGCAAATAAAGTGTTATCACCTCACAGATTATCACCTCAAATACAAGCCTACTGCCTAGCTAAACAGGGTTGCCAGATTTGGCTAAAACCATTTTAGGGGGGTTTGTAGTCAGTAATACTTGACATTTATAAAAATGTAACTACGTTTTGGAAGGAGATCGATCACTGGTCCACCCACGTAACATAGGTGACGCCAAAGCAATAACCTAGATAATCCTCTCTAGCTCCATAGTTTACGATAACCTATTATATCTACAACCTCGCCTCACTCATGACACGGTCTCTGCAAACAATATAGCTGATTACACACACACACCATTCAATCTGATCATCCGCAAAAACAACCTCACTTTGTTGCTTACATGACTTGATCCACCCTGTTCACACTTTCCTCCGCCACGACCATGCTAAAACATATCCAAGCCATAATACACACCGCATAAGATGATTGCTAAATATCTTCCTCGCTTGGCAACGAGGCAGGCATCTTTAGGCTAGTGATAATATGTTGACATGATGATAAAATGAAGGCCAATTGTTTTTTTTAATGAAAATAAAAACAATTGGATACTCTCACTTTATTTGTTTGCCACTATTGTATCAAACACAGCAGACCTCAGGTTTCCTGCCCTGTCTCACACGTGCAGCCCCTCAGACAGGCTAATGCCAAAGCCTCTTTCAGATAATAATAAATGTAACATAGATGATAATAATTATATAATTATCAAAAATACTATTGATCTCGCCGCTACTGCTATAGGCAAAAAGGATAATATACTGAGTGGTTAAAAAATACAGTTTTATAAAGCCTCATATAAAGCAGAAAATGCAGTCTTGAGGGGTGCAGAGAATAGAGGCAAAATGCAACAATCAAATTCTAGAACAGAAGAATAGAATTCTGGTACCGCGTGCAAAAAGAACTCCCGCTGTAAGGGCCGTTATTGATATTTAGAGATTACGCATTAAAAGGTTAAACTGATGGATTTCGATCGGGATTTTTATATTATGTTACTTAGATTGACGCACGGGTGCATCAATAGACTAACGGTTTTAATAGGGAAGTTCACAGCAACTGATTTCAAATGGGCCTGTATAGAATATCTGACGTGCATCTTTGGTTAAGTTGTAACATGATGTTGTTAAATGGTAACCACAAATATTACCAGCGACCAAATGTTTATTGAATGTCCAAAAGCACAGCATACTGTCCCTCTCACATCTTGAGAAGACTCATTACAGAACTGACCCTGTCAATCTCCAAGCTCTCGTGTTTAGAAGTCATTACATATTTTTGATCTTTAGGAAAGATAAGTATAGATCTTTATCTTGTGGCTAATGTACTCATTAAATCGAAGGAGAAAGGGATTGCACAGGATCTTTAAACGTTGGATTTAAGAACTCAACAAATTTTCCATTCTAGTTCTAGTTTGCATTAGAGGCAATGGTTGGCTTTGTATTACTAAATATAAAATATTATAAAATATTAAATATCAGGTTAATTGAAGCATGTTCCTTAGAGAATAGCAAAAAAAGAGCATATGTAATTTTCAACATGATGGACTGAGTTGGGAAGTTTTCAGAAACATTGACACTGAAATTAGTCAAAATCAATCTTGGCGGGAACATGTTGGCACCGATACTGACATGTTTTACGTATGTGGTCTTTCATCACTTTGATTGAAGTTTCCAGATGTTATGGGTTGTTATCCTGCAAAGTACTTAGTCAGACTGTTGTAACTGTTGTAACAGTTTGCTGTATTTTGAGTAGTTAGTCAGACTGTTGAAACATTTTGAGGTAATAATACTGTACTCCATTTTTGGCCAATAACTTCACAGCTGTTTTTGGATACATAAAGGCATTTTACTTACTTATATATTATGTTAAACATGAGATGGATGTGATAACTGTATGGGAAATTGTGAGAGATTGTAAGTAGTTTAGATGTGGATTGCTTCAGAGCTCTGTTGTATAGTAAAGGGTATGTCTTTTTAGGGACGCGGACATAACTTACATCAAGGTCTCCTCACATTCCATTATAAATGTATAAACTGTACGTCGAGGTCACCCTTGCACCGTACCGTGGGATCAACCCTGCAGATGAACTCTAGTAATACCAAGAATGATGCCATCTTTTTAAAATGTTTTATAAGATTTTATCAACAATACAAAACATACACATACAAACGACAACTACATCACCCCTTTTTTTTTAACCTATTTTATCAGTGAGTCATACTGAGACCAAGGCCTCTTTTACAGATGAGCCCTGAATTACATAAATTACAGAAAATACACACATCAAAATATAAATACAAAATGCAAGCAGAAAGAAAAACACGGTCACCTGCCCAGACCCACTGGCCCTCATCCCTATTTTTGGCACCCGTATCACCTTCCGCCACATGGCCTCAAACGGCACCATTTTGTTTCTCTCCGTTGCCCACACAATTTGAATTTTTTGATAGCAAAGCATTTGATCTTTCCAATGCGTGAACGACAAAGGATTTTTTAATATATTCTTTTAATGATTTATGAGAAAAGTATTGTCCAACCCATCGGGTATCTCACTGCACCCTTATATGCCATGTCTTGAAATATGCAGATAGATGAATTAAAAGTAAATTTACATTGCAATATTTCTGACAGCCATCTTTCCAACTCCGCCCATAACCTTTGGATTTATATATATATAACATTCCCAGAAGGCATGAATTTATGAGTCATTAGTAGTTTTACACTTCAGACATGACCGTTGTGCTGTAGAATTTGTGAATTTTGTCTTTTGTATAATAAATTCTATACATTAATTTATACTGGATTCCACAAACAGCGCCGGAGAAGATGGCTGCCGTTTTACAGCCCTCTAACCAATTGTACTATTATGTGTGTTTTTCCGCGTTATTTGTAATTTATTTTGTACATAATGTTTCTGCCATCGTCTCTTATAACCAAAAAGAGCTTCTGGATATCAGGACAGCGATTACTCACCTCGTATTGGACGAAGATTGTTTCACCGAGTCGTGACTGAACAACGACAATGATAACATTCAGCTAGCAGGCTATACGCTACATCGGCAGGACAGAACGGCTGACTCCGGTAAGACAAGGGGTGGCGGTCTGTGTATATTTGTAAACAACAGCTGGTGCACAAAATCAAATACTAAGGAAGTCTCGAGGTTTTGCTCGCCTGAGGTAGAGTATCTTATGATAAGCTGTAGACCACACTATTTACCAAGAGAGTTTTCATCTATATTTTTCATAGCTGTCTATTTACCACCACAAACCAATGCTGGCATTAAGATTGCACTGAATGAGTTGTACAAGGCCATTAATCAACAGGAAAACGCTCATCCAGATGCAGCGCTCCTAGTGGCCGGGGACTTTAATGCAGGGAAACTTATATCCGTTCTACCTAATTTCTACCAGCATGTTAAATGTGCAACCAGAGGGAAAAAAACTCTAGACCACCTTTACTCCACACACAGAGACGCATACAAAGCTCTCCCTCGCCCTCCATTTGGCAAATCTGACCATAACTCTATCCTCCTGATTCCTGCTTATAAGCAAAAACTAAAGCAGGAAGCACCAGTGACTCGGTTAATAAAAAAGTGGTCAGATGACGCAGATGCTAAGCTACAGGACTGTTTTGCTAGCACAGACTGGAAAATGTTCCGGGATTCTTCAGACAGCATTGAGGAGTACACCACATCAGTCACTGGCTTCATCAATAAGTGCATCGATGATGTCGTCCCCACAGTGACCGTTCGTACATACCCCAACCAGAAGCCATGGATTACAGGAAACATCCGCACTGAGCTAAAGGGTAGAGCTGCCGCTTTCAAGGAACGGGACTCTAACCCGGACGCTTATAAGAAATCCCGCTATGACCTCCGACGAACCATCAAACAGGCAAAGAGTCAATACAGGTCTAAGATTGAATCGTACTACACTGGCTCTGACGCTCGTCGGATGTGGCAGGGCTTGAAAACTATTACAGACTACAAAGGGAAGCACAGCCGCGAGCTGCCCAGTGACACAAGCCTACCAGACGAGCTAAACCACTTCTATGCTCGCTTCGAGGCAAGCAACACTGAAGCATGCATGAGAGCACCAGCTGTTCCGGATGACTATGTGATCACGCTCTCCGTAGCCGATGTGAGTAAGACTTTTAAGCAGGTCAACATTCACAAGGCCGCAGTGCCAGACGGATTACCAGGACGTGTACTCCGAGCATGTGCTGACCAACTGGCAAGTGTCTTCACTGACATTTTCAACATGTCCCTGACTGAGTCTGTAATACCAACATGTTTCAAGCAGACCACCATAGTCCCCGTGCCCAAGGACTCTAAGATAACCTGCCTAAATGACTACCGACCCGTAGCACTGACGTCTGTAGCCATGAAGTGCTTTGAAAGGCTGGTCATGGCTCACATCAACAGTATTATCCCAGAAACCCTAGACCCACTCCAATTTGCATACCGCCCCAACAGATCCACAGATGATGCAATCTCTATTGCACTCCACACTGCCCTTTCCCACTTGGACAAGAGGAACACCTACGTGAGAATGCTATTCATTGACTACAGCTCAGCATTCAACACCATAGTGCCCTCTAAGCTCATCACTAAGCTAAGGATCCTGGGACTAAACACCTCCCTCTGCAACTGGATCCTGGACTTCCTGACGGGCCGCTCCCAGGTGGTAAGAGTAGGTAACAACACATCTGCCACACTGATCCTCAACACGGGGGCCCCTCAGGGGTGCGTGCTCAGTCCCCTCCTGTACTCTCTGTTCACCCATGACTGCATGGCCAGGCACGACTCCAACACCATCATTAAGTTTGCCAACGACACAACAGTGGTAGGCCTGATCACCGACAACGATGAGACAGCCTATAGGGAGGAGGTCAGAGATCTGGCCGTGTGGTGCCAGGACAACAACCTCTCCCTCAACGTGACCAAGACAAAGGAGATGATTGTGGACTACAGGAAAAAAAAGAGGACTGAGCACGCCCCCATTCTCATCGACAGGGCTGTAGTGGAACAGGTTGAGAGCTTCAAATTCCTTGGTGTCCACATCACCAACGAACTATCATGGTCCAAACACACCAAGACAGTCGTGAAGAGGGCACGACAAAGCCTATTCCCCCTCAGGAGACTAAAAAGATTTGGCATGGGTCCTCAGATCCTCAAAAAATTCTACAGCTGCACCATCGAGAGCATCCTGACTGGTTGCATCACCGCCTGGTATGGCAACTGCTTGGCCTCCGACTGCAAGGCACTACAGAGGGTAGTGCGTACGGCCCAGTACATCACTGGGGCAAAGCTTCCTGCCATCCAGGACCTCTATACCAGGCGGTGTCAGAGGAAGGCCCTCAAAATTGTCAAAGACTCCAGCCACCCTAGTCATAGACTGTTCTCTCTGCTACCGCACGGCAAGCGGTACCGGAGTGCCAAGTCTAGGTCCAAAAGACTTCTCAACAGCTTCTACCCCCAAGCCATAAGACTCCTGAACAGCTAATCATGGCTACCCGGACTATTTGCACTGCCCCCCCACCCCATCCTTTTTACGCTGCTGCTACTCTGTTAAGTATTTATGCATAGTCACTTTAACTCTACCCACATGTACATATTACCTCAACTACCTCAACTAGCCGGTGCCCCCGCACATTGACTCTGCAACGGTACCCCCCTGTATATATAGCCTCCCTACAGTCACTTTATTTTACTTCTGCTCTTTTTTTTCTCAACACATAATTATTATTATTTATATCTTTTTAATCTAATTTTTAAATTTTTTTTTCTTATATTTTTATATTGATTGTTTTTTTAAAGAATTTATTTTATTGAAATTTAAAAAAAAAAAATTTTGTTTCATTATATATTTTTTTTGTTATTTTATTTTTGTTTAAAATAAATGCACTGTTGGTTAAGGGCTGTAAGTAAGCATTCCACTGTAATGTCTGCACCTGTTGTATTCGGCGCATGTGACCAATAAAATTTGATTTGATTTGATTTGATTTGATTTGATTAACGGTACATTTTTGTTAACTGTAATCTCGTCAGCTACGTTCCATCTCGTCAGTTATGTTCCAACATTCCTTCCATCGTGTTCCAATATCAGTTCTTTTTCAATCTTGGCTCCAATAGTTTATATTTTTTTCTAAGAGATTGTCAGTTATACAGTGGGGAAAAAAAGTATTTAGTCAGCCACCAATTGTGCAAGTTCTCCCACTTAAAAATATGAGAGAGGCCTGTAATTTTCATCATAGGTACACGTCAACTATGACAGACAAAATGAGAAAAAAAAATCCAGAAAATCACATTGTAGGATTTTTAATTAATTTATTTGCAAATTATGGTGGAAAATAAGTATTTGGTCAATAACAAAAGTTTCTCAATACTTTGTTATATACCCTTTGTTGGCAATGACACAGGTCAAACGTTTTCTGTAAGTCTTCACAAGGTGTTCACACACTGTTGCTGGTATTTTGGCCCATTCCTCCATGCAGATCTCCTCTAGAGCAGTGATGTTTTGGGGCTGTTGCTGGGCAACACGGACTTTCAACTCCCTCCAAAGATTTTCTATGGGGTTGAGATCTGGAGACTGGCTAGGCCACTCCAGGACCTTGAAATGCTTCTTACGAATCCACTCCTTCGTTGCCCGGGCGGTGTGTTTGGGATCATTGTCATGCTGAAAGACCCAGCCACGTTTCTTCTTCAATGCCCTTGCTGATGGAAGGAGGTTTTCACTCAAAATCTCACGATACATGGCCCCATTCATTCTTTCCTTTACACGGATCAGTCGTCCTGGTCTCTTTGCAGAAAAACAGCCCCAAAGCATGATGTTTCCACCCCCATGCTTCACAGTAGGTATGGTGTTCTTTGGATGCAACTCAGCATTCTTTGTCCTCCAAACACGACGAGTTGAGTTTTTACCAAAAAGTTATATTTTGGTTTCATCTGACCATATGACATTCTCCCAATCCTCTTCTGGATCATCCAAATGCACTCTAGCAAACTTCAGACGGGCCTGGACATGTACTGGCTTAAGCAGGGGGACACGTCTTGCACTGCAGGATTTGAGTCCTTGGCGGCGTAGTGTGTTAATGATGGTAGGCTTTGTTACTTTGGTCCCAGCTCTCTGCAGGTCATTCACTAGGTCCCCCCGTGTGGTTCTGGGATTTTTGCTCACCGTTCTTGTGATCATTTTGACCCCAGGGGGTGAGATCTTGCGTGGAGCCCCAGATCGAGGGAGATTATCAGTGGTCTTGTATGTCTTCCATTTCCTAATAATTGCTCCCACAGTTGATTTCTTCAAACCAAGCTGCTTACCTATTGCAGATTCAGTCTTCCCAGCCTGGTGCAGGTCTACAATTTTGTTTCTGGTGTCCTTTGACAGCTCTTTGATCTTGGCCATAGTGGAGTTTGGAGTGTGACTCTTTGAGGTTGTGGACAGGTGTCTTTTATACTGATAACAAGTTCAAACAGGTGCCATTAATACAGGTAATGAGTGGAGGACAGAGGAGCCTCTTAAAGAAGAAGTTACAGGTCTGTGAGAGCCAGAAATCTTCTTGTTTGTAGGTGACCAAATACTTATTTTCCACCATAATTTGCAAATAAATTCATTAAAAATTCTACAATGTTTTTTCTGGAATAAAAATTCTCAATTTGTCTGTCATAGTTGACATGTACCTATGATGAAAATTACAGGCCTCTCTCATCTTTTTAAGTGGGAGAACTTGCACAATTGGTGGCTGACTAAATACTTTTTTTCCCCACTGTATAGCTTACTAATCATATGAATATCCTTTTCTGGCTGAAATAGGATTCCCTCAAGATTGCTCTGATGTGATTTAAAACTTTTAAGTTGGATGTATTTGAAAATATCTACATTGGTCAATCCAAAATTGCTTTTTAAAATAAACACATAAAAAGATTCTGGGGATGTGCAAGCACATCTTCAATACGTACCCATTGTTTCTCTTTAGTGCATTTAATGATATGTCGCAAGTAAAAGCCCTGAGTAGCGAGTTGATACAATTCCAAGTCTGGAAGGTTAAAACTACCTTCGATGAATTGTATTTACCCATATAAAGTATGTTATGACCGAGTGTACCTTTGGTGGGGTAATTGGTATTACCGAAAATAAATACAAAAACACTTGGGATCCATGTCATTCTGAAGAGGTTTATTCTACCTGTAAGATGTATGGGAAGATTATTCCATTTAATTAAATCTGCTTTCATATTGTTAAGTAATGGAACACAGTTATCTTTATATATTTGTTGTTTGTTGTCACTTATTAAGCATCTTAAGTTTTTAATATTTTTAGTGGTCCACTTTAACGATTGCTGTAGATCGTGAGTTATTATTTTTATTTTTCCTATTGCCATTATTTAGTTTTCTTCCATGTACATTATATATCCTGATATTCTGACCAAGTGGCGCCGGAGAAGATGGCTGCCGTTTTACAGCCCTCTAAACAATTGTACTATTATGTGTGTTTTTTCGCGCTATATGTAATTTATTCTGTACATAATGTTTCTGCCACATCTCTTATGACCAAAAAGAGCTTCTAGACATCAGGACAGCGATTACTCACCTCATATTGGACAAAGATTTTTTCTTCAACGAGCCAGACGCGAAGGATATCCTACAGACACCCGACAAGTCCCAAATCCCTGTCATTCGCATGAGAAAGAGATGGAGATATCGTGGACGTAGGTCGGGGTGCCTTGTAAGGATCCGACGGCAAGCGAGTAAACTGCCTCTTCCATCAATACTGTTAGCCAATATGCAATCATTTGAGAACAAATTGGACGACCTAAGATCACGGTTATCCTACCAACGGGACATTAAAAACTGTAATATTTGGCAAATCTGACCATAACACTATTCTCCTGATTCCTGTTTATAAGCAAAAACTAAATAAATAAAAAAGTGGTCAGATGATGCAGATGCTAAGCTACAGGACTGTTTTGCTAGCACAGACTGGAATATGTTCTGGGATTCTTCAGATAGCATTGAGGAGTACACCACATCAGTCACTGGCTTCATCAATAAGTGCATTGATGACGTCGTCCCCACAGTGACCGTACGTACATACCCCAACCAGAAGCCATGGATTACAGGCAACACCATTATCCCAGAAACCACAGAGACAAGAGGAACACCTACGTGAGAATGCTATTCATTGACTACAGCTCAGCGTTCAACACCATAGTGCCCTCAAAGCTCATCACTAAGCTAAGGATCCTGGGACTAAACACTTCCTTCTGCAACTGGATTCTGGACTTCCTCACGGGCCGCTCCCAGGTGGTAAGGGTAGGTAACAACACATCTGTCACGCTGATCCTCAACACGGGGGCCCCTCAGGGGTGCGTGCTCAGTCCCCTCCTGTACTCCCTGTTCACCCATGACTGCATGGCCAGGCACGACTCCAACACCATCATTAAGTTTGCTGACGACACAACAGTGGTAGGCCTGATCACCGACAACGATGAGACAGCCTATAGGGAGGAGGTCCGAGACATGGCCGTGTGGTGCCAGGATAACAACCTCTCCCTCAACGTGATTAAGACAAAGGAGATGATTGTGGACTACAGGGAAATAAAGAGGACTGAGCACGCCCCCATTCTCATCGATGGGGCTGTAGTGGAACAGGTTGAGAGCTTCAAGTTCCTTGGTGTCCACATCACCAACAAACTATCATGGTCCAAACACACCAAGACAGTCGTGAAGAGGGCACGACAAAGCCTATTCCCCCTCAGGAGACTGAAAAGATTTGGCATGGGTCCTCAGATCCTCAAAATGTTATACAGCTGCACCATCGAGAGCATCCTGACTGGTTGCATCACCACCTGGTATGGCAACTGCTCAGCCTCCGACCGCAAGGCGATACAGAGGGTTGTGCGTACGGCCCAGTTCATCACTGGGGTCAAGCTTCCTGCCATCCAGGACCTCTATACCAGGCGGTGTCAGAGGAAGGCCCTAAAAATTGTCAAAGACTCCAGCCACCCTAATCATAGACTGTTCTCTCTGCTACCGCATGGCAAGCGGTACCGGAGCGCCAAGTCTAGGTCCAAAAGGCTTCTCAACAGCTTCTACCCCCAAGCTATAAGACTCCTGAACAGCTAATCATTGCTACCGGACTATTTGCACTGCCCCCCCCCCCCCCCCACCCCCACCCCTTTCTTTTACGCTGCTGCTACTCTGTCTATTATTTATGCATAGTCACTTTAACTCTACCCACATGTACATATTACCTCAATTACCTCGACTAGCCGGTGCCCCCGCACATTGACTCTGCACCGGTACCCCCCTGTATA
Source organism: Coregonus lavaretus (assembly GCF_964263955.1). Lineage (NCBI taxonomy): Eukaryota > Metazoa > Chordata > Actinopteri > Salmoniformes > Salmonidae > Coregonus > Coregonus lavaretus. The sequence goes on along the minus strand of NC_139992.1, from coordinate 72,438,798 downwards.
TAGCCTCCCTACTGTTATTTTATTTTACTGCTACTCTTCAGTTGTTTGCTTTTATTTTCTTTACTTAACACTTTTTTTTTAAATGGCATTGTTGGTTAAGGGCTTGTAAGTAAGCATTTCACTGTAATGTCTACACCTGTTGTATTCGGCTCATGTGGCAAATAAAAATTGATTTGATTTGATTTGAGTATTCAGAAAATATTTTTTACAAAGGGGGCATTCAATACTGGTCAGCTATATCAGGAGATCATCTGCAAATTTGATCAGGTGATTTTGAAGGAGTCAGGCGCAGTAGGTTAAATCACAGAATAACAGGATTTATTCTGAACCACAGAGTTACGCAGTAATGTGTAAAAACACTCTCTCCACCACATTAAACAATCACACACAAAGACAAGGGGGCAGAGGTAGCACTTATACAGGTACTGATGAGGGGATATGAACCAGGTGTTTGTAATAAATAAGACAAAACAAATGGAATGATGAGATGAGGAGCGGCAGTGGCTAGAAGGCCGGTGACGACGAACGCCGAAGCCTGCCCGAACAAGGAGAGGAGGCAGCTTCGGAGGAAGACTGTGACAGTACCCCACCCCTTGACGCGAAGCTCCAGCAGCGCGCCAACACCGGCCTCGGAGACGGCAAGGGGGATGCGGAGCAGGGTGAGCCGGATGGCGACGGTGGAAATCCCTCAACAGGGAGGGATAGAGGATACCAGTACCGGGGCTGAGGTGAACAGAACCATCAGGTTACTGAAGGCCCTGTCAGCCTCAGCAGACCAGCGGAGCCGGGACGGCCCACCCTTCAACAGAGATTGGAGCTGCGACCTTGCCAAAGCCCCGGATAAACCTCCGATAGTAGTTGGCAAAGCCAATAAAGTTCTTCACCTCCTTTACCGGGGTTGGAGTCGGCCAATTACAACTGCTGAAATGCGATCTCCATCTCCACACCTGAGGTGGTAATGCGGTATCCGAGGAAGGAGACGGACTGCTGGAAAAACAGACACTTTTCTGCATTGGCATAAAGGTCATGTTCCAACAGTCGGGCCAGCACTTTGCGAACCAGGGACACATGCTCAGCACGCGTAGCAGAATACACCAGAATGTCACCGATGTAGACCACTACACCACGACCAAGCATGTCCTGAAACACCTCTTTCACAAAGGACTGGAAGATGGATGGAGCATTCATCAAACCATAAGGCATCACCAGGTATTTGTAATGCCCTGTGGTTGTGCTGAATGCTGTCTTCCACTTGTCCCCCTCTCAGACACGCACCGGATTGTACGCACTCCGGAGATCTAATTTTGCGAAGAAGCGCACCCCATGCATTGAGTCAATCACAGATGGAATGAGGGGTAGAGGATAACTATAACGTATTGTCCCCTTGTTCAGTGCTCGGTAATCAATGCAAGGGCGCAGAGCTCTGTCTTTCTTCTTCACAAAAAATAAACATGAGTAGGCGGGCGAAGTGGAGGGAAGGATAAACCCCTGGTGCAGGGACTCGGAGACGTATGTCTCCATAGCCTCCATTTCAGCCTGCGACAGGGGATACACATGACTCCTGGGAGGCACAGCGTCTACCTGTAGGTTTATCACGCAATCCCCCGCCGATGAGGTGGTAATTTGGTCACCTGCGTGTTGGAAAACTTGTGCGCCAAATCGAGGTATTCGGGGGGAATGCGCACGGTAGAGGTAGTGTCTGGACTTTCTACCGTGGTTAAACCAATGGAAACAACTAGACACCTACCCTGACACTCTCGCGACCACCCCGTGAGAACCCTCTGCGGCCATGAAAAGGTAATCAGGAAAGTGGATGTGTAGGGTGACAGCAAATACGTTTATTTTATATTCATGTTTACCAATACTAATACCTGTTAAGTTTATATCATACGCAGCTAGACTCTTACCCGCATACATGGATGAATGCTTCAAGGCAGACTGGAACAATTTAACTCTGTTTTGTTTGTAGCTACATCTTGTTTGGCCAGCATTGTGTCAAGTCACTCCGGTTCACACTGACCGGTTCACACTGACAGTGGCACGTGCAGAAAGTAGCCCATCACTTTTTCCAACTGATCTGTCGATAGCGCTTGCTAAATTTAGGGCATCAATGTTGTTGAGAAAAGTAGCAAAACTTTTGTAGTTCTCGATGGCTAACGTTATATGTTTCAAAAACGGATCTATAGAAAGGACCGTACAGGACTGAATAGCTCACGTTATAGACAGAAGCATGCTACATGGCAGACCAATCCAAACTCATCTCCCGGCATGTCTAGCCCATCCATTATCCCAGCCAATCATGGCTAGCAGGAAGGTTCCTGTCTTTTTCCGTGGCTAAACCAACTAGGCTCGTAATTCAAAATTGTATTTGTATTTATGGATGGAATACAAATTTGTTATTAAGGCATATGAAAGTTCACATGTTCTAGAAGGCATTTCTGCCAAAAAAAAAAGCATTTTGATAAAAAATAAATGTTTCCGTTCAAATGCACGCTCCTGAAACGGGTCACATAAAAAAAGAAAGGTACATCTATGTCCAGGATGATAACATAGTTATTGATGGAGACCCCCAAATAAGAGAATGAGAGATTGTGCTATAACATGTCATTTAAGACACTCCCAGTATGTCCACTGGGCTTTTCCACTGGTCCATGACAATCTTGGAGTGGAAATTCCCGACCCCTGGTTCTGCAGGCTTAGGAGATATTAAAGTATCGCAAGCAGCGTAGATGTGTGCGACAAATGCACTGACCTAGTTGGCGGCCAGGTTGAGTTGTATTAGCTTTGTGACATTAGTTGTGATTTAATTATCAGCTCCCTTCAATTACTATGTAGCAGGGGACAGTTTTATGATGGAAGTAAAGGCTAACTGTTCTAAATCTAAAGCTGAAAGGGTTTGCCTCTTTAAAAGGTCTAAGGGCCTGGGGCTGGGTTTCTACTAAGCTAACATATGGAATTGTTTTAAGATGGTCATACCAAGGATCATTTAGGTATTTGTTTTAGAATTTTAGGTCCCCTGTAGGTATAAAAAATATATATAAAAATATTATTTGATGAAATATTGAAACATGCTAATTATATTTCCATGCAGGCATCGACTCTAGGAGGTTAACATATTTGATGCACTAGGTATTACATTTAGCTCCCTGTTGATCATGTGTCATATGGAAATTGAAAACAGATAGGGCAATTTTTCATGTTTATAGAATAAATTGATTGTCTCTTCACTTCCATATCATATTCCCTATGGCCTCCAAGTCACATTCACTTAATGGGAAATTTACCCAACAGCCCCCACCCCATACCAAGAAGGCCTAGAAATTGCCCCTGCTCAACCACTCCTGCAGTCCTCATATTTTTCAAAGACTTCTGGGGGCTTTGCTGAGGGGTCTTACAGTATATTTCCATTGAGTTACATGATGACGAATAAAGACTTGCCACCCCATGAACCACAAAAATTAAACACTCAAAGTGTTGTTTTGTGGGCTAAATTGACTCGCTTTTAAACCAGTTTTATGAATAATTGTTTTCTTATGATTTAAGTTACTCGCTCTTAAAGCAAATTTACTAATTGAATGATGCAGATAATCACTCATAGTCACCCTTTGGTTGGAAGAGTTATTTTTCAATGGCTCACAGGTGTGGTTATTTATGTGCAAAGGTCTTGGTATTCTCTCTGCTATTTCCAATGAGCATGTACTCTGACGCACTAGTGCACACACACGTAGACCACATGGTCCTCAGATCAGAAAGGAGATTAAATGATAAACAGGTGAGAATGTTGTGTTACTATGTATTTTACAACGACATGACAGGAGGGTTTAAACATTGTTATTTTTAGTGGTGGATGGAAGAAGGATTTTCCCTCTGGCTACTGTCCTCTCTGAGAAGATTAGAGGTGGATCAAACTAGTGAACACTTATAAAACAACTAGGAGATTTCTGTGACAACTGGTCAAAGTAAGAATAGCTCATAGTAACTGATGGTCCATGAGGAGATAATGTGCTAATGACTGATCAATACTCTGTATTTGCTGACTGTGGGATGTGGCCCCTGGAATGGCCAACACTTTTAAAGTCAGATAGTCAAATCAAATCAAATCAAATGTTATTGGTCACATGCGCCGAATACAACAGGTGCAGACATTACAGTGAAATGCTTACTTACTTTATTTTAAACAAAAAAAGTAAAAATAAAACAACAAAAAAAGTGTTGAGAAAAAAAAGAGCAGAAGTAAAATAAAGTGACAGTAGGGAGGCTATATATACAGGGGGGTACCGTTACAGAGTCAATGTGCGGGGGCACCGGCTAGTTGAGGTAGTTGAGGTAATATGTACATGTGGGTAGAGTTAAAGTGACTATGCATAAATACTTAACAGAGTAGCAGCAGCGTAAAAAGAATGGGGTGGGGGGGCAGTGCAAATAGTCTGGGTAGCCATGATTAGCTGTTCAGGAGTCTTATGGCTTGGGGGTAGAAGCTGTTGAGAAGTCTTTTCGACCTAGACTTGGCACTCCGGTACCGCTTGCCGTGCGGTAGCAGAGAGAACAGTCTATGACTAGGGTGGCTGGAGTCTTTGACAATTTTGAGGGCCTTCCTCTGACACCGCCTGGTATAGAGGTCCTGGATGGCAGGAAGCTTTGCCCCAGTGATGTACTGGGCCGTACGCACTACCCTCTGTAGTGCCTTGCGGTCGGAGGCCAAGCAGTTGCCATACCAGGCGGTGATGCAACCAGTCAGGATGCTCTTGATGGTGCAGCTGTAGAATTTTTTGAGGATCTGAGGACCCATGCCAAATCTTTTAGTCTCCTGAGGGGGAATAGGCTTTGTCGTGCCCTGTTCACGACTGTCTTGGTGTGTTTGGACCATGATAGTTCGTTGGTGATGTGGACACCAAGGAACTTGAAGCTCTCAACCTGTTCCACTACAGCCCCGTCGATGAGAATGGGGGCGTGCTCAGTCCTCTTTTTTTTCCTGTTGTATTGTTCCCTGATTGGCCCCTGAGAGACCAGAACAGAACAAAGCATTATTGCATGAACAGATTTAAAACAATTAATGACACGATCAGAGAAGTCATTAGAGAGATGCACATTTTAAAAAGCGGAATTTGAGTAATACCATCGTGCCCAGTGAAAAAGATTGCAAACAATGAACCCACAAGTTCAGCAAGCACAAACAGAAAAGAAAAAGCACACAGTTTAACAGAGAGGTGGGGTAAAACACATCCCAGCAAAGGAACGCTAGCCCATGAATTCTTCAAACACCAAGAAAAATTTAACAAAAGAAAGTTAAACAACTATGCAAACTAATCAACATGGTTCTGCTCATGGACGTCATAAGCAGTGGTGGAAAAAGTAAGCAACAGTTATACTTGAGTAAAAGTAAAGATACCTTAATAGAAAATGACTCAAATAAAAGTGAAAGTCACCAAGTAAAATACTACTTGAGTGAAAGTCTAAAAGTATTTGGTTTTAAATATACTTAAGTATAAGAAGTAAATGTAATTGCAAAAATATACTTAAGTATCAAAAGTAAAAGTACAAGTATAAATAATTTCAAATTGCTTATATTAAGCATACCAGACGGCACAATTTTCTTGTTTTTTAAATTAAGGATAGCCAGGGGTACACTCGAGCACTCAGACATCATTTACAAACGAAGCATTTTTGTTTAGTGAGTCCTCCAGATCAGAGACATTAGGGATGACCAGGGATGTTCTCTTGATAAGTGTGTGAATTGGACCATTTTCCTGTCCTGCTAAGCATTCAAAATGTAACGAATACTTTTGGGTGTCAGGGAAAATGTATGGAATAAATAGTACTTAATTTTGTTTAGGAATGTATTGAAGTAAAAGTAAAAGTTGTCAAAAATATAAATAGTAAAGTAAAGTACAGATACCCCAAAAAAATACTAAATACTTTACACCACTTGTCATAAGTGTGAACTCTCGATTGCATGGAATCTTTGACTTGCTGAAGAAAATATGTTATTTTTTATTTCTCACTCAATTCTTTGTAGAGGATAATTAATTTATTGCCCAGAGTACAGGGTCTCCATCTTGCTAACCTGACCGTCTTCCAGAACACATGTCAGTGTCACATTTTGGAACTAGGCCTTTGGACCAGAAAAGCTCATTCAATGACTGGAGATGGTTCCTAGAAGCTGTATGAGGAGCGGGATCCTCTCAATGTGTTTATCACATACTGTATAAGTCGTCGTAACTTGGCCAATGCTGGTATGTGGCCATTGATATTGACGTGCTCTTGAAAACATTCGGGTCCTCTTGCCAGAAGCTTGTGAAAATACAATGAAAGTGCTGACGGTTCAATCTCATTGCTCTCCTAGTGCTGCATTTTTCCAACACAATTAGCCAAAGTTGCCACCGTTGTCTACTTATTAACCATTCGTCATGGCTTTTAGTTTTTTCATCCAATGGCAGCATCTTTACAGTGAGGGAAAAAAGTATTTGATCCCCTGCTGATTTTGTACGTTTGCCCACTGACAAAGAAATGATCAGTCTATCATTTTAATGGTAGGTTTATTTGAACAGTGAGAGACAGAATAACAACAAAAAAATCCAGAAATACGCATGTCAAAAATGTTATAAATTGATTAGCATTTTATTGAGGGAAATAAGTATTTGACCCCTCTGCAAAACATGACTTAGTACCTGGTGGCAAAACCCTTGTTGGCAATCACAGAGGTCAGACGTTTCTTGTAGTTGGCCATCAGGTTTGCACACATCTCAGGAGAGATTTTGTCCCACTCCTCTTTGCAGATCTTCTCCAATTCATAAAGGTTTCAAGGCTGACGTTTGGCAACTCAAACCTTCAGCTCCCTCCACAGATTTTCTATGGGATTAAGGTCTGGAGACTGGCTAGGCCACTCCAGGACCTTAATGTGCTTCTTATTGAGCCACTCCTTTGTTGCCTTGGCCGTGTGTTTTGGGTCATTGTCATGCTGGAATACCCATCCACAACCCTTTTTCAATGCCCTGGCTGAGGGAAGGAGGTTCTCACCCAAGATTTGACGGTACATGGCCCCGTCCATCGTCCCTTTGATGCAGTGAAGTTGTCCGGTCCCCTTAGCAGAAAAACACCCCCAAAGCATAATGTTTCCACCTCCATGTTTGACGGTGGGGATGGTGATCTTGGGGTCATAGGCAGCATTCCTCCTCCTCCAAACACGGCGAGTTGAGTTGATGCCAAAGAGCTCGATTTTGGTCTCATCTGAACATAACACTTTCACCCAGTTCTCCTCTGAATCATTCAGATGTTCATTGGCAAACTTCAGACGGGCCTGTATATGTGCTTTCTTGAGCAGGGGGACCTTGCGGGCGCTGCAGGATTTCAGTCCTTCACGGCGTAGTGTGTTACCAATTGTTTTCTTGGTGACTATGGTCCCAGCTGCCTTGAGATCATTGACAAGATCCTCCCGTGTAGTTCTGGGCTGATTCCTCACCGTTCTCATGATCATTGCAACTCCACGAGGTGAGATCTTGCATGGAGCCCCAGGCCGAGGGAGATTGACAGTTATTTTGTGTTTCTTCCATTTGTGAATAATCGCACCAACTGTTGTCACCTTCTCACCAAGCTGCTTGGCGATTGTCTTGTAGCCCATTCCAGCCTTGTGTTGGTCTACAATCTTGTCCCTGACATCCTTGGAGAGCTCTTTGTTCTTGGCCATGGTGGAGAGTTTGGAATCTGATTGATTGATTGCTTCTGTGGACAAGTGTCTTTTATACAGGTAACAAACTGAGATTAAGAGCACTCCCTTTAAGAGTGTGCTACTAATCTCAGCTCGTTACCTGTATAAAAGACACCTGGGAGCCAGCAATCTTTTTGATTGAGAGGGGGTCAAATACTTCTTTCCCTCATTAAAATGCAAATCAATTTATAACATTTTTCACATGGGTTTTTCTGGATTATTTTGTTGTTATTCTGTCTCTCACTGTTAAAATAAACCTACCATTAAAATTATAGACTGATCATTTCTTTGTCAGTGGGCAAACGTACAAAATCAGCAGGGGATCAAATTATTTTTTCCCTCACTGTAGCTTCAGTTTGATATGGAGACACTGGGGCTCTTGTGATCACAATTCAAATGAACTATCATGTACGGATCACTGGTTCTTTGCTTGCCTGCTTTCCCCTCACCAACTACCGCCTGTCTCCTGATAAGTCAGGGCAATTTTCATGCTCTCGGCTTTCAGTTCTTGCAAGCTAGAAATTCTGTGCGCTTGTCATGCGAGAGCGATGTCCACATTGCTGTGTCAAATGCTGGCAAACAAGCCTGTGGAAGACAGGAGACACTCTCTTGGATTAGTTTGAATCAAAAGACTGTCTGTACATTTTGTCAAGGATCAGCAATGCTTTAATGATCTTTGTAAGCGACTTACTCCTTGTGTGTGTGCGTGTGTGTGTGCGTGTGTGAAGACTTCATCGTGAACTTGGCCAATGGAATGATTGTCCTTGAATACTAAGGCTAGTACTCCTCGCTGAGTAAGACATTATTCAAATCATAAGATCCACTGAATCAAAGCATCTTAAGTATTTTTCAACTGTAGCTTAATTATATTTTTTCTTCAAAACCATGCATTTAATGGATGCAGGCCAACTAACCCGGAAGGGGTCATATATAGACCTACAGTCATTGTATACACAGCTACAGTATATGCCAAACGTCTAAGCTCTAAGCGCTCCCAACCCCCCTGCTCAATGATATTAGAAAGAATGAGAAAATGACACCTGGGAAAACATTGCATGCTTGGCCTGGTGTCCGTGTCACACTCTGCACGTCTTATGAAGCTGTGCTAGCAGATTAGCATTCTGGTGACATTGGAGGGTAACATGAACCGGGGGCCTCGCCATTCCTGTGTATCTGAAACCAGAGTTGGTACACATCTATTCACTTGAATTCTCATGCCGCTGCCAGAGATGGGTCAATACCATATATTTGCTGGGGGGCCACTTGGATAGGGTGACTGGGGAATGCCAACACTGGTAGGTTGAGATTCCTTTGTGTTGGGGTCCACACGAAGGACACACTTCAGTGGGGCGTCTCATGCGTTTCGGCTTACACGTAGGACACTTGTGAATTCAGCTTACTAAACCACAACAGCATAATTTTGGCAAGCCAGGATAGTTATTGACAAACTAGCGCAGGATTACCAGCCTTGCTTTTGACAGAATTAACTAAATGTAGTTCACATTTAAACATACAGATTAATAAACACATATAAGTGACCACAACTTAACCAACTACTGCAGTGGAATGTTTTGACCTTTCCAACTTCGGCTAAACTAAATAGAATGTACAGCAGTCCAGGTAGATTTATACATAACTCAGATAGGAATCTAATTCAGCATGATTCCTTGTTGACTCCTATCCAGGTCTCGCTGTTGTAATGGTACAATGCTGCCTTATTTCACAAATCACATTTTCTTTCAGATTCACATCAATTAAAAGTGGTATTTTTAAGGGCTGGCCAAGTGGGGGGAGGGGGGTCAAGAATGGTGGTCAAGCATGGTGGTAGTATTGTGATGGTTTGAGGATGCTTTGTTGACTCAGGACCTGGCGGACTTTCCATCATAGAAGGAACCATGAATTCTGGTCTGTATTAGAGAATTCTACAGGAGAATGTCCGGCCATTCGTCCATGAGCTGAAGCTGAATTGCAGCTGGGTCATGCAGCAAGACAATGATCCAAAACACACAAGCAAGTCTACATCAGAATGACTGAAAAACAAACAAATGTAAAGTTTTGGAATGGCCAAGTCAAAGTCCAGACCTAAACCCTGTTGAGATGTGGCAGGACCTGAAATGAGCAGTTCATGCTCGAAAACTCACAAATGTCTCTGAGTTAAAGCAGTTCTGCATTCCTCCACAGTGATGTGAGAGCCTGATCAACAACTACAGGAAGTGTTTGGTTGCAGTCATTGCAGGTAAAGGTGGCACAACCAGTTATTGAATGTAAGGGGGAAATTACTTTTTCACACAGGGGCATTGGGTGTTGCATAACTTTGTTAAAAAAAATAAAATGAATTAAGTATAACACATTTTTGTTATTTGTTCACTCAGGTTCCCTTAATCTAATATTAGGTTTTGGTTGAAGAGTTGAGAACATTCAGTGTAAAAAAATATGCAAAAATGGACAAAATAAGGAAGGGGGCAAATACTTTTTCACGGAACTGTTTATACTGTAATGTACTATTATGATGACTATTATGATTTTACTTTACAGAGATGTACCGTATGTAACAAATCAAATTAAGTCAAGTTTTATTTGTCACATGCTTCATGGACAACAGGCATTGACTAACAGTGAAATGCTTACTTACAGGTCCTTATAACAATGAGTTAAAGATAAGATACAAAATAAAATAAGAAATAGTGGCACGAGGAATAAATACAGAGTGAATAACGAATAAACAAATAAAAATAACGATTACAAATAACATGGCTATACATATATAGGGAGTAAAAAATAACATGGCTATATACGGGGAGTACCAGTACCGAGGACGAGGTAATTGAGGTAGCTATGTACTGTAAATATAGGTAGGGGTAAAGTCACTAGGCAACAGGATACATAACAGACAGAAGCAGCAGCGTATGTGCAAAACATGTAGTGAGTTAGTGCAAAAAAAGGGGCCAATGCAGGTAGTCCGGGTAGCCATTTGATGAGCTATTTAGCAGTCTTGTTTAGAAGCTATTTAGAACTCTTATGGCTTGGGGTAGAAGCTGTTCAGGGTCCTGTTGGTCCCAGACTTGGTGCATTTTGATGAACTATTTAGCAGTCTTGTTTAGAAGCTATTTATAACTCTTATGGCTTGGAGTAGAAGCTGTTCAGGGTCCTGTTGGTCCCAGACTTGGTGCATTGGTACCGCTTGCCGTGCGGTAGCAGAGAGAACAGTCTGTGGCTTGGGTGGCTGGAGTTTTGGACAATTATTTGGGCCTTCCTCTGACACAACCAGGTCCTGGATGGCAGGGAGCTCGGCCCCATTGATGCTATACACACTATCCTCTTGCAGTCGGATGCCAAGCAGTTGCCATACCAAGCGGTGATGCAGCCAGTCAAGATGCTCTCAATGGTGCAGCTGTATAACGTTTTGAGGATCTGATACATCCCCTACACAGTAAAGATGATATACAGTAAAGATGCATCCAAAATGAAGTTGCTAGGGTCTTTTTAATGAGAAATGTTTTAAACTGTGTAATGGACTGTAATTTACAGTACTGTAGCATATTACATTCAATGGGCAATTTTGAAACATCCCTTACGGAAAAAAATTCACGTGATCATCTTTGATCTCATGTGATAACATGTGATTTCATGTGAAGTTAATGTGATAACATGTCACAACATGTGAAGCAACATGTGATAACATAAAACTACACATGTGACAACATGTGAGCACATGTGAGAACATGATCTCATGTGAAATGAATGTGAAATAAATGTGACAACATGGGAATGCAACATTTCAACATGTGATAACATGAAACTACACGCAACAACATGTGAGCACATGTGAAAACACGCTCTCGTGAATTAAATGTGAAAACTGGGGATGCAAAATTTCAACATACCATGACACTTTACGTGACAACATTTGAGCACATTTGAAAACCCATAAATCAAATGTAATTTAGAATATTTTACTTTCAAAGACATAATTGACATTAATTCAATTTAAACAGTCATGGTTCCCTGAAGGTTTTGTCTAGTTGTGGTGAAAATATGTTAAATCTACAACTGGTGACTGTATTTATACAGCTAAATTCAGGTGTTAATGTACAGTATGCTGATTACTTGGGACTCAAACTCACAACCTCTTGGTTACCACCTACCTAAAGTTCCTGCTGCGCCGCCAGGTCTGTGGCACTAATGGAGATTAGCAAGAATACATTTCTGCACTTTGCCTAAAGTTGCAGTAAAAATAAAGTCAATATATACAACAACTTGGTGTTATTTCTATTAAAATGACAGTATGCTCCTGTATTCTGCTTTCAATTAGTGTAAAAACTCTTGTATAGTTTTATACTGTGACAACAGTTGGGACTCAACTGGCTTAAATGGGATTAGAACGGATAACCTCTTGGTTGCTTGAAATCTGAAATATCTTGCTACAGTGCAGATACACCAGCAGATCTGTGAGCTTGAAAGAAATATGGCCACAGACTTAATGGCGCGAATGCATTTCTGCACTTTGCTAAAAGCTGCCCAGAATCAAGTAAATCATTGTCCAATTATCACCACCAATGTCACATCAACGTAAAACTATCAGTGCTCAAGGACACTTGACATAGAGTATACATAAATTAGTTGGAAAATTGAACTTGCAACATCTTGGTTGGGAGTGTATCGATGTAGTGATTGCTTTGGTGCATAGTGATTGCTTTGGCGTTGTCAAAGGTGGAACTGTGTTAGAGTTGTCAAATCCACAAGCGGCTCCTGTCATTATACCTAAATCTGACATTGCCATTGGCTGCAATGTAATCTACACTTCCATAAGGATGATAAAAATCCTCATTTATTTTTTATTTGAGTGTCATTATGTTTATATAGCGTACACTTTCTCGTTCTGAACTTCTAACATGAGTGGGGTGGGTGTGGCTTCGGGACAAGGATCATAGAGTAGCTGCTCACCAATTTGACTGCTCCAACACAGTTGCACCTCCGACACTTCGCCGGTTAATGCTTAATCTGATTGAATCTAGGCCCTGAATGCAATTGCAAGTGAGGCATGCCAAGTTAATTTGCAGGATGGGCCAAAAAGTACCCAACTGCATTGCGACTGACAGTAAATATATAGCAAAACACAATATCTTATTACTTTAGAAATGTACAGTATAATGACTGTAAAATCTACCACAAAATTAACAGCCATTGCTAACAAAGAAGTTTCATGTTATCACATGTTGAACCACATGATTTCACATGTGGAAGATCATTTGAAATCATGTGCAAAACGTGTTTTTAAAACACTTCACGTGACATTTCAGATGTGAAAACATGTGTTTTTGAAATAGTTCACATGGGACATTTCAAGTGTGAAAACATGTTTTTGAAACACTTCACGTGATCATGTTTTGAACCCACCTGGGATTTGAATTAGAAATGAGAAATACACAAAGTCTGTAGTATTCCCTAAACATTCATTACCTATAATAGATATCTGCACTATTTTAGTTATCAGCTATTCTGACTATTCTCTCATCATTTATTTAATTTACTTATTACAGCTATTTGAAGGTTTTCTGTATAGTTGTCTAATGTTGGTGGGACATATTATTTTGCTTTAAAGTTACTCCTGAATCACTATGATAAATATAATCTTTTTTCTTTACTGTATTTTTAACAAAGCTGAAATACACTTTGAAGTCCAAAGTGTAAGAATACAGGTGAAATCAGTTAAAGAAACAGACATGGTGGAGTAGCAGGAAGATTGGAATGCCATGAACGAAGAGGTTGTCAGTTGAAATCCAAGGTAAGGATATGTTGAATAAGAATTACTGTATAACAAAATACACATGTAGTCATTTAAGTTGAAAACAATATGTTAAAACTCTGTGTGTGTATCATAACGACTCATTTTTGTTTGCAGGATATCACCTGTGAAATCTCATGTGAAAATTTGAATCTACATGTAAAAGGTTATGTTTTCACATGTGTAAATCCACATCTGAAACTTAATGTGAAATATCATCACATGTGAAGTTTTATTCCACATCATCAAATGTGAAATGTAAAAAAAAAAAATGGTTTCACATCATTTAATATCTGCAAAACATGTGGAAATGATTTTCCACATGTAAAAGCATGTGGTTTTTCCATGAAGGATGTATCTTGCATTTTTTGCTATTCTATTAACTGGTTGTTAAATCAACTAAATTGAGAACATACACACACAGTGCATTCAGAAAGTATTCAGACCCCTTGAATTTTTCCACATTTTGTTACGTTACAGCCTTATTCTAAAATGAATTAAATAGTTTTTTCCCCTCATCAACTACATACAATACACCATAATGACAAAGCAAAAATAGTTTTTTGCAATTGTTGCAAATTTATTAAAAATAAACAACTGAAGTATTCAGACCCTTTACTCAGTGCTTTGTTGAAGCACCTTTGGCAGCGATTACAGCCTCGAGTCTTTTTGGGTATGACGCTACAAGCTTGGCACACCTGTATTTGGGGAGTTTCTCCCATTCTTCTCTGCAGATCCTCTCTAGTCTCCCAGTCCCTTCCGCTAAAAAACATCCCCACAGCATGATGCTCCCACCACCATGCTTCACCATAGGGATGGTGCCAGGTTTCCTCCAGATGTGACGCTTGGCATTCAGGCCAAAGAATTCTATCTTGGTTTCATCAGACCAGATAATCTAGTTTCTCATGGTCTGAGAGTCCTTTCGGTGCCTTTTGGCAAACTCCAAGCGGGTTGTCATGTGCCTTTTATTTAGGAGTGGCTTACTTCTGGCCACTCTACCATAAAGGCCTGATTGGTGGAGTGCTGCAGAGATGGTTGTCCTTCTGGAAGGTTCTCCCATCTCCACAAAGGAACTCTGGAGCTCTGTCAGAGTGACCATTGGGTTCTTGGTCACCTCCCTGACCAAGGCCCTTCTCCCCCGATTGCTCAGTTTGGCCGGGCGACCAACTCTAGGAAGAGTCTTGGTGGTTCCAAACTTCTTCCATTTAAGAATGATGGAGGCCACTGTGTTCTTGGGGACCTTCAATGAGGATAATTTTTTTTGTATCCTTTCCCACATCTGTGCCTCGACACAGTCCTGTCTCGGAGCTCTACGGACAATTCCTTCGACCTCATGGCTTGGTTTTTGCTCTGACATGCACTGTCAACTGTGGGACCTTATATAGACAGGTGTGTGCCTTTCCAAATCATGTCCAATCAATTGGATTTATCACAGGTGGACTCCAATCAAGTTGTAGAAACATCTCAAGCATGATAAATGGAAACAGGATGCACCTGAGCTCAATTTCCAGTCTCATAGCAAAAGGTCTGAATACTTATGTAAATAAGGTATTTCTGTTTTTTATTTTTAATAAATGTGAATACATTTACTAAAAACCTGTTTTCACTTTGTCATTATGGGGTATTATGAGTAGATTTATGAGTATTTTTTATTTATTTAATCAATGTTAGAATAAGGCTGTAACGTAACAAAATGTGGAAAAGGGATGCACTGTCTGTAGAAAAGTATGTGGACAACCCTTAAAATTAGTGGATATGGCTATTTCAGCCACACCCGTTGCTGACAGGTGTATGAAATCGAGCACACAGCCATGCAATGTCCATAGACAAACATTGGCAGTAGAATGGCCGTATTGAAGAGCTCACTGACTTTCAACGTGGCACCGTCATTTGATGCCACCTTTCCAACAAGCACAGTTCGGTCAAGTGCTGTTATTGTGAAGTGGAAACATCTAGGAGCAACAACGGCTTAGCCGCGAAGTGGTAGGCCACACAAGCTCACAGAATGGGACCACCGAGTGCTGAAGCGTGTAGCGCATAAAACTCGTCTGTCCTCGGTTCCAAGACTCACTACCAAGTTCCAAACTGCCCCTGCAAGCAACATCAGCACATTAACTGTTCGTCGGGAGCTTCATGAGATGGGTTTCCATGCCGAGTAGCCACACACAAGCCTAAGATCACCATGCGCAATGCCAAGCGTCGGCTGGAGTGGTGTAAAGCTCACTGATATTGGACTCTGGAGCAGTGGAAACGCGTTCTCTGGAGTGATGAATCACGCTTCACCATCTGGCAGTCCGACGGATGAATCTGGGTTTGGCAGATGTCAGGTGAACGCTACCACCTGCCCCAATGCATAGTGCCAACTGTAGAGTTTGGTGGAGGAGGAATAATGGTCTGGGGCTGTTTTTCATGGTTCGGGCAAGGCCCCTTAGTTCCAGTGAAGGGAAATCTTAACTCTACAGCATACAATGACACTCTAGACGATTCTGTGCTTCCAACTTTGTGGCAACAGTTTTGGGAAGGCCCTTTCCTGTTTCAGCATGACAATGCCCCCATTCACAAAGCGAGGTCCATACAGAAATGGTTTGTCAAGATTGGTGTGGAAGAACTTGACTGGCCTGCATAGAGCACTTACCTCAACCCCATTGAACAGCTTTGGGATGAATTAGAACGCCGACTGCGAGCCAGGCCTAATCGCCCAACAACAATAAAAGGTTTTGAATATAAGACTTGCTGCATTACAAGTGTTACCAGTTTGGAGTTTTGTACTAAGAGTTCTGAAAATTCACTGCATACTTGTGACAATAGCACCAAAGCGATTAATAAAACTGTATGATATACTTTATTCATTAAGAGGCTTACTTGCATAGTCTATGAAACTGTATATTGTGTGTTTTTTTTGTGTGTATGTGTGTATTCAGTCAGAACATAGCAATCAATGAAAGTGTTCGATGTTCAGCATTATTAAGACGCCAGCCCTGATGTGAGTGATCCCCACCCTATTTCAGCTAACAAAGCTACCAGAGGGAGATAGCCTACCTCTTTCTCTGCCTTTTGTATACTCCAGATACAAGGTGGAAACAGACAAAGGCATGTAGAAACACTAGCCTAAAGCTAAACACCGGGAAACCTGATCAGTTGTCTGAGAAATGAGTAGAATAGAAGGGAAGGCATGTCCAACAGGCACTGATATGCTCTTCCAGTTGCATGACAATGTGGGAAACCTATTACAGGAACTAAAATATATTTTGTATTTAAAGCACTCCCTCATTCCTTCAAATTTAGAAAAGTGTGCCCACAGGCAATGGAACTCCATGCGACTACATGGATCATGTAGGGAAAATGGTTAATTATGGTAAGGAATTATGAAAACAAGCATTTAAATGTCAGGGAAAGTTATATACTGTCACAGTGGCATGGTATTGAATCTGGGACCTGTATTTTATGCCCTGAGAGCTTTTGTCAACAGATCTCTTTGTGCCTCGTGGAAAACCCTCTGCAGTCTAGTCCAAGTTTATGACAATAACTTTACCATAGGAGATAAATATGTATTTTCTGGCATCCCTATGTTTGTCTTTTTAGCTGTTCCATACCAGAAAATCCTTACATGGCATGGTTTCGGCATTCTTTTCAAGCCACACCTTGCATGAGTATTCAAATGAACATTTTTGGAGCTCTTGTAATACATGCTGCTGAAATACCTTGCAAAGGCTCTCACACAGTGCTCAAAACACACACACACGCACACACACACACACACACACACATGTATAAACACCCTCTCCCTATACAGTGGGGAAAAAAAGTATTTAGTCAGCCACCAATTGTGCAAGTTCTCCCACTTAAAAAGATGCGAGAGGCCTGTAATTTTCATCATAGGTACACGTCAACTATGACAGACAAAATGAGGGAAAAAAATCCAGAAAATCACATTGTAGGATTTTTAATGAATTTATTTGTAAATTATGGTGGAAAATAAGTATTTGGTCAATAACAAAAGTTTCTCAATACTTTGTTATATACCCTTTGTTGGCAATGACACAGGTCAAACATTTTCTGTAAGTCTTCACAAGGTTTTCACACACTGTTGCTGGTATTTTGGCCCATTCCTCCATGCAGATCTCCTATAGAGCAGTGATGTTTTGGGGCTGTCGCTGGGCAACATGGACTTTCAACTCCCTCCAAAGATTTTCTATGGGGTTGAGATCTGGAGACTGGCTAGGCCACTCCAGGACCTTGAAATGCTTCTTACAAAGCCACTCCTTCATTGCCCGGGCGGTGTGTTTGGGATCATTGTCATGCTGAAAGACCCAGCCACGTTTCATCTTCAATGCCCTTGCTGATGGAAGGAGGTTTTCACTCAAAATCTCACGATACATGGCCCGATTCATTCTTTCCTTTACACGGATCAGTCGTCCTGGTCCCTTTGCAGAAAAACAGCCCCAAAGCATGATGTTTCCACCCCCATGCTTCACAGTAGGTATGGTGTTCTTTGGATGCAACTCAGCATTCTTTGTCCTCCAAACACGACGAGTTGAGTTTTTACCAAAAAGTTATATTTTGGTTTCATCTGACCATATGACATTCTCCCAATCCTCTTTTGGATCATCCAAATGCACTCTAGCAAACTTCAGACGGGCCTGGACATGTACTGGCTTAAGCAGGGGGACACGTCTTGCACTGCAGGATTTGAGTCCCTGGCGGCGTAGTGTGTTACTGATGGTAGGCTTTGTTACTTTGGTCCCAGCTCTCTGCAGGTCATTCACTAGGTCCCCCCGTGTGGTTCTGGGATTTTTGCTCACCGTTCTTGTGATCATTTTGACCCCACGGGGTGAGATCTTGCATGGAGTCCCAAATCGAGGGAGATTATCAGTGGTCTTGTATGTCTTCCATTTCCTAATAATTGCTCCCACAGTTGATTTCTTCAAACCAAGCTGCTTACCTATTGCAGATTCAGTCTTCCCAGCCTGGTGCAGGTCTACAATTTTGTTTCTGGTGTCCTTTGACAGCTCTTTGGTCTTGGCCATAGTGGAGTTTGGAGTGTGACTGTTTGAGGTTGTGGACAGGTGTCTTTTATACTGATAACAAGTTCAAACAGGTGCCATTAATACAGGTAACGAGTGGAGGACAGAGGAGCCTCTTAAAGAAGAAGTTACAGGTCTGTGTGAGCCAGAAATCTTGCTTGTTTGTAGGTGACCAAATACTTATTTTCCACCATAATTTGCAAATAAATTCATAAAAAATCCTACAATGTGATTTTCTGGATATTTTTTTCTCAATTTGTCTGTCATAGTTGACGTGTACCTATGATGAAAATTACAGGCCTCTCTCATCTTTTTAAGTGGGAGAACTTGCACAATTGGTGGCTGACTAAATACTATTTTTCCCCACTGTATGCACAGCATGCGTACATCACATTTTCATACTGAGTGTGTGCCCGACATGAAATAACACTTAAAAAGTCCAAGAGGGTTGTGCTCCAAATTCCTGGATGGTAAAGTTCAGATATGGGGCTTTGTGCCGTGTAAAATGGGGAGGCTTTCTTGGTTGATGTGTAGGGGCATGATCCCGGACCTCATGGGTGACAGCTTTCTCATCAATCATTCCATATTCTTAAGTAAACTTTTGACTCATAATCCCCATCCTGCTGTTGCTATCCCTTTGTGTCGAAACATGTTTGCTTTTCCCATTTTTAGGCACATTGTCATGTCAGGTTGCGGAGTAACTGAGCCGTTTGTGATGGCAGGCGCTCGTGGTCCAGACGGGGCTGTAATTTGCAGGTGGACCCATTGTTCTGGTAAGATTAGAACTTTAAATGGGAGGGCCTTGCCTTTTGTTTTGGTTCTCCGTCGCCACACGGGAATATGAGAGCTCTCAATCGGCTGTATAGTTTGGAGTTTTTCACAGTTTTCCACAGTTTTCCACTAAAGAACTCAAGAATTTCCTCACTTTTGTTGTTTTCTGTACTTTCCTCATTGTTGTTGTTTTCCCCTGTACTCGCCGGCAGACGGGCAGTTGTTTGAAAGCGATAGCAGTAGAACATCATGACATTTTTCACATCTAGCGCCTATGTATGACCTCACACTGAGGAGGTGTTTAACATTGTTTGGGGAGCTTCCTCTCGATAGCGAAATCCACACTGGTTTCTGATTGGGGCTTGCCAGGTTTCAATCGAGGAGGTTCTGTCCCCAGTGAGGCATCCCCACCCTCATCTGGGGCTGACTAATGAAAATAGCTCTGCTCTCATGTTTACCCTAACGTCTCTTCTCTTCTCTTCTCTCTTTATTATCCTATGTTATTTTTGTCTTCTCCTCTCTGTTCTTCTCCCTTCTTCGTCTCCAGTTAGCATCCAGTAGACAGAGCTCAAGCCTGAGGCTTTTTTAGCTCATCCCAAACACACCTCTATTCAGCCCAGTGGAGAGCCCAGATCAGGTGGATTAAATATCTGTTTTGGAGAAACAGAGTCACCATTTAGCGCTGCTCCAAGTCAGGGAGACGGGACAGGAGGGTTGTCATGGTCAAGAGGGGTGGTGTGGCGGAGGGGTGGGAGACAGTGGGGACTGGGGACCACTCCCCAAGCTAATCCCTTGACTACATGTTAACATTAAGCGGCTAATCTAGCAATTTTCACGAAGCTTATGCTTAACTGATCTGACTCCATGCGCTCCAGCTCTCTGTGCTGTGTGTTGTGAGCAAGGCTGCTGCTTACTGTACGGTTAGGCCAAGGCTTGAGGATTATGCACGCAAATCAAAGCCAGATGGGGTGAGGACTCAGAGTTGGTTGCTCTGCAGAGTTCAGTTCTCAGGGTGGATGGAACAGCAGTTAACCTGGGGTGGAACAATAAACAGGTCGCGCTGCAAATGGAAGGTGGCAGGTGGGGTTCAGTGAGGTGAGATTACGTTTTTGTTCGTGTGAAATCCGAAGAGACAGATGCGTGGGTGTGCAATGTGAGTCGTCCTATGGAGTCTTTTGTGCAGCAGCCTGTGGAAAATGGTACACACAGCCACATGTACTGGAGAGTATTGGATCAGATTAGTTCAACAAGGCGGGTTTAACGGTTTCACACAATATCCTGACAATGCACACACGTTTTTCCCCCCTTGTCTAGAATGTTGCATAGTTTTAATGAGTAATAGGGTACATTTGATAGATGGAGATGCTTTGATGGCATGCTGAACTCAGCCCACAAACCTCTGGCTTTTTGTGTTGTGTTATTACTTAAATTAGTACAACATTTTCAAGGACTTAGACACACATGTAATTCCATGTCAATATGGGAAAACGTTTGAGAAGAGGTTCACATTCAGAACAGGTTTTCTGATGGTCACTGAGCTGCCATTGTCATCCTCTGTTTAATTTGTCACTGGCTCAAGATCGTATTCGGATTCAAAACTTAGAATCTTTCAATTTAAATTATTATATAAAAGTATTGCTACCAATCTGTCACGCTCGTCATAATGAGTGGACCAAGGCGCAGCGTGATACGAGTACATACTTATTAAAAGTGTACTAGCAACACGATACAAAATACAAAACAACAAAACGATACGTGAAGTCCTCGGTTATACAATACAAACCAACACGGAACAAGATCCCACGAATAACAAGTGCACACAAGGCTGCCTAAGTATGGTTCCCAATCAGAGACAACAAGCAACAGCTGATTCTCGTTGCTTCTGATTGAGAACCACCCCGGCCAACACAGAAACACATAACCTAGAACATACCATAGAAACACGAAACATAGACTCTACACAATGAAACTAACACCCTGGCTCAACATACAAGAGTCCCCAGAGCCAGGGCGTGACAGTACCCCCCCCACAAAGGCGCCGACTGCGACCGCGCCAACATAAACCCAACAGGGGAGGGGCCGGGTGGGCATTCCTCCTCGGAGGCGGATCCGGCTCCTGGCGTGACCACCACCCTCTAACAACCCCCCGTAGCGCCCCTGGTCTGGTCTGGCCCCGCTGGCTGGAGCTGGACTGGACATCGGTGGAGCGGATTGCTTAGGCTCCGGTGTGGAGCAGCTGACCGGTACCTGACCAGGCACCGGTGAAACGGGCACGGGCTGTGCCGGATTGACGACGCGCACCACAGGCTTGGTGCGGGGAGCAGGAATGGGCCGGACCGGGCTGACTACGCGCACCACTGACTTGGTGTGGGGAGCAGGAACGGGCCGGACCGGGCTGGCGACGCGCACCACAGGCTTGGTGCGGGGAGCAGGAATGGGCCGGACCGGGCTGACGACGCGCACCACTGACTTGGTGCGGGGAGCAGGAATGGGCCGGACCGGGCTGGCGACGCGCACCACAGGCTTGGTGCGGGGAGCAGGAACAGGCCGGACCGGACTGACGACGCGCACCATTGGCTTGGTGCGGGGAGCAGGAATGGACCGGGCCGGGCTGGCGACGCGCACTATAGGCTTGGTGCGGGGAGCAGGAACCGGCCAGGCCAGTCTGGCGACGCGCACCCTCTGCTTGGTGCGAGGGGCAGGAACAGGCCGGGCCGGGCTGGCGACGCGCACCATTGGCTTGGGGCGGGGAGCAGGAATGGGCCGGACCGGGCTGACGAAGCGCACCATTGGCTTGGTGCGAGGAGCAG
Organism: Coregonus lavaretus; assembly: GCF_964263955.1. Lineage (NCBI taxonomy): Eukaryota > Metazoa > Chordata > Actinopteri > Salmoniformes > Salmonidae > Coregonus > Coregonus lavaretus. The sequence goes on along the minus strand of NC_139992.1, from coordinate 72,416,703 downwards.
GAACAGGCCGGGCCGGGCTAGCGACACGCATCATTGGCTTGGTGCGAGGGGCAGGAACAGGCCGGGCCGGGCTGGCGACGCGCACCATTGGCTTGATGCGAGGGGCAGGAACAGGCCGGGCTGGCGACGCGCACCATTGGCTTGGTGCGAGGGGCAGGTACAGGCCGGGCCGGGCTGGCGACGTGCACCATTGGTTTGGTGCGAGGGGCAGGAACAGGCCGGGCCGGGCTGACGACGCGCACCATTGGCTTGGTGCGAGGGGCAGGAACAGGCCGGGCCGGGCTGGCGACGCGCACCATTGGCTTGGTGCGAGGGGCAGGAACAGGCCGGGCCGGGCTGGCGACGCGCACCATTGGCTTGATGCGAGGGGCAGGAACAGGCCGGGCCGGGCTGGCGACGCGCACCATTGGCTTGGTGCGAGGGGCAGGTACAGGCCGGGCCGGGCTGGCGACGTGCACCATTGGCTTGGTGCGAGGGGCAGGAACAGGCCGGGCCGGGCTGACGACGCGCACCATTGGCTTGGTGCGAGGGGCAAGAACAGGCCGGCCGGGCTGGCGACGTGCATCACAGGCTTGGTGCGAGGGACAGGAACAGGCCGAACCGCACTGGGAACAAACACCACTGGCCTTATACGGGGATCAGGAACGGGCCGGACCGGACTGGTAACACACTTCAGTACCTCTCGCCGTGCCTCTACACTTTCCTTCCCTCTAATGACCAATGGCCCCTGTAACCTGGTGGCCTTCTCTCCATGTCCACAAACTCGCCCTTTATCTGCCTCCAGCAGCCCCGTCGTCCATGCCATGTGCCCCCTCAAAAAAAATTATTGGGGGTGCCTCTCGCCTGTCCGACGACGACCCGGTTGGCGCCGCTTCTCCTCTCCTGCCTGGGTCTCCCCTTTCATCGCCCTCCGGTAACGGACGGCCTCCTCCGCCGTAATCTGCCCCCAACCGAGGAGGACATCCACTAACGTTACCTCCTGCGTGTGCTCCTGGACACGCTGCTTGGTCCAGTATTGGTGGGATCTTCTGTCACGATCGTCAAAAGGAGTGGACGAAGGCTCAGCGTGATATGAGTACATACTTTTTAATAGTGTACTAGCAACACGATACAAAATACAAAACAACAAAACGATACGTGAAGTCCTCGGTTATACAATACAAACCAACACGGAACAAGATCCCACGAATAACAAGTGCACACAAGGCTGCCTAAGTATGGTTCCCAATCAGAGACAACAAGCAACAGCTGATTCTCGTTGCCTCTGATTGAGGACCACCCCGGCCAACACAGAAACACATAACCTAGAACATACCATAGAAACACGAAACATAGACTCTACACAACGAAACTAACACCCTGGCTCAACATACAAGAGTCCCCAGAGCCAGGGCGTGACACAATCAATCGAATGTTATTTATATGGGGGATACAATCTTCCCAGCTCTGCAGATTTTGCTGCGAAGAGACAGAATCATTAGATCATTTGTTTTGGTACTGTCCATTTGTAGCTTGTTTTTGGACACAGGTCCAGGAATGGCTAAAGGATTGCAATATTTACCTGGAGCTAACCCTGCAGATAGCACTATTGGGTGATCTGAAAAGTCATAGTCAATCGATCAATAACATAATAATACTATTAGCAAAAATGTTATTTTCAATTCACAATCTGTAGAAACAATGAGAATAGAAAGGTTCAGAACTTTTGTAAGACATCACAGTACAGTTGAAATATATATATGGTAAATAGAAATCCTATATGGATGGTGTTAAAAGATAGATGGGAGGTGTTGAATGGAATTGAAGGATGAGACTAATAACAACTAACAACAAACAATAACAAGATAACTAATAATGTAAGCACACTGTGTCCATAATAAATGTATGGGTTGTAGGTTGGGAGCTTTTGTGAAGGAGCACAGTTAGAAAGATATGGCATATAGAAGCAAACCGGATGGACATCATGAAAATGATCGGAGAGATTGAGACTAGAAGAAGTTCAGGAGAAAGAACAAACAAAATGTAATTATTGTAAAATTGACTGTGTCCATAAAACGTAGATAGTGGGTATGGGCTGGAAGTAGAGGCCTAGGCGTTGTTGTTCACTAGTTTACTCCAAGTGGGGAAAGGGTGGCGGGGTCGGAAAGTAATAAAGGTGAATATATATATATTTTTAAAGGATATGTATATGTATGTATGTATGTATGTGTGTATGTATGTATGTATGTATGTATGTGGGTGTGTATGTGTGTTTATGTATATGTATATGTGTATGCATGTATGTGTGTATGTGTAGAGTGGGGAAAAAAGTATTTAGTCAGCCACCAATTGTGCAAGTTCTCCCACTTAAAAAGATGAGAGGCCTGTAATTTTCATCATAGGTACACGTCAACTATGACAGACAAATTGAGAAAAATAATCCAGAAAATCACATTGTAGGATTTTTAATGAATTTATTTGCAAATTATGGTGGAAAATAAGTATTTGGTCACCTACAAACAAGCAAGATTTCTGGCTCTCACAGACCTGTAACTTCTTCTTTAAGAGGCTCCTCTGTCCTCCACTCGTTACCTGTATTAATGGCACCTGTTTGAACTTGTTATCAGTATAAAAGACACCTGTCCACAACCCCAAACAGTCACACTCCAAACTCCACTATGGCCAAGACCAAAGAGCTGTCAAAGGACACCAGAAACAAAATTGTAGACCTGCACCAGGCTGGGAAGACTGAATCTGCAATAGGTAAGCAGCTTGGTTTGAAGAAATCAACTGTGGGAGCAATTATTAGGAAATGGAAGACATACAAGACCACTGATAATCTCCCTCGATCTGGGGCTCCACGCAAGATCTCACCCCGTGGGGTCAAAATGATCACAAGAACGGTGAGCAAAAATCCCAGAACCACACGGGGGGATCTAGTGAATGACCTGCAGAGAGCTGGGACCAAAGTAACAAAGCCTACCATCAGTAACACACTACGCCGCCAGGGACTCAAATCCTGCAGTGCAAGACGTGTCCCCCTGCTTAAGCCAGTACATGTCCAGGCCCGTCTGAAGTTTGCTAGAGTGCATTTGGATGATCCAGAAGAGGATTGGGAGAATGTCATATGGTCAGATGAAACCAAAATATAACTTTTTGGTAAAAATTCAACTCGTCTTGTTTGGAGGACAAAGAATGCTGAGTTGCATCCAAAGAACACCATACCTAATGTGAAGCATGGCGGTGGAAACATCATGCTTTGGGGCTGTTTTTCTGCAAAGGGACCAGGACGACTGATCCGTGTAAAGGAAAGAATGAATGGGGCCATGTATCGTGAGATTTTGAGTGAAAACCTCCTTCCATCAGCAAGGGCATTGAAGATGAAACGTGGCTGGGTCTTTCAGCATGACAATGATCGCAAACACACAGCCCGGGCAACGAAGGAGTGGCTTCGTAAGAAGCATTTGAAGGTCCTGGAGTGGCCTAGCCAGTCTCCAGATCTCAACCCCATAGAAAATCTTTGGAGGGAGTTGAAAGTCTGTGTTGCCCAGCGACAGCCCCAAAACATCACTGCTCTAGAGGAGATCTGCATGGAGGAATGGGCCAAAATACCAGTAACAGTGTGTGAAAACCTTGTGAAGACTTACAGAAAACGTTTGACCTGTGTCATTGCCAACAAAGGGTATATAACAAAGTTTTGAGAAACTTTTGTTATTGACCAAATACTTATTTTCCACCTTCCATTTGTCTGTCATAGTTGACGTGTACCTATGATGAAAATTACAGGCCTCTCTCATCTTTTTAAGTGTGAGAACTTGCACAATTGGTGGCTGACTAAATACTTTTTTCCCCCACTGTATATATATATCTATGGGGGATTGGAAGTGATGCAGACAATTACATTGATGGAAGTTATAATCTATCTGCAATATTAAGCTGATCTACCCCCCCCCCCCCCCAAAAAAAAATAAAAAAGATTGTAAGAAAGCAGTCATCACAATCGATATTGTTTGATCCACATGATAGTATTATTGTGTGTGTGTGTTTCATTCTGCTTCCAATAGCCATTATACATTGTCATTTACAGAACATAGTCACATTTGATAAACCAGTGTTACCTGTCATGTAAGACTGGTTGTCATAGCCAGTTATAACTGGCATCATCCAGCTTAAAATGACAACGTTTCTATCACAATGCCAATAAACTCACCACATATTTCTATACAATCCACTCGATCTTATGCAATGTAATGGAATACTTATTTCAATTGACACAACCCAATATTGTTCTATTGACTCTCCAAGCAGTGTCAGGACAAAGATTCTTGACTGGAAGCCAATCAGTCATTCAGAGTGAATCAGCCAAAAACCTGTCGGGGCTGAAACAACAGCCATTCTTTGTGAGAGAAAGACCTTGTCACACTGTTTACATGCAGTGTAATTCGTTTGAGACGGCAGGTTTTCAACACGCCCTGTAAGTACTCCACACATTACAGACAACTGTGTGTTTACTGTACCAAATGTGCTACACAGAAGGACACAGATTGGTTGAGTTTGCACAGCGAACATGGTTCTGACTGTAGAAAAACACCTTGATCTGTTCGGTTAGAAATCAGTTTTGCTTACAGTTGTTGATGTTGATATCAACGATCGTGGCCCTCGAGTAGTCAAAAATACTTGAATTAAAAGCCTGGCAAAACTCACAACTCCCATTTCCTCCATTAAAATGTGTACACATATCTTGGTTAATCTGTTAAAAGTTGTTTTACTTCCACACAATCTCTCCTCTCCTGTGTTGGTTGGATTAACTCAAAACAATGGGGTAACTGAAGAAAACAAGAATCATAGTCATCTTCAGAGAAGGAAAGGAGGATGGATCATGCAATTAAAACATAGCTGAAATGCAAAATTCCTCATGTACATAATTCAATATTAGCCAACACTATGGCAAGGAACACTGACATTAGAGAGAGAAAGTCAACCTCATTCATGGATCACCGCTAGAACACACTACCCATCTAACTCAGTGTGATGAACAGATTAGCCCAGAGAAGTAGTTGGATTTCATTTCTCCATTCATCATTAAACAAGACATACCCACATATTGTAAGTAATCATGACAATGCTGCAACTGACTATATTTGGCTTTTTCCTAATATTAAAGAGTACATTGAAGGAAATAAGTCATCCTCTGTGACCCGCATACCAGACTCCCAGACAAGACTGCATTGGTTAAGCTACGGACTGATTTCAAATAAACAGAACAGAGATGTCTTTAAAACATATAATTTCCCCCTGGTGAATCGTTTTTGGGCATCTGAGTAAGCATCGAGTCCTACCTGAGAGAAACTTGCTGTGTTATTTTTATCTCCATACCTTTGATCCAGCCAGGTATTTATAGAATGAAAACTAAGACAACTAACAATGAACTGTTGTTATGTGTATTGCTTTATATGGGCGTAATATAAAATGTTTGATATGAGGTGTGTTCAGTGCTGCCGTGTCTGAAGTTTTAAGGCTTTCCACCTGTTTTCCAAGATACAGTACATTCATGCCTTAGGTTGCTTCTGAGAATCTGGTAGCCAGAGTGAGTCAGGAGATTTATGTAGCAGACACGATACCCCCAAGGCTCCTAAATGAGAAGCTCAATCCTGGTAACAGTGTCTTGAACCACCGCAATCAAAGACAGAAACACAGAATGTTATCTGAGACCGTGTGTCTCTGTGTGTGTGTATTTGTATGCTGGTTTCTGGCCCTGTGTCTTACACTATTGGAATGTATGGTCCTGCATGAGTTTGTGTGTGTGCGTTAGCGTGCGTGTCAATGCAAATGGGTCTTTAGTATATGTGTCTAGGTTTATGTAATAGTAGGTCATAGTAAGTATTTTTGAGTGGCCATTTTTGTGAGACTTTGTGTTTACACTACTAATGAGATGCCCAGGAACAACTGGGTGTATGTTCTTGGGAGGTCAGCTGCAGCACATTGTAAAACACAGCCCTGTGATGGGACAATGTGTGAGTGTCTGGTTCTCATCACTGCCTCAGAAGTACTCTGTGTCATATAGTACACTCACTGTACAGCAGATAGTGTCCACATTTCTTCCTGCTCTGCCTGGAGCCTGGTTATGTGATACCCAAAGACATTGGTTATCAGAAATGAAGTCGTCCTGTGTTTTCTCACTGATAAAGACAAATATGTCTGTATCCCTTTATCTTATCAGTGTAAAAGTAGTGTAGGCTATAAGCACACAACAAACCTCAACATGTGCAGGCTACACTAAGGGCTCAATTTGTGTGTGTGTGTGTGTCTGAACATGTATTCTGTACATACATACCTGAAAATGTGTACACACAAAAACACAAGTGTGTGGATGAATGCGTGCGCACGTGCGCTTGTGTGGTTTCTGCGTGTGAGTGTGTACGCAAATATATGTGTGTATGATTGCGTGTGGGTGTACTAATATTGAGCCCCGTACATCCAAACCAAATCACAGAGGCAGGGGGCCACACATGCAGTGAGAGATGAAGATGATCGATGACACACACTGGAGCCCAACTGTGTGCTTTTCAGACTCATGACCCGGGGGTGTTAGTATTTGAGGTGAAGGCTCCATCTTGATTCATGACATCAAGCTTAGCTCAGAGTGCTCTTTGCCAACTGTCACTCAGACTTCGATCTGCCCCGTCTTGGAGGCTCATCTAGATAGACACACACACACACACACACACACACACACACACACACATACACCACACACACACACACACACAGAGAGATCATCAAAGAGTCATTATCTACACAGGCGTCATACAGCTATTATAACTCATGCAACATGCTGGATGCTATGTATACAAAGCACTGAAATACTTTGTTTGTCTAAGACAGGTGTGTTTATTTTCTTTAGGGGATAGATCAGCTTTAATATTGCAGATAGATGTGACCTCTATCAACGTAATTGTCTGCATCATTTCCAATCACCCATATATATTTTTTGTATATATTACAGTACTAGTCAAATGTTTGGACACACCTACTCATTCCAGGGTTTTTCTTAATTTTTACAATTTTTTATATTGTAGAATAATAGTGAAGACATCAAAACTATGAAATAACAAATATGGAATCATGTAGTAACCAAAAAAGTGTTAAACAAATCTAAATATATTTTATATTAGAGATTATTCAAAGTAGCCAACCTTTGCCTTGATGACAGCTTTGCACACTCTTGGCATTCTCTCAACCAGCTTCATGAGGTTGTCACCTGGAATACATTTCAATTAACAGGTGTGCCTTATTAAAAGTTAATTTGTGGAATTTCTTTCCTTCTTAATGCGTTTTAGCCAATCAGTTGTTTTGCGACAAGGTATCGTTGGTATACAGAAGATAGCCCTATTTGGTAAAAGACCAAGTCCATGTTATGACAAGAACAGCTCAAATAAGCAAAGAGAAACAACATTCCATCATTGCTTTGAGACATGAAGGTCAGTCAATCCGGAAAACTTCAAGAACTTTGAAAGTTTCTTCAAGTGTAGTCGCAAAAACCATCAAGTGCTATGATGAAACTAGCTCGCATGAGGACCGCTACAGGAAAAGAAGACCCAGAGTTACCTCTGCTGCAGAGGATAAGTTTATTACAGTTAACTGCACCTCAGATTTTAGCCCAAAGAATTGCTTCACAGAGTTCAAGTAGACACATCTCAACATCAACTGTTCAGAGGAGACTGCGTGAATCAGGCCTTCATGGTTGAATTGCTGCAAAGAAACCACTACTGAAGGGCACCATTAAGAAGAGACTTGCTTGGGCCAAGAAACACGAGCAATGGAAATTAGACCGGTGGAAATCTGTCCTTTGGTCTGATGAGTCCAAATTTGAGATTTTTGAGACGCAGAGTAGATGAACGGATGATCTCCGCAAGTGTGGTTTCCACCGTGAAGCATTGAGGAGGAGGTGTGATGCTGTGGGGGTGCTTTGCTGGTCACACTGTCTGTGATTTACTTAGAATTCAAGACACACTTAACCAGCATGGCTACCACAGCATTCTGCAGCGATACGCCATCCCATCTGGTTTGAGCTTAGTGGGACTATAATTTGTTTTTTAACAGGACAATGACCCAACACACCTCCAGGTTGTGTAAGGACTATTTGACCAAGAAGGAGAGTGATGGAGTGCTGCATCAGATGACCTGGCCTCCACAGTCACCCAACCTCAACCCAATTGAGATGGTTTGGGATGAGTTGGACCGCAGGGTGAAGGAAAAGCAGCCAACAAGTGCTCAGCATATGTGGGAACTCCATGAAGACTGTTGGAAAAGAATATAAAATATATTATTTGTATAACACTTTTTTGGTTACTACATGATTCCATATGTGTTATTTCATAGTTTTGATGTCTTCACAATTATTCTACAATGTAAAAATAGTAAAAATACTGAAAACCCCTTGAATGAGTAGGTGTGTCCAAACTTTTTTAGCTAAATGAATGACGGTTTGACACTTTTTAATTTTATCACTTACTGTAACTCAGTAAAATCATTGAAATTGTTGCATGTTGCGTTTATTTTTTTGTTCAGTATAATTTAATGAGCCATTCACAGTTTCACTGTACCAGCCGTGTGTACTAAGACTTGCATGGCTTAATATTTGAGACACGACTGGCAGGATCACTCTGGTAGATCCCCACAATATTGAGGTGGACACGGTCTTCTAGTAATTGAGGAGACCCAAGTGCACCCAGTGGGATACCCCGACCTACCAACAGCCGAAAATGTGGGAGCCGAGGCACTGCTCAAGAGGGGTTCTGTTAGAGGGTGTCACGATCGTCATTTGAAGAAACGGGCCAATGCGCAGCGTGGAATGCGAACATCTTTTATTTTAATTCACCACACGAACAAAAACAACAAAACGATACGTGAAGTCCTTGGGTACATACACCAACCAACACGGAACAAGATACCACACCACACAAATGCCAAACGACTACCTAAGTATGGTTCCCAATCAGAGACAACAAGCAACAGCTGATTCACGTTGCCTCTGATTGAGAACCACCCCGGCCAACATAGAAACACATCAACTAGATCCTGAACATAGAAACACAAAACATAGACTCTACACACCCTGGCTCAACATAACAGAGTCCCCAGAGCCAGGGCGTGACAGAGGGTTTTTGGAGTATACTGCACAATGGAGCCAACAACAAAGTTTGAAAACACAACGTGTTTCTGATACTAGCGAGTAATAGGGTGAACCAGAGGTCGCCAGAGCAATTGTCTCCTACAAGGTGTGAGAAACCAGGTGTGGGAGAATTAAAATGTAAATATTTCACTCAGAACCACTTAAAATGATCAAAATTGCAACAGGATAAGTATAATACAAATAACTGTGAAAAACGTCTTAAAAGGTCATTCTATAAGTTTATTAATGGATCATGTCCACTGGAGTGACAGCTATTTCCTATGATGTGACACCATCTTCATGTCACAAAAAGGGAAAAAAACAAAGCTTTTAGCAATGTGTCACAATTTTAACCAATTTAAATAAATGTATATTTGTGTTTGCCATTATGGACAAAAAAAGGGGCTGTCACGTCAAATTACAAAATCATCATGCACAGTTTGTTCTTATTTTAAACTCAATATGGGTTTACTATTATTGGATATGTTTGGATTGGATAAGGATAAACAGAAACAGAAATAGCGTAGGTGGCGAGAAATAACAGTTTCAAACAAAACAAACAGTATTGGGTATTTACCAGTACTTAGAGCTGCCTGGAAGACCACTAGAGTGAAGACCCTAGGGAAAGTTATTGATTGTGGTATTTAAAGTAACTTAAGATGTGTCAAAGTCACAATGTGTTGTTGTCATTCTGGCCTAATATGGACACCGTAGATGACAATATTTTCATCATGACAGAGAGAGGATGTCACTGCAACCGTAGTACATGACAACACGTCACAACTTTTGTAAGAGGTTAGCACAGTGTGAACATGCAACTTAAATCTTTGCACCCATCGCACAATCAGTGACTTCAATGTAGGATTTACAGTGTATGAAGTCGGAGTTTGGCCATTAGTTAGTACTTACAGTGCTGTTGATCCCATTATTTGCATTGTTAATACAAGATAAACATGAGTAACTCTGAATAGCTCAGGCTTGTGTAGGCTACTGTATGTTTCTGTAGGCCTATATATTTAATAGTGGACAGCATGTTTTAATGGCATGCAGCCGATTTCTCAAATAAAAGCTTACCTTAGCTTGTTCTAAAGCTGCATATAAGATGAGAACCCTAACATGCAACCAACAGATCTTATGCTGCCTGTCTTGCCTTTAATCTTATTTTTCTATAGGAGTTCACTGAGAGGTCTGATGCAATGAAATCCACTTTTTGGTGTCGTCATATATACATTTTTTTGCCTAGCCTCCTCAAAACTTTACCCAAATCTCTTTTCTACTAATCCAGCAGGCTGATTGAAAAACATCAAATGAAATGGGAAACATCAAATGAAATCACTGGGAGAGACCTCAACTAGGAGATACCTTATCCTGATACAGAATGTGCTGTGATGGAGATTGTTTGAAGATATTTTGTGTCACTGTCCTATGTGTGTGTTTGTGTGTATGAGGATTAGATCTGACCGCATATGATCTACAGTCACGCAATCTGACACTCCTTTTAGCTCTAAACTATGTACAGTGGGGAGAACAAGTATTTAATACACTGCCGATTTTGCAGGTTTTCCTACTTACAAAGCATGTAGAGGTCTGTAATTTGTATCATAGGTACACTTCAACTGTGAGAGACGGAATCTAAAACAAAAATCCAGAAAATCACATTGTATGATTTTTAAGTAATTAATTTGCATTTTATTGCATGACATAAGTATTTGATACATCAGAAAAGCAGAACTTAATATTTGGTACAGAAACCTTTGTTTGCAATTACAGAGATCATATGTTTCCTGTAGGTTTTGACCAGGTTTGCACACACTGCAGCAGGGATTTTAGCCCACTCCTCCATACAGACTTCTCCAGATCCTTCAGGTTTCGGGGCTGTCGCTGGGCAATACGGAGTTTCAGTACCCTCCAAAGATTTTCTATTGGGTTCAGGTCTGGAGACTGGCTAGGCCACTCCAGGACCTTGAGATGCTTCTTACGGAGCCACTCCTTAGTTTCTCTGGCTGTGTGTTTTGGGTCGTTGTCATGCTGGAAGACCCAGCCACGACCCATCTTCAATGCTCTTACTGAGGGAAGAAGGTTGTTGGCCAAGATCTCGCGATACATGGCCCCATCCATCCTCCCCTCAATACGGTGCAGTCGTCCTGTCCCCTTTGAAGAAAAGCATCCCCAAAGAATTATGTTTCCACCTCCATGCTTCACAGTTGGGATGGTGTTCTTGGGGTTGTACTCATCCTTCTTCTTCCTCCAAACACGGCGAGTGGAGTTTAGACCAAAAAGCTCTATTTTTGTCTCATCGGACCACATGACCTTCTCCCATTCCTCCTCTGGATCATCCAGAGGGTCATTGGCAAACTTCAGACGGGCCTGGGCATGCGCTGGCTTGAGCAGGGGGACCTTGCGTGCGCTGCAGGATTTTAATCCATGACGGCGTAGTGTGTTACTAATGGTTTTCTTTGAGACTGTGGTCCCAGCTCTCTTCAGGTCATTGACCAGGTCCTGCCGTGTAGTTCTGGGCTGATCCCTCACCTTCCTCATGATCATTGATGCCCCACGAGGTGAGATCTTGCATGGAGCCCCAGACCGAGGGTGATTGACCGTCATCTTGAACTTCTTCCATTTTCTAATAATTGCGCCAACAGTTGTTGCCTTCTCACCAAGCTGCTTGCCTATTGTCCTGTAGACCATCCCAGCCTTGTGCAGGTCTACAATTTTATCCCTGATGTCCTTACACAGCTCTCTGGTCTTGGAGAGGTTGGTGTCTGTTTGATTGAGTGTGTGGACAGGTGTATTTTATACAGGTAACGAGTTCAAACAGGTGCAGTTAATACAGGTAATGAGTGGAGAACAGGAGGGCTTCTTAAAGAAAAACTAACAGGTCTGTGAGAGCCGGAATTCTTACTGGTTGGTAGGTGATCAAATACTTATGTCATGCAATAAAATGCAAAATAATTACTTAAAAATCATACAATGTGATTTTCTGGATTTTTGTTTTAGATTCTGTCTCTCACAGTTGAAGTGTACCTATGATAAAAATTACAGACCTCTACATGCTTTGTAAGTAGGAAAACCTGCAGAATTGGCAGTGTATCAAATACTTGTTCTCCCCACTGTATGTTTGTGTGAGCGTCCATGTGTGTGTCTGTGTGCATGTGTGTGTTTGCATACATGTAGGCCTATAGTATGTGTCTTTTTAAGAGCATGTGCAGGTGTGTGCTATTCACTTTCTATGTAAACCCTCAACTTGTTTTACCTGTGCTATCCTACTTAAGTTATCACTCAACACCAGTAAAACCAGGAGCATAACCCTGAAGATGTAGGATTGCCATAAATCGGTGTTAGAGCCTTACATTATGTGCTCTGGCACAGAATAGCATGACCTCCTAGGACAGAGTGTTCTATTTAGATTGGGGAATTTGGTCAGAATCAGCTTATTCAGCATCCAAAAATAACAAACAACGGAAGTCGAACTTAATATGCCCCCGCTTGATGTGAGTTATGACCCCAGTTTGAATTAACAAATCTCAAGATCATAATCTGTCTATTATCCTTGGTATTGTGGTGAAACTTCTCTCGTACAATTGTGAAACCCTGCTCTACAACTCATATTTCAGTGTCCAAAAGACTATGGCAGAAACGTGTAAGCAGAGTTTGTGATGGCAAACCCTTTTCCCTATCCTGATCTGCTCTGTAAAAATCCACCGGCCCAACAGCACATCTCTCACCACATCACTCAGGAGCCTGCTCTCTCTTTTCCCTCTCTATTTTCCACTTCCCATCCCTCCATCATCTGGATGTTGCTTTTGGTCACACTCTCTCTTCCCCGCTCTTAAATCATGGCCCAAGAGAGGACTCACCCAGGCCACTGACAAGAGGAACCACCCCTAAGACAAAGCAGGCATTCCGCCTCATTGGAGCTCCGCTAGTGCTACGCAATTAGGAGGAAGATCCTCCATGGTCCATCTCCATCCAAAACACACAAACAGAGCCGCGACGTCAGGTCTCAGCTGCACTCAGCAGCACGCTACAGGGCCGGCCCATGCTCCTGCCACGCGGCATTGGCTGCAGGACAACCAGAGGCCCAGGCTTCGGCCTAAGATCAGGCCTAATAGTTCCCCACCATGAGTGACACGATGGGCCTGGGAGTCCAGCTGGGGAAAAACAGTGTTAAGATAGGGTCTTACATCAGGATGTAGTCTTCATATTCAATGTAAAGCTACTCCCAACTACTAGCTACTCTTGAGTGACATTCTTCATGACCAATGCTTGGCATGCATTGAAACATGTATCTTTCTCGTGGCTTTCTTTTGCAAAATAACTATGAATTAACAGACTTATTTTCAAATAATTGTCAACATATAACATTACATTAAGGTCTAGGATGTTCATTGTATAACAGGGAACAATAGCAGATCTATTTGGCTACAGAGAAGTAGCTCATTGTTCCCTCGTTGGCGCAGACACTATCCTAGCTTCTAACTAACGTTAGCTAGCTATCAAGCTAGGCAGGTTTGCTTAGCAGCTTGTACACAGCCCACAGCCCTTGTGGCAAGGACCACAGATTGTCCAGGGAGTGTGACTGTTTGATTCCCTGCTGTTTGTAGCTGATTCTATCTGCCCTGCGACCTTCCCTGCCGACATTGCTACCATTACAAAGACCAAAGCCGGTGGCATTACCGTTGAGGACAGGTGGAGGATCTGTCATCTTCCAATTAGAATAATAATAAAAATCCAAATAAAAATCATTCAGTTTAAGCTAGTTCAATCCACCACATCCGCCGATGTCACACTTCCGCATCAGCGGTGAAAGGTGACAGAGCTAGAGCAGTGTTTGTCAGACCATGAGACATCCCAAAAATTGGTCTTCTCCCAAAATCGCCTATAGTACCCGAAAGGTTTGGCTCTCACGAACACGATGGTGTTCTCCGATTTGCTCTATTTATTTTTTATTTATTTAACTAGGCAAGTCAGTTAAGAAACAAATTCTTATTTACAATGATGGCCTACACCGGCCAAACCCGGACGACGCTGGGCCAATTGTGTGCCGCCCTATGGGACTCCCAATCACGGCCGGTTGTGATACAGCCTGGAATCGAACCAGCGGGTCTGTAGTGACGCCTCAAGCACTGAGAAGCAGTGCCTTAGACCGCTGCGCCACTCTATGACCCCCACAAGCGTCTTGGGACTCATCTGATGTCGGTATGGCCGATCTGCCAACTTCTGTCTGTAGCGTCCGAACAGTTTGGGCTACACACTAATATGAAAGGTGAGACTCTCACGAACATGTACATGTCAGTTGTTTTGCTCTAGGATGTCCACAGTCCTCAAAATACTCTTTGGAAGGTCCCCCGGTACCAGTTGAAAAAATGAATGAAAGTATATATGGAAACTGTTTAGTGCCAAAAATATGGGGTTAAATACATGTTAAAAAAATATATAATAATCCTGATCTTTCTTATATCTCTCAGATATACTGTAGGTCAGACACTTCCGAACAAACTTCCCTCCCCCGGCTTAGACAGGGCTTAGACTGTTATGGGTTAAACGAACATAAAGAGTTCTAAGGAGTTGTGTCTCTCTCTGGCGGGAGGTAAGCTTGGCTTATATGGCTTATATACATAGTTTAAGCTTTGTCGAGTAAAGCTTAAACTATGTATTTAGATTGTAGTTAGGTATTGTAGGTAGTTATCGTGGGTTGTTGTTTGTAATTATTGTAGGTAAGTATTGTATTCGGCTGAGCCCGGTGAAGCACGAAGCTAGCTAACCCACTACCTGGACTAGCTAGCGGGTAGCTACTGGTTACTATTAGCAACTGTGGATAGTTGTTTCATGCCTGAGAGTACCTGTAATTACGCCAGCTAGCTGCCTACAATAATTACATACAATAATGCCTACCATTCAGCTGTTTTTCTAACCTCATTGTCTGAAGCGTTAACGTTAGGTAGTAAGTGGCTACTGTGCTCGAAATGTAGCTAGCTTGTTGCTACCTGGATAGCTACTAAACAATAGATGGAACGACCTAGCGAACAGACGCGAACTGGCTGAGTCAATTCAGTGGCTAGCTTTGCACTTGGCTAGCTAACAGTAGCTGCTAGGGGTAAGTTATAACCTACATTTGTGTTTTGTTTTTACATACTGGTAGCCAGAGTCGTTCAAGGGAATTCGGGACATGGGTGACTAGTTAACGTTAGCTTGGCTCTCTCTGTGTGTTCGTGCCGTGGGAGGAGGGGTTTCTTCGTTGGCAGAAAGTAATTGCTAGCAAGTATGCTAACTATTCTAGCTATAGAATAGTTAGAATAAGTTGACGACGGACTCGCTCAAGCTGTCGGGACTAACCAACAACGTTAGACACGAACACAAATGATCTGCTTGGCGTGTTGACACACTGGTGGTTTGTTGTGGCCGAGTATTGGTGCTAAACCATGTTGTTGGAGTCCGGCATGCTAGTTGGCTGTGGCGTCATATGACTAGGTGCCCTGGACGGTTTTCACAGAAGAATACTGTACCAAGTTAGCTAGCTGAATAAACTAAGTTAGTCTATTCCTAGAATACATTGAACCGCTGTAGTTTACAACAATTATAGTTTCTGAGGTGGAAGTTGGGAGAGTTATATTTGGGTGTTTCAGTGAAACGTAAGTGAGGGAGGCCCCGCTCTCTCGCTTTCCCAGATGTTTAGTTCATTTAATTCCGATCTCCTTTGCATTATTGTAGCCATTTTCTGTAGCCTGTCAACTATGCCTCTGTCTATCCCTGTTCTCTCCTCTCCGCACAGGCTATACAAACGCCTCACACCGCGTGGCTGCTGCCTCTCTAACCTGGTGGTCCCTATACGCACGACCCACGTGGAGTTCCAGGTCTCCGGCAGCCTCTGGAACTGCCGTTCTGCGGCCAACAAGGCAGAGTTCATCTCAGCCTATGCTACCCTCCAGTCCCTCGACTTCTTGGCGCTGACGGAAACATGGATTACCACTGAAAACACTGCTACTCCTACTGCTCTCTCCTCGTCTGACCATGTGTTCTCGCATACCCCGAGAGCATCTGGTCAGCGGAGTGGTGGCACAGGAATCCTCATCTCTCCCAAGTGGACATTCTCTCTTTTTCCCCTGACCCATCTGTCTATCTCCTCATTTGAATTCCATGCTGTCACAGTCACTAGCCCATTCAAGCTCAACATCCTTGTCATTTATCGCCCTCCAGGTTCCCTTGGAGAGTTCATCAATGAGCTTGACGCCTTGATAAATTCCTTTCCTGAGGATGGCTCACCCGTCACAGTTCTGGGTGACTTCAACCTCCCTACGTCTACCTTTGACTCATTTCTCTCTGCCTCCTTCTTTCCACTCCTCTCCTCTTTTGACCTCACCCTTTCACCGTCCCCCCCTACTCACAAGGCAGGCAATACGCTTGACCTCATCTTTACTAGATGCTGTTCTTCTACAAATCTCACTGCATCTCCCCTCCATGTCTCCGACCACTACTTTGTATCCTTTTCTCTCTCGATCTCCTCCAACACTACTCACTCTGCCCCTACTCAGATGGTAATGCGCCGTCGCAACCTTCGCTCTCTCTCTCCCGCTACTCTCTCCTCTTCCATCCTATCATCTCTTCCCTCTGCTCAATCCTTCTCCCTCCAATCTCCTGATTCTGCCTCCTCAACCCTCCTCTCATCCCTTTCTGCATCCTTTGACTCTCTATGTCCCCTATCCTCCCGGCTGGCTCGGTCCTCCCCTCCTGCTCCGTGGCTTGACGACTCATTGTGAGCTCACAGAACAGGGCTCCGGGCAGCCGAGCGGAAATGGAGGAAAACTAGACTCCCTGCGGACCTGGCATCTTTTCACTCCCTCCTCTCTACATTTTCTTCATCTGTTTCTGCTGCTAAAGCCACTTTCTACCACTCTAAATTCCAAGCATCTGCCTCTAACCCTAGGAAGCTCTTTGCCACCTTCTCCTCCCTGCTGAATCCCCCCCCCCATCCTCCCTCTCTGTGGATGACTTCGTCAACCATTTTGAAAAGAAGGTTGACGACATCCGATCCTCGTTTGTTAAGTAAAATGACACTGCTGGTCCTGCTCACACTGCCCTACCCTATGCTTTGACTTCTTTCTCCCCTCTCTCTCCAGATGAAATCTTGCGACTTGTGACGGCCGACCGCCCAACAACCTGCCCGCTTGACCCTATCCCCTCCTCTCTTCTCCAGACCATCTCCGGTGACCTTCTGCCTTACCTCACCTCGCTCATCAACTCATCCTTGACCGCTGGCTATGTCCCTTCCGTCTTCAAGAGAGCGAGAGTTGCACCCCTTCTCAAAAAACCAACACTCGATCCCTCTGATGTCAACAACTACAGACCAGTATCCCTTCTTTCTTTTCTCTCCAAAACTCTTGAGCGTGCCGTCTTTAGCCAACTCTCTTGCTATCTCTCTCAGAATGACCTTCTTGATCCAAACCAGTAAGGTTTCAAGACTGGTCATTCAACTGAGACTGCTCTTCTCTGTGTCACGGAGGCTCTCCGCACTGCTAAAGCTAACTCTCTCTCCTCTGCTCTTGTCCTTCTAGACCTGGCTGCTGCCTTTGATACTGTGAACCATCAGATCCTCCTCTCCACCCTCTCCGAGCTGGGCATCTCCGGCGTGGCTCACTCTTGGATTGCGTCCTACCTGACCGGTCACTCCTACCAAGTGGCATGGCGAGAATCTGTCTCCGCACCACGTGCTCTCACCCCTGGTGTCGCCCAGGGCTCAGTTCTAGGCCCTCTCCTATTCTCGCTATACACCAAGTCATTTGGCTCTGTCACATCCTCACATGGCCTCTCCTATCATTGCTACGCAGACGACACATAACTAATCTTCTCCTTTCCCCCTTCTGATAACCAGGTGGCGAATCGCATCTCTGCATGTCTGGCAGACATATCAGTGTGGATGACGGATCACCACCTCAAGCTGAACCTCGGCAAGACGGAGCTGCTCTTCCTCCCGGGGAAGGACTGCCCGTTCCATGATCTCGCCATCACGGTTGACAACTCCGTTGTGTCCTCCTCCCAGAGTGCGAAGAGCCTTGGTGTGATCCTGGACAACACCCTGTCGTTCTCCGCTAACATCAAGGCAGTGACCCGATCCTGTAGGTTCATGCTCTACAACATTCGGAGAGTATGACCCTGCCTTACACAGGAAGCGGCACAGGTCCTAATCCAGGCACTTGTCATCTCCCGTCTGGATTACTGCAACTCACTGTTGGCTGGGCTCCCTGCCTGTGGCATTAAACCCCTACAACTCATCCAGAATGCCGCAGCCCGTCTGGTGTTCAACCTCCCCAAGTTCTCTCACGTCACCCCGCTCCTCCGCACACTCCACTGGCTTCCAGTTGAATCTCGCATCTGCTACAAGACCATGGTGCTTGCCTATGGAGCTGTGAGGAGAACGGCACCTCCGTACCTTCAGGCTCTGATCAGTCCCTACACCCAAACGAGGGCATTGCGTTCATCCACCTCTGGCCTGCTGGCCCCCCTACCTCTGCGGAAGCACAGTTCCCGCTCAGCCCAGTCAAAACTGATCGCTTATCTGGCACCCCAATGGTGGAACAAGCTCCCTCACGATGCCAGGACAGCGGAGTCACTCACCACCTTCCAGAGACACTTGAAACCCCACCTCTTTAAGGAATACCTGGGATAGGATAAAGTAATCCTTCTACCCCCCCTTACCCCCCCCCAAAAAAACAAAAAAAAAACATATTGTAAAGTGGTTATCCCACTGGCTATAAGGTGACTGCACCAATTTGAAAGTCGCTCTGGATAAGTGTGTCTGCTAAATGACGTAAATGTAAATGTAAATGTACAAGCAGTTGTTAGAAAATAGCTTCAAGTGTTGTGTCCAAATACTTGTGGAGTCAACTAATAAAAGAATGGACGATCTGACCAGAGAGGTCCAGGACCTTAAGAACAGTTTGCAATTCTCCCAGGGTCAGCTCAATGAATTTAAACAGGAGAACAGCAGGATGACAGCAATCTTTAAGTCATTTAGAGAGGACATCAGTTATGTATGTGAATCCATGATAACAATGACGGAGAAATCAGATTATCACGAGGGACAATCAAGGTGGAACAATATTGTTGTTCTCCACATGAGACCAGGACGGAGTCTGAGGACAAAGTGAGGGAAATAATCTCTGAGAAACTGAAGATGTCCCAAATCAAATCAAATCAAATCAAATTGTATTTGTCACATACACGTGTTTAGCAGATGTTATAGCGGGTGTAGCGAAATGCTTGTGCTTCTAGCACCGACAGTGCAGTAATATCTAACAAGTAATATCTAACAATTTCACAACATATACCCAAATACACACAAATCTAGTAAGGCATGGAATTTAAGAATATATACATGGACAAGCAATGTTAGAGCGGCATGGACTAAGATACAGTAGAATATTATAGAATAGAATACAGTATATACATATGAGAAGAGTAGTGCAAGCTGTGTAGAGCACTCCTCCCGAGTGGCGCAGTGGTCTAAGGCACTGCATCACAGTGCTAGCTGTGCCACTAGAGATCCTGGTTAGATTCCAGGCTCTGTCGTAGCCGGCCTCGACCGGGAGACCCATGGGGCGGTGCACAATTGGTCCAGGGTAGGGGAGGGAATGGCCGGCAGGGATGTAGCTCATTTGCTAGAGCATGGTGTTTCAACGCCAGGGTTGTGGGTTCGATTCCCACGGGGGGCCAGTATGAAAAATAAAATAATGCATGCACTCACTAACTGTAAGTCGCTCTGGATAAGAGCGTCTGCTAAATGACTGAAATGTAAATGTAAACATTATTAAAGTGACTAGTGTTCCATTTCTTAAAGTGGCCAGTGATTTCAATAGGCAGCAGGAGCTTCTAATGTGCTAGTGATGGCTATTTAACAGTCTGATGGCCTTGAGATAGAAGCGGTTTTTCATTCTCTCGGTCCCAGCTTTGATGCACCTGTACTGACCTCGCCTTCTGGATGATAGTGGGATGAACAGGCAGTGGCTCGGGTGGTTGATGTCCTTGATGATCTTTTGGCCTTCCTGTGACAACGGATGCTGTAGGTGTCTTGGAGGGCGGGTAGTTTGCCCCCGGTAATGCGTTCGGCAGACCGCACCACCCTCTGGAGAGCCCTGCGGTTGCGGGCGGTGCAGTTACCGTACCAGGCGGTGATACAGCCCGACAGGATGCTCTCAATTGTGCATCTGTAAAAGTTTGTGAGGGTTTTAGGTGCCAAGACGAATTTCTTCAGCCTCCTGAGGTTGAAAAGGCTCTGTTGCGTCTTCTTCACCACAGTTCTCGCTTTGTGAACGGGGGCATTGTCATGCTGAAACAGGAAAGGGCCTTCCCCAAACTGTTGCCACAAAGTTGGAAGCACATAATCGTCTAGAATGTCATTGTATGCTGTAGTGTTAAGATTTCCCTTCACTGGAACTAAGGGGCCTAGCCCGAACCATGAAAAACAGCCCCAGACCATTATAACTCCTCCACCATACTTTACAGTTGGCACTATGCATTTGGGGCAAGTAGAGTTCTACTGGCATCCGCCAAACCCAGATTCATCCGTCGGACTGCCAGATGGTGAAGCGTGATTCATCACTTCAGAGAATGCGTTTCTACTGCTCCAGAGTCCAATGGCGGTGAGCTTTACACCACTCCAGCCGATGCTTGGCATTGCGCATGGTGATCTTAGGCTTGTCTGCGGCTGCTCGGCCATGGAAACCCATTTCATGAAGCTCCCGACAAACAGTTATTGTTTCCAGAGGCAGTTTGGAACTCGGTAGTGAGTGTTGCAACCTTGTACAGACGATTTTTACACGCTACGCGATTCAGCACTCGGCGGTCCCGTTCTGTGAGCTTGTATTGCCTACCACTTCGCGGCTGAGCAATTGTTGCTCCTAGACGTTTCCACTTCACAATAACAGCACTTACAGTTGACAGGGGAAGCTCTAGCAGGAAATTTGACAAACTGACTTGTTGGAATAGTGGCATCCTATGACAGTGCCACGTTGAAAGTCACTGAGCTCTTTAGTAAGGCCATTCTACTGCCAATGTTTGTCTATGTAGATTGCATGGCTGTGTGCTCGATTTTATACACCTGTCAGCAACGGTGTCGCTGAATTAGCCGAATCCACTCATTTGAAGGGGTGTCCACATACTTTTGTATATATAGTGTGTGTAACCTTAGAAATAAGGCTAATGAAATCAATAACTTGATAACATCAAATAACATGAATATATTAGACATTTCTGAGACTCATTTAGATAATTCCTTTGATGATACAGCAACATCTACAGAACAGACAAGAATTCCAATGAGGGAGGTGTTTATATATTTGTATATTCAGAGCCATGAGAAGATCTCATATCAAGTGTTTTTGAAGTGTTGTGGTTGCAGGTTCAGCTGCCTCATCTAAAGCCTATTATTTTAGGATGTTGCTATAAGCCACCAGGTGCTAACATTCAGTATCCAAATAATGTGTGTTACATGCTTGATAGTGTATGTGATGTAAACAGAGTTGCCTACTTTCTTGGGGAACTGAATATTGACTGGTTTTCAACAAGCTGTCCACTCAAGAGGAAGCTTCTCACTGTAACCAGTGCCTGTAATCTGATTCTGGTTATTAATCAACCTACCACAGTGTTTACAAACACTACAGGAAATTTAACATCCACATGTATTGATCACATTTTTACTAATACTATAAAACTTTTTTTCTGAAGCTGTATCTGTACATATTGGATGCAGTGATCACAATATAGTGGCTATGTCCAGGAAAGCCAAGGTTCCAAAAGCTGGACCTAGAATAACGTATAAGAGATCATACAAAATATTTTGCTTATGTGGATGATGTTAAAGATATTCATTTGTCTGAGCATCCAGATGGTGTACCTAATGAATTCATGAAAATGCTTCTTCCAATTATTGATAAACATGCATCTGTTCAGAAACTGACTTAGAACTGTTAAGGCTCCATGGAATGACAAAGAATTGAAAAGCTGTATGGTTGAAAGTTATGGGGCAAAAGGAGTGGCTAATAAGTCTGTCTGCACATCTGATTGGCTGACTTGAGAAGTTATGTGGCCAAATTAAGAAATGATGTGACTAAACTCAACAAAATGAAGAAGAAACTGTATTATTAAGCCTTCCTAATATTTAGTCGCACCCCCCTTTTTTCGCTCAGTAAAGCCTCAATCCGTCGGGCCATTGACTCTACAAGGTGTTGAATGTGTTCCACAGGGATGCTTCCCACAGTTGTGTCAAGTTGGCTGGATGTCCTTTGGGTGTTGGACCATTACTTATTTTTAAATATTTTTTTGGTGGGGTAGATCAGCTTTAATATTGCAGATAGATTGTGGCTTCCATCAATGTAATTGTCTGCATCATTTCCAATCCTCCATATATCTGTGTGTAAATATATATATACAGTGGGGAGAACAAGTATTTGATAAACTGCCGATTTTGCAGGTTTTACTACTTACAAAGCATGTAGAGGTCTGTAATTTTTATCATAGGTACACTTCAACTGTGAGAGACGGAATCTAAAACAAAAATCCAGAAAATCACATTGTATGATTTTTAAGTAATTAATTTGCATTTTATTGCATGACATAAGTATTTGATACATCAGAAAAGCAGAACTTAATATTTGGTACAGAAACCTTTGTTTGCAATTACAGAGATCATACGTTTCCTGTAGGTCTTGACCAGGTTTGCACACACTGCAGCAGGGATTTTGGCCCACTCCTCCATACAGACCTTCTCCAGATCCTTCAGGTTTCGGGGCTGTCGCTGGGAAATACGGAGTTTCAGCTTCCTCCAAAGATGTTCTATTGGGTTCAGGTGTGGAGACTGGCTAGGTCACTCCAGGACCTTGAGATGCTTCTTACGGAGCCACTCCTTAGTTGCCCTGGCTGTGTGTTTCGGGTCGTTGTCATGCTGGAAGACCCAGCCACGACCCATCTTCAATGCTCTTACTGAGGGAAGGAGGTTGTTGGCCAAGATCTCGCGATACATGGCCCCATCCATCCTCCCCTCAATACGGTGCAGTCGTCCTGTCCCCTTTGCAGAGAAGCATCCCCAAAGAATGATGTTTCCACCTCCATGCTTCACGGTTGGGATGGTGTTCTTGGGGTTGTACTCATCCTTCTTCTTCCTCCAAACACGGCGAGTGGAGTTTAGACCAAAAAGCTCTATTTTTGTCTCATCAGACCACATGACCTTCTCCCATTCCTCCTCTGGATCATCCAGATGGTCATTGGCAAACTTCAGACGGGCCTGGACATGCGCTGGCTTGAGCAGGGGGACCTTGCGTGCGCTGCAGGATTTTAATCCATGACGGCATAGTGTGTTACTTATGGTTTTCTTTGAGACTGTGGTCCCAGCTCTCTTCAGGTCATTGACCAGGTCCTGCCGTGTAGTTCTGGGCTGATCCCTCACCTTCCTCATGATCATTGATGCCCCACGAGGTGAGATCTTGCATGGAGCCCCAGACCGAGGGTGATTGACCGTCATCTTGAACTTCTTCCATTTTCTAATAATTGCGCCAACAGTTGTTGCCTTCTCACCAAGCTGCTTGCCTATTGTCCTTGTGCAGGTCTACAATTTTATCCCTGATGTCCTTACACAGCTCTCTGGTCTTGGCCATTGTGGAGAGGTTGGAGTCTGTTTGATTGAGTGTGTGGACAGGTGTCTTTTACACAGGTAACGAGTTCAAACAGGTGCAGTTAATACAGGTATGGAGTGGAGAACAGGAGGGCTTCTTAAAGAAAAATTAACAGGCCTGTGAGAGCCGGAATTCTTACTGGTTGGTAGGGGATCAAAAACATATGTCATGCAATAAAATGCAAATTATTTACTTAAAAATCATACAATGTGATTTTCTGGATTTTTGTTTTAGATTCTGTCTCTCACAGTTGAAGTGTACCTATGATAAAAATTACAGACCTCTACATGCTTTGTAAGTAGGAAAACCTGCAAAATCGGCAGTGTATCAAATAATTGTTCTCCCCACTGTATATATATATATATATATATATATATATATATATATATATATATATATATATATATATATATATACACTACCAGTCAAAAGTTTGGACACACCTACTCATTCAAGGGTTTTTCTTTATTTTTACTATTTTTTACTTTGTATAATAATAGTGAAGACATCAAAACTATGAAATAACACATATGGAATCATGTAGTAACCAAAAAAGTGTTAAACAAATCAAAATATATAACAGCTTTCATCAAGGCTATTGTGGCTATTTGAAGAATCTCACATATAAAATATATTTTGATATATTTAATAATTTTTTGGTTACTACATGATTCCATATGTGTTACAGCTTTTCACACTCTTGGCATTCTGTCAACCAGCTTCACCTGGAATGCTCTTCCAACAGTCTTGAAGGAGTTCCCACATGTGCTGAGCACTTGTTGGCTGCTTTTCCTTCACTCTGCGGTCCAACTCATCCCAAACCATCTCAATTGGGTTGAGGTCAGGTGATTGTGGCGGCCAGGTCATCTGATGCAGCACTCCATCACTCTCCTTCTTGGTCAAATAGCCCTTACACAGCCTGGAGGTGTGTTTTGGGTCATTGTCCTGTTGAAAAACAAATTATAGTCCCACTAAGCACAAACCAGATGGGATGGCGTATCGCTGCAGAATGCTGTGGTTGCCATGCTGGTTAAGTTTGCCTTGAATTCTAAATAAATCACAGACAGTGTCACCAGCAAAGCACCCCCACACCATCACACCTCCTCCTCCATGCTTCACGGTGGGAACCACACATGCAGAGATCATCCGTTCACCTACTCTGCGTCTCACAAAGACACGGCGGTTGGAACGAAAAATCTCAAATTTGGAATAATCAGACCAAAGGACAGATTTCCACCGGTCTAATGTCCATTGCTCGTGCTTCTTGGCCCAAGCAAGTCTCTTCTTCTTATTGGTGTCCTCAAGTAATGGTTTCTTTGCAGCAATTCGACCATGAAGGCCTGATTCACGCAGTCTCCCCTGAACAGTTGATGTTGAGATGTGACTGTTACTTGAACTATGTAAAGCATTTATTTGGCCTGCAATTTCTGAGGCTGGTAACTCTAATGAATTTATTCTCTGCAGCAGAGGTACATCTGGTTCTTCCTTTCCTGTGGAGGCAGTTTCATCATGGTGTTTGATGGTTTTTGCGACTGCACTTGAAGAAACTTTCAAAGTTCTTGAAGTTTTCATGATCGACTGACCTTCATGTCTTAAAGTAATGATGGACTGATGTTTCTCTTTGATTATTTGAGCTGTTCTTGACATAATATGGACATGGTCTTTTACCAAATAGGGCTATTTTCTGTATACCACCCCTACCTTGTCACAACACAACTGATTGGCTCAAATGCATTAAGAAGGAAATAAATTCCACAAATGAAGGCACACCTGTTAATTGAAATGCATTCCAGGTGACTACCTCATGAAGCTGGTTGAGAGAATGTCAAGAGTGTGAAAAGCTGTCATCAAGGCAAAGGGTGGATACTTTGAAGAATATAAAATATAAAATATACACTTTTTTAGTTACTACATGATTCCATATGTGTTATTTCAACATTTTGATGTCTTCACTATTATTATACAATGTAGAAAATAGTAAAAATAAAGAAAAACCCTTGAATGAGTAGGTGTGTCCAAACTTTTAACTGGTACTGTATATATTTAATTTCAGCAGTGAGGTCATGCACTGGTTCTAGAGGGCCAGAGAGAGAGTAAATTGAAGCTGAGAAGTACAAAAGGTCAAATAGATTTCCAAGCCGATGCCAGAGAGCTATTGCTTTTGGTGGAGATGACATCAATGAGTCTTGCTGGGATTTTCCCTTTTATGGAGTCTGCCAGTTTGCCTTTCAGGTGTGAGGGAATGCAGTGTTTTCTGCTGAGGCTGCAAAGGAGCATACATACATCATCCTCATCCTCATCATCATAGTCATCATCACCAATCAGCACTGATTTATCTTTGAGAGGTCTCCTGCAGTGCTCTTCCGGTGACCCGGTGGGGTGCAAGAGTAGATGAGATGTGTGTGTGTGTGTGTGTAAAGTCTAAGCAAGGCAAGAGGGGATACAAGGAGGGAAGACAAAGTTTTACAGGGAATTCAAGATTCTTCCCCTGCTTCACTTATGTGCGTCCACCCCTGAGTCCTGCTACAGGCCACATTTACAAAGGATGTGTCTCCTTAGTAGATGCCCATGCTGTGCCATTGTAGCCCAT
The DNA here is from genome assembly GCF_964263955.1 of Coregonus lavaretus. Classification (NCBI taxonomy): domain Eukaryota; kingdom Metazoa; phylum Chordata; class Actinopteri; order Salmoniformes; family Salmonidae; genus Coregonus; species Coregonus lavaretus. The sequence continues at coordinate 72,390,296 of NC_139992.1, read as the reverse complement.
GTAGCCTGTATGCCTGGAAGAGGGGTCTGCCTTGCTGCAGCAGCCTCAGTATCCCTGCCCAGTCTATCGGCCCTGCTGTGCCATTGTCCAACAACTCCCGGCCAGGGACACAATTCCACAATGCCCCCCCCCCCCCCCCCCGGGTGTTGTGATCCCTCAGTGCCAGTGTCCCTCAGGTCAGAGGGACAAGGACACGGGTACAACCACAGCAGCTAGACACCTGTGGCTCCCTGTTGGCAATCCCAATCCATGCCAACCCCACCACTCCACTGCCAGGGCACTTAGGGGCACATTAGTTTGGTCATGAGCCAGAGGGAGGGGGTAAGGCTTTAGAAGAGGAGTTCTGGCACGGTGCCAAGGAGAAAGTAGGAGGGAGGAAGAGAAAAGAAGGGAATGGTCACTAGAATGTCTCCCTTTTTGGACAAGACTTTCGAATAAGATCGATGATTAAAGAAAGAGAGATTTTTTGATACTCGTGTCTGGCAGAGACATCTAGCTAGTTGTTGGCACAAAGGAGTAATTGGAATTGCTTCCAAATGAGAGGAATCATGTGCACAGGTTTGTTTGGTTTATACAACACAAGATACTTGAGACAGCTGTATTTTTCTTCAACACATAAAAGTGCTTTGGGAAGGTATAACATATGTTTCCTTAATGATGAGGTATTTAAGATTGAAGTCATACAGTATGTGCACTCTGAACCATCTACGGTGTAATATCCCTCAGTATTTAAAGAACCATCAAGACTTACAACTCATGGATTCTGTACAGACTGCCTTACAGATATTAATGCATATGTTAGGGACCTCCCATGCATGATAATCTATGAAATAGCTGTATGTGAGTCTGTAGATGTATCACTTGATTGGTTAGTGTCAGGGGGTAGTGTGTGTGTGTGTGTGTGTGTGTGTATACGTGTGTGCCTGTGTGTATGTGTTTGTGACCCCCACTGTGTCTGATACCCCCCCCCTCCCCCCCTCTCTTGCCCGGGCATATCAGTGGGCATGTGCCAGGCCTTGTCTCTCTGCCAGCCCTAAAGCCTGTGCCAGATTCCAAAGGTTAACGAGATTCTGTACTCTGAAACTCAGATGACGACAATCCCCCCATTCTTCTCGGCACATACCTGCCCAGGGTCTCATTTCCAGTGCCCCCTTGTTGTGCCGCACAAACAAGCCCTGTGGATCTCTGCCCTAAGAGCCAGCTGAGGGAAAGATGATCCCGCCATTTTCCGATAATAATGCATTTCACTGAAAGAGGGAAAATCCTTTTAAGTTGATGCTGCAATTCACTGCGATTCTGACATTGTTCAAAGCAGCTTTGTTTTACAGTGAAGCAGGAAATCGATGTAGGTGTTATTTGGCATTGACAGAGACTGGATTCATAAGTCTAGTGGCTGGCTCTTGGATTGTCTGTGAAAATTTGACCTTACCTAACATTTTAATATTGAAAAGACATGAAACCAAAAGAAAAGACAGTGTACTGACAACCTCTTTTCCTAATTGGTAAGTGATTAATGCTCCATACAATCTGCAAATTATGGCTCTATTAACCAGCATTGGACCAACACGGCAAAAGGCATTCTTTGAACATTTGTACCAAATGTGTGTGCACTTTTCTAAAGCTTTATATCAAATCTGTCAGTTTTAGCTCATATCTTTATTGTCACGTTGGTGCAGATCATATCAATTTCAGTAGGGTTTTTTATAATGTCACGCCGGACCCAAATCTTCCGCCACAAGGCAAGCCTCACTGACAGGGGAGATGAGGGGTGAAAAGGTTGTTTCTTTTCATGTTGCCTTTTGTTTTAGTACATCGTGTCACGTCTCATTTGGCCTGAGAACCACAGCTCCCCTGACGGCCATTTTGCACATCAAACATCACAGAAAATCAACGGCGGCTCCTTTCTCTTTCCCTCCAAACGTTCATGCTGGAAACACTGAAGCTAAACTAGGGTGAGAAAAATAAGGTCAATTTACTTGGCAAACAAATGCTTTAAATGTGACCGGTTATTTCAACTACTCAAACTGAACTTTTGAAATACAAACGTACAGTATGAGTGTCACGCCCTGGCTCTGGGGACTCTTGTATGTTGAGCCAGGGTGTTAGTTTCTTTGTGTAGTGTCTATGTTTCGTTTTCTATGTTCTGTTCTAGGTTATGTGTTTCTATGTTGGCCGGGGTGGTTCTCAATCAGAGGCAACGTGAATCAGCTGTTGCTTGTTGTCTCTGATTGGGAACCGTACTTAGGCAGCCTGTTGTGCACTTGTGTTTTGTGGGATCTTGTTCCGTGTAGGTTTGTGTATGACCGAGGACTTCACGTATCATTTTGTTGTATTTGAAAAGTACCTATTAAAGTATGTACTCATATCACGCTGCGCCTTGGTCCACTCATTATGACGTTCGTGACAATGAGGTAGAGGTTTTTAATGGATCACTTTTTCTTGAAACGCTTGAGAATGTTTCCCGGACACAGATTAAGCCCAGCCATGGACAAAAAAGCACTTTCAATGGAGATTCTCCATTTTTCTTGCTTTTTAGACCAAGACTTATTCTGTGTCTGGGAACGGTATGCTAATATACCTGACCATAGATTTAAGTTTACAATATGGTGTCAAAACAGGTTTTTAGATTTTCAATGTTCTGTCCTAATAGGTCAGGAAATCTATTTGATTTCATAAAAGTTCTAGAAAAAAAATTGGGAGAGAATTTCAAGGTAGGAGAACATCTCATTCTCAATTCCTCCTGGTAATAGACCAGCAGTTAATTAAATATTAAAATAATGTCTGCAATTAAGCAGCTGTGATGGAATGATTTGGGTGAAGCAACACGCTGCCAAGAAAGAAACATCTCATCTTCCATCTCCTCTCCACTGCACACCTAGTGTACACCAAGTTCACGCTAGGTAAATCCATCAAGAGTGAGGTCACCCTCCACCTTACCTATCTATAATTCATTGTGCAATGAAGTCATCGTCTAAAACAGACAAAATCAGTCAGCTTCTAACAGTTGGGGTGAACTCTGAGACATTTTGAAACACTTTAAGCTCTGCTTGTGATGGGTAGGCTGTCAACTGTGTTAAAAGGAGAGCATTTGCTAGCCCAGCGATATAACAAGTTTATTTTAGGTATAGTGTTGACATCATTGCTATAGTTAACACTATCTAAATCATATACTACACTTCTCAACGGGCATTGTCTGTCCAAAACCCAGCACTGAACACCACAATCGAAAATGGTCTTGTAACTTTTATTTTACAATATCTGTTAGAAAGTGGTGATTGTTTATGCAGATTTAAAGTAAACTGAGGGTAAGTGCTTATAAACACATATGCCATGCATAACCTTCATCACCAATGAAATCCTGGATCATTCTGCGGATGTAGTTTCAAACCAACAATTAAAATTGACACATCACCAGTTCCATCAAAATCACATTTCTTACAGTGACTGTACACTGCTACCACAAGTGTTGGTCTTGGAACCAACAAGGAACCAATACAGTATAAATTACACGTAGATGCCTTCCATGTAAATGGAAAGACTGAACCATATAATTCCTTCAAAGTTCTCTACTTATAGGAGAGTGATACAGTACTTGTGTTACACTTTGCTCCCATAGTCAGATTAGATTTAACATGTAACTAGAGTACTCTTGGCAGAGTTGCCAAGTCCTGTGAACTTGCACACTCATGCCTTCACTCTACACTTTGCGTGAGACTCTACAAGGTAGCATAGAGCTTGGGTGGAAGAGCGAGCGAGGGAGACAGAGAGAGGTAGAGACCATTGACAGCCGTGCAAAAAGACCAATATGTCGGTGCGGTAAGGAATTGAATGACTGTAATGGAAAAAGTGTGACCAGGTATTTAAAGAACCTGCAGTGCAACACAAAGCCCTGTATAGATTGTGCACACAGACACCTCAGCAGCTGAACATCTACAGCTGAAGTCAGGCCTCTTCGATTTCAGACGCTGTTCCACTTGTGTTTGTGTGTGTGTGTGTGATTGTGTGTCTGTGTGTGTGTGTGTGTGGTTATGGGCAGCTCTATTAATCTGAGGTGCCATAGTTCATGTCAGCAACAGGGAGCTTGTGTTTATGGCTGCAGTGGAAAGAAATGGCTCATGTTCACTGAGGAGAAAGGCAATGCTACCGTCTACAAAAAGCAAAAGTAGGGCTCAGATATATCTATATTGTGATCATATATAACATGGACATAACATGGACTGTACAGATGTAAATTGTACCTCTGTCTGCAGGAAAAATGTTCTCTCAAGTTGGATGATATCTTTAGTTCAGTGGGAAAAATACAAAAGGTTATTTCCCTAGACTCCAAATACAGGTGTCACTTCAAAGATCCACAGTGACACGTTGTTGTGCCTGATCATTTCTGATTATATCTAATTGAGAAATGAGTTCAATCCAAAACCAGTTGTTGGTAAAGAGCCAAGAACTACAATGGAACAAGGCGTATACCTCTGTGTTAACGACACAACACTACATTAAACCTATATTGTGTTTTGATAGCAACCTTCTTTAGGAAGTGCAGTCTCTGCATAGCCTCCATCACAGGTCCTCCCCAACATAATCACCTTTATTCTCTCTTCTGACGTGAATCTTGTAAAAGTTAGGCATAGATAGAGTGACAGTAGTTTTAGCATAGATTGAACTTCCTGATAATACTGTACAACTTTAATAGATGTTGTTGGCATGGGTCTACAATGTGATTTGTGGGTGGCTATCACACACCCGAAGCAAGTAAAAAAGATCTGTTTTCTGCTCTTATGAAATGTCAACCCACCCACCCCTCCGACCCAAAAAAGTGACTGGCTGCAATTCATCCTCTGAAGCATTGCTCTTTCACAGCTTGTGTATTTACTTCACGGTCAGCTGTAGAGGAGAATGGCTTCTTGTTCTTGAGCGCAGAGGTGTGTGCCGGTGAGCGCTGGGCACAGATAGGAGCCCACAGCCCGGCTGACATGTGGAGCATTTCAAAAGGCTGGGGGAAATGTCAAACAGTGTAAAACAATCCAGCGGGGAGATCAGGGACAGTGCTGTGGCTTTTAGAACTGCCTCTTCGGCTCGGAGGGAGATTAAAAACAGTAATGGAGATAGTGATCGGCTGGAAAGAAAGAAAGACCCAATGATGAGTCCACTAGCTTTTTTTACAGACTGGAGTATCCACTGAGACAGGCTTTTGTTGAGCAACAATGCCCAGGTCTGGGTCATATTTATTAGGACCAACGCTCCCTCATGCAATTTTGTGTGGTATTAGTTGAAAGTAAAAGCACAGTTATCTCATGTAGTACCACACAAAATGTAACACTGCGAAATGCCATTTGGGTGAAATGTTGTGCGTCGGGCGAAATGCCTTGGTTTTACATATCGCGAGTGGGTTAGGTTAAATTCCACGTTTTTTAGGTTAAATGCGAGACGGTTAGGTTAAATGTGAGTGGGTTAGTTTAAATTGCGCGTTTGTTAGGTTAAATGCGAGAAGGTTAGATTAATAGGCCCTCCACAGACACTATGCTGGGGATCACTATCTCCATTACTGTTGAATATGCAAGAGACACTGAGGTAGAGCTGAGGATCAGGTTCTGCCACTGGCAATCTGTTTGTAATGGACATAGGTTTAGGAGCCAGCAATCACAAGAGATCCACAGTTCTGCTCTGAGAGGATTTACTGCTAAAATAAAGGAGATTCACAACACTGTGCTGTCTGATGAATGGCCCACTGTTGGTACATAGGAAAACCAAAGACTTACACCCCTAAGAAGATACAGTATATACATTTTTGAGAGTAGGAGAGGAAGATGTACTTTATTTGTACTTTTAAAAGCTATTTTGGGGATAGGGGGTTTGTGTAGTGGCCTCCAGGAGAGAAATGCATCTGTTGGGACCAACAGACACTTTCTCCATTTTGTATCTCTGGACAATACAATACTAGTTAGGACTTGACAGAGCACTTGACAGAGATATAATAACATTTTGAGAGACTTCATTTGTTGATTATCTGACATACATTATGTCTGGGTAGTA